>NC_064890.1:2505033-2818163 GCF_929443795.1 Astur gentilis
TGCCTGAGAAAATCTATTATTCTGCATGTGTGAAAAAAAAGACTAAAAAACCTATTATGTCTTTCCGTGATCAAAGGAGCCCACGACTTCTGATCAAGTTCCTTAAAGAAACTGGAGTAAATGTTGAATTATTTTGTACAAGGGCAAATGCAAAGACCAGAGATGGGGCAGTGAGTCCCAGGCTGGGTGAGACCCACTTCAGAAATCTCTCCCATTCAGTAATGACCACCCAGTTCCCTGGAGAAGTGAAGCAGGGAGGGAATTTACCCCAGTTACCAGGAGGTGCAGGGGGGAAGGAAGAGCAGGTGAGTTAGTATTTCTCCATCAGCTCTGCCACTGCTCCCATACAAGAACGAACCACTTGCTCTCTGCTTCTCATCCTTAGAAAGGCAAAACTGATAGTTAGCTCCTGCGCAAAGCATTTACAGATTCCTGTATGAGCAATATCACAGAAGTACAAATCACTTTTATCCTACATTGATGTTATTTTATGCTTTCTGGGGGTGAACTGTTATGTTTATTTTATAGTTTGAATAGACCTCGGTAACTGGAGTCCCTAGGGTACCATGAGAACTTGTTCGGGTAATTGTAAATTCAGGTGAGCAGGGCAGGGTTTGGATGCACAAGACGCCTTGTTTATGTAAAAGGGGAATTTGGATAATAAGCATTCAGGAGTCATCTGAAGAACAAAAGAATAAAACATACTCTCTAGATCACAGAAATCTGCCCCAAAAGAAAGAGGGAAGCAATGCAGTCATGAAAGCTAAAAAGAAATGTTGTTGAATTTATATTATGGGAAGAAATCTGCATCACAGGTACCACAAAGCAGCTGATGCTGCTGTGCAGAAAGCTCAGGTGTCTCCTGAGCTCCACAGTTCTTGATGATGGTACCCAGCAGCTCCAATAGAGCAGGAGAAAATCTATTTACCACAAAACTCGTATATAAAGAGGACTGGTATGCGTTTGATGTTGTGAAAACTACTGGTCTGGTATATCACCCATCCAGCAAGATTGGGATTGGGGAACAGGTTACCTCCTCACCCTTCCCTTCAAACTCCACGTCAAATTGTGCAGCAATACGAGTCAGAACCCCACAGCTATTCAACCCTTCCCGTAAAGACCTCTCCAGAAAACGGCCAGCTGCGCCGTGCCAGCCTCCAGCAGCGCTTGGTCAGCGTTTCGTTATTTGGGTGCCAGTTGCTGTCAGCACATGCTCAAGCTCTGTTCTGCCTGCCAAAAAACTGGGCTAATTTATTTAGCATTTCAACAGATCAGGGGAAAAAAATCATTTAAAAAAGGAAAGATTGAATTTGGGAACTTAATTCCTTGGAGAGTTAGTAATGGATCTTTCTCTCTCCCCCTCCTCCAGGTCTCAGCAATCATAACTTCCCCATGTCAATGTTATTATGAAGAAACTAATTCAATAATGAGATCATTCCCCATATGAGAGCCCAAGTAAATGAGGCACTCAGTCTTACCTACTCTCCCTCATCAGAGGGAGTTGTGCTTCTCTCGTAATTCAGTCTCCAAGAGCAATGGCCAAATGACGACACCAACTATTTCCAGTGTTTGCGGTGGGTCATATCCAAGTGTCACGAAAAACTCAGTCATTTGATCTACGTGCTTTAATTTGCAAGTTCCAGGCTCTTCCTTTGGCTATTTCTTGGGCTCAGCTGCCCGTTGCTGAACCAGCTGCTGCCACAGAGGATCAGCCAGTACGGCTAATTGTAGCCAGCACCCCAGGTCCACGTGCAAAGCACGCACCGTTTAGTGTTTGCTTTTACCCATTTGCTTATTCCTCAAACAGTTCCCCTTTGGTGAACAAAGCAGCAAGGTGGGTGAGAAACTGGCAGGGGATCTATCATGTCCAGTTTTGTTTTTATGTTGCTATTACTACTATTTTAAGGGCAACAATTACTACTATTTTAAGGGCAACAGCACTTGAAGGGAGAGAGCACCTGGCATCCCTGAGGTTCACTCACACTGTTCCTGTGAGTTGCTAAAAATTTAAGCCTTCGACAAACCAAAACACTACTTATCTGGGCATGAATCCAGGCCTCAGATTCATCCAGTTTAAGTTCCACCCAAGACCTATACCTAGAAGTTTTTCCTTGCCTGGGTTTTGGTCTTAGGAGAACCAGACCAAGAGGAAGCCCCAAGCGCAGCACTTTGGTGGGACCATCGCTTTGAGCTCATGCTGAGCTCAAGTGATCCGTGTTGCTCTGAACGTTGCTCAACAACGGGGAAAGTGAATATTACGAGTAACGCTTTTATGCGTTTAACTTGATATCGATCCAGTTGCACGCACGAGCGGTGAAGCTTCTGGAAGGAGCTACCTCTGTACATGTGGACATCAAAATAGTAACAAACACAACGTGGGGCTCTCCGCTCACCTTGCAAAGTCCAGGTCAGCCTCGCGTGACATGGTGATGTTCGTCAGGTTTTGCTGGAGGATGAAGATGTTCCTACACATTTTCTTGATGCCAGATTCACTGATGCGCTTGAAGTAGTGGGCACCGTTGATAAGAATGCAGGAAATAAGGTGGCCCAAACCTGCAAGGGTGAGGGGGGAAACAAACAATAAAATCACAGGAGGAAGACATTTAGTGACAGTAATTCATCATAAAACCCATGAATGAGCACTGTTAAGTGGTACATGTGAACTGGAACAGGAGATACACTGAACTGTACCTGGAAACAGCCCTTAGTATCTTCCCTGTGCATTTTAGGAGGCCTTTTCCTCAAGATTTTCTGCCTTAGTAAAAAACCAAAACTGCCCCCAAACACTATGAAAATTCAAAGCTGCATTATCATAGCCATTGATATTTCCAGGGCACTTCCAGATTTGTAGTCAGGCTTTGCATAATGTCCTTTTCAGTCCCTCTCTCTGCCTGGGCAGAGCAACAGACCACTACTGCTCTTACAAAATGATAGTATTTTAATCTGTTATCAAGGGTAGTATTTTTCCCTGGTAAACTCACTGTCTGCAAAAGTAAAAATGAGCTGCATTTCAATGCACTTGATGTGCAACCTCTCTGATCAGTCTTGAATAGTTTCTTGTGTCTGAATGATGTCTCCATCTTTCCCCTGCTGCTGAAGGACGTAGCTGGCTGCTATAAGTCACAGCTACTCCCAAAATGAGGTATCCACTCATGTCGCATTACAAGTATCAAAAACCCCAGCCTGATTCACTCAGTACACAGGTCTGTACAAGAGTAGATGTCAATTAAAAGCCTGAATTAAGAAAATATGTTCATGTATAGGCAACCACCATGGGGTATATGTAAATCCCAAAACAAGGCTTAAGAGGTGCCCACATTTCACAAAGAGCGTGTGTATAAATTTCAACCTCATGGCTTAGCGAGATGTGAATGGTCCCCATGGCTCTGTGTGGAGCCATTTTACTCTCCTCAAAGAGACCTGGTAGACCTGAGCTGTAAGAGGAGCTCTACAATGTGCTGGTGATCACTCAGTTTACCACAGATTCACACAGCTCAGAAAACATCCCATTAAAAAATGCTCCATCAGTAGCTACATGGGTACAGGAAGGAAGTACACAGATACTGAAAGCCTTCTGTAGGACCAGTAAGCAGTGCCCAAAATCAGGCAAAGCCTTCATCCCTGGTGACATATTATATTGGGCAATGGGTCCATCTCCAGTCCCCACCTTCTCCTGACTTTGAACAACCACCACATAAAAGGACACATATCCTGGCGCGCAGGCAAGAGAACTGTGCGTCAGTGCCACAAATAAATACAGGGGAGATGAACCAAGACATGATTTATATTCTCCAAGGTAATCACGACAGATGAGACATCAGAAGAGCTAATGTTCTCTAAATTTAATTTTAGAAATGGAATGGCTACACTTCAGATAGGAACTGAGCCATAATAAAGCTGTGCTTGTAATATATACACATGCCCTACGGCTTGCCGAGGAAGAACTGCCTTGCACGTACATCAACTTACTGCCTTCCTACTCAGCATGGGCCTCTTTCTCCTCTTGAGCCAAATACGCTCAGAAATGGCATGGAGGCAACAGGGTTTTTGAGTGCCCTGTGTTTGCATCTGCCGTAGGTGGCAACAGTACCACAGTCTGCCTTACCCCCAAAAGGAATACTGTTGAGCTTTGGGATGAGAATGAAAAAACATTTCGTAAGAACCAAACTCTGATGGTAAATGCCTGACCTTCGAAAATGTACTGGAACTTGTGCTGCTGGAGGCTGGCGCTCATGGCTTCCTCAATAGCACTGATGTCCTTGTTGAGCCGGACAACGAGAGGGTCATAGTCCATGCTCTCCACGTTGGCGACGATGGCGTAGTTCCCTTGTTTAGCCAGCGGGATCAGGTAGTGGAAGCAATGAACTCTGTGAGACAGAAGAGGGAGATGTTACAATGCCACAACCCCAGCGTTAAAATACCAGTGGGTATGCAAAGTGTCGCCTTCTTATTTTCCTTCCAGTGTTTAAGGAAGTAAAAAATAACAGTAATTTTAAGAAATGGGTACTTAGGTCTGCATTAAACACATCCTCCTCTTGACATGTCGTTGTCCCATCTAGAGAGGTGAATACAAAGGACCCCTCAGTAACAGATCTGACCTACATCATCCCAGGAAAATGCCAAGTGTCTTTTCACAAGGTTCTCCAACTTCACACGTGCTGGTTCAGCAGCACTTCCATACTGATGCTCAAATAAGAACTCCTTCTATGTACCATAAAGACCTAATAACAGTTGTAACTGGCAGAAATGAGCCAGGGGACGTGAAATGATAATTAGCAGGCCAAGGTTGTGCCTATTCCCAAGCATTTAAGACTATTGCAACTTTTTTCTTTTCTGCTCAGCTCCCTGGTAGGGCTGTAGGCAACGTGCCCAACCATCATCCCTCCATCGAAGGAGAAATTCTGTTGCATTCAAATCGCCTATTACAGTTCTGCAAAAACCTGTCATTAAGTAATTGCTCTCAAACCTATAGGGGAAAGTGCAATGTCCAGCACAGTCCATAGCAAAACTCCTACTTTTGTAATTCTGGGGTTTCACCCACATCACTCAATGGGAACAGGAGGTTGGTTGGGTTCTTCTGAATTTCATCTGTCAGGGAAACACAACCAAATCACAGCCTGGGTGAAATACCCCTTGCATTTGAAGCATAACTCAGGATCAGCACACTGAGACAGAAAGTTCACACCAGACTGGCCCAAACAAACAGCAGGGAGTTGTGTTGGGGTGGGAGAAGCTGTGATGGGTATGTCCTGGCTTTCATGTCCCCTGTCCTCCCGGAAAACGTCCTTGAGGTGGCCATCATAGGCAAGTTCAATTTAGGGCAGTTCCAAGAATAAAACCAACTGTTCATTCTCTTGAGTGCCTGTTTCTGTATAATTCTATATAAGGCTTTTTATAGGAAAATACCATAACAGACATTAAGTAATCTAAAACTCCACAGTTATTTGTAACAAAAGAAATGGTTAATGATGTGAATGTGCCAACAGATATCCTTTAAGGAAGCAGATCTAAATCCAAGGAGCAGGATCTCAGTGACCACTGTCCTCGGGTCATGCCCGCACGGTACTGGAGGAGGAGAAGCCAACGCCGGGCTGGTGCCAACCTGCATCTGGCAAAGCTGTGAACGAACCCGGGGGGGGATAATTGCATCGTCTCAAATCCGCTTTGCTGTTTGCCAGTGTTTTCTGAGACTGCACCTGCAACAGCAAGAGGCCGGATAAATTCCCAGGCTCTTTACAAATGTGCTCCGAGTGCCTGCTTAAAGCACAGGGTTTCTGTGAATGAGTACACGTTGTACTGTGCACCTTGGAAATGGCACGGATACGGGGAGCTGGCGTAGGAATCTCAGGGAAACCTGCTCGTAACAGCCATCAGAGGGACTGGGCTTTTCCTCTGTTGCTGCAGGTGGTTGCAAACGCAGTGATGAATATGGGGATGCTCCCACCCCGCTGGGGATTTTCCTGGTTGTTAGCATCTCTTTTTCTCAACCCTTTCTACCTGTTGCACAGAGTAACATGCTTTGGTGTATTTACAGCATTAAACCGGGGCTCCCGTTAGAAGCACTAGAGGAGGTGGGCAGTGGTCTGCTCTAAAATGACAGCAAAATTTTTCCTGAATTACATTTGCACTTATTTCTGCTTAACCCAAGTGTGATGGAAAGCCACAGAGGACTGAGGCCAGAAACCCATTCAGGCTGGTGCCCATCCATGAGTCTGGGTTAGCTCAGGCATCACATTGCAATTACATCGCAGCTGGAAAGCTGCTCCATTTCCATACCTTAACAATCTTTTCCTCGAATCCTTCAAACCCCAGCTCATCTGTGATGCCTGCAATCAAGTGGCCAGCAGATGATGGATAGCAGGTTGAAGGACTGCTGACAATAACTAACGTGTGGGTTTTTTTTAAAGCTACACACTGACTTCACCAGAGCTCTGCCTATGTACACAAGGACACGATATGGCTCAGGGTATGTCACGGCAGAACAAACTGATGGTCCATCAAGTCTCATTGCCCGTCTCTGACATCCACTTCTATTTGATGCTTCAGAGAAATGGGAAGCAATGAAAATACACCTGGCTGATACAATGCATAAGGGAAAAATGTCTTCCCGGCCCCAGAGTGGACAGCTGGCAGCATGAAAAAAGGGATCTGCTGCCTTTAATCTTTGCATGTGAAGTCAGATACATCATAAAATTATCCATCCCTTTAAAAAATATCCAGCTGGTTACCCAGTTTCTGTTACTATTTGAAAAAGTAGTAAGAAAAGCTCCTATTTGCAATCCAAAGTGCAGTGGCTAATAAATGTGCAGACACCTGTTAAGACTATTAAAACATCATTGTGCAATTGTCTAAGGACAAAGCCCCCCCCTGCCCCGCCCCATTTTTCCTAGTCTCTGACACATAAGACACAGACGACCCTAGGAGATTCCACTTTTGGAATTCTGCCTCCATCCCACATTCGGCCATCCATGGCGACAGAATCTGGCATTCCTGGACTGACCTTTGAAGCTCCAGCAGGCAAGTATATCCGTCTCAGATGCCATAATATGTACTCTGGACACAGTCTTAACCTATAGCCTCGTGAGCTCACCTGCGATACCTGAATTTGGAGCTTTTACCTGACTTCCAAATGCAGAACCAGCAGGCAGCGGTCAGCCATCTCTTGAAAAGACCTGGCCAGCTCACTCAGGGTTTGCAGGATCTGTTCGGATGCAGGAAGGTGTTCCATACTGGCATGGCTGTCCTGGCCAGGAGACACGGCTAGCAAGAGAAGATAGTATTAATTTGTGACATACTTAATTAATACTGCCCAGCTTCAGTAACCACAGCATCTTGTCTGCCTCCATCCTAAACATGTGTGTTCTCTCTCACCTTTGGCTGAGCAAGAATGCCTATAATTTGGGAGTGTATGAAGCAACAAACTGCTTCTGCAATGGATTAAACTCCAAAGTGAATCTGAGGGGTTTAATCAAGCACCAGAATACATTTGCTTGGGAAGATATTGCTCTGTGGTGAGTATTTCTGTAGCTGCAGAATCCAGGAACATTTATCTTGCTCTGCTTGGAGTGAGAAAAGAACTGCTCGGGAGCCAAAGCACGGCACCGACAGGAAAGATGGTCCTTTTTGGTCACCATGGACTTCCCCATGTAATCTCAAATGAGTCTTTGCCTGCCCCCAGCCCTTCAGAGGGAACTGGGAGGCTTTCTTCATTCTTGTTAATAAAACACAACTCTTAGGCAGTAAAGCAATTAAAAAGCAGGCAGCACGTATGAATTGGTCATAGACCAACTGTTTCCCTCCCACTGAGACCTCTTTAAAAAGCCACCTTGAGTTTATCCCAACCACGAGAGCATCATTTCTCTTGGAGAGGTGTCAATGCAGCTACAATCCTGCAGCCTTCATCCCTTTTATTTTAGCACAGTGCCTGAACCCTGAACCTTCTCCCCTGCAACACAAATCGCTGCCACTCGAGCTAAAGGAGTAGCTTCACTAACAAGAGTAACACGCTGTTATCATATATTCCGCCCTAATTAGAGGAAGCGTATCCCAAATATCCGAGTTCAAGTCCTCATTCAAGCAGCACTTTACAAATGTCTTCCTGCATAGGGTGATTAGCGATGTTTGAAATCAGGCAGCCCCACTTAGACAACTTCCACTTGAATTAAATAATGGGATTGCAAGGGATCTCCTGGATCATCAAGTCCAGTCCCCACAAGCCCTGTGTCCCGTGGCCTTGAGTATAAACTTGTGTGCCACATTCAGGTTGTTCCAGATCTCTGCCCTTGCTCGTTCCTTCAAAACATCACTTCTCTAACAGTGAAGTTAAAGTCAGGGATCTAATTTCCAGCCTAAACTTATTCACTGATGTTTTATATTTGGTTCTTCATACGCCAACATTATTCTTTGTCTTACGGAGTTCTCCATCCCTGGCAGCCCTCTTTGTAGAATCACAGAATCACTGAAGTTGGAAAAGACCCTTAAGATCATTGAGTCCACCTGTAAACCTAACACTGCCAAGTCCACCACTAACCCACGTCCCTACATGCCATGTCTACACGTCTTTTACATACCTCCAGGGACAGTGACTCAACCCCTTCCCTGGGCAGCCTGTTCCAGTGCTTGACAAAAGCAACATTCTGCACCCCTTCTGGTTTCAATTAATTTGTCTTGAACACAGGTAACCAGAGCTGGCTGCTGTATTTGAGCTGTAAGTGGTGCCACAAAGGGACTAGAGCTTTCCTGTCTCCCCTGGGAATACTCTTTGCTCTGCCATGTCTGCTTTTTTTTTCATGGTTGCTTCACATTTTCAGCTCATAGCTGTTCCATGATCAACCTCAGTAATGGAGGTATGCTATCTGCTGGCTTTAAGAAACATCTCTCTTTTCTTGCACTAACGTTCATTACACGATAAACACTTTGCCAGACACCAACGCAACTCTGCACAGAAAGGATTTGTACATCACCAAGGAACTGTTGACAATAAACTTTCATTTTGATGGAGACTGATTAAGTAAATGTCACTTGCCGCTGTTTGTACAACCAAAGACCTGCTTTGAAAGCGGAACCTACACTGAGCTTTGGATTTGCTCCTAAAATTAAATACACCTTCAGATCTAGTCTGAAAAGAAAAAAACAACCACAAACCCCAAAATGAGAAGATTAAAAGCCCCAATCTATTTTGTGCAAAACAAATTGTAACAGAGGTAAACATACAAGACAGAACTGTACAATTAAAGGAGCGTGACAAAGCGAAAGGAAAAGACTGCACACAGCAAAGTGCCTAACTGTGCATCTGAATGTACTGTGAATTACAACAGAGAAAAGCGTGCAGGGATGAAGCCGTGTAAAACACGGCTCCTGGAAGTAGCCTCCTTCAGCAACTCCTGCAATCACAGCAATATTTATGAAGTTTTTTTTAAACCAAGGAACATGGTAGAAAAATTCATAGTCTGGCAAATACTGCTGAAAATAATTAACTGGCCTGGACTGTAAAAGAGAAATAAAGAAGGAAACGAGAGCAACATCTACCCAGGATGAATGGGAATAACAAGGACGCCCCCTCCCTCGCACACCCCGACACTTCTCCAAGCCTCTCTTCTCCTCACTGAGGTCTCTCCCACAAAGAAAATGACATTATCAGCAAGGGGGTGATGGGCTTCTTCACACAGCCTCTAATTTCCAGATAACAGTGTTAAGAGATGACTCTCGGAAGGCGCTTTGGAAGAGCTGTTTGTCCAGCTGCCACCCACCTCTCGGCTGTGAGACCTCCAAGTGACATTTGTTTCCCTGGCAGGTGGCAGGACTTTTGGGTCATGCAGGATCAGGTCTAGGGGTGCTTATTTGGCCACAGTAGAAAGCAGGAAACCTCACCTTTATTATAGGGGCAAACCCCATCTATTTTTACTCAAAAATCCTACATTTTGAGAAGTTTCTATCAGCCTCGCTCCTGGAGATGGACTCGCTGCAAGAATCATCTCTTTTTAGCAGTGCTGGAGCTGCAGCCTCGGGTTCGATCGTGCCAGCTCGCTCCAGCGATGCCTCCCTGCAAGCGGTGGAGATGGATGGACCCATCATCCGAAACGCAAGAGTCAGCTGATTCCTGCAGTGGAGAGACGCGCAATTTTTCTACTCTCCAGAATTCATTTACAGTAATTTAAAGTGAAGCTGTAATTATATTTGTCAGTGGAGATAAGAGGAGGAGGGAGATGGGGACAATCTGCTCCTTATTTAAAGCCAGAGCACTGAAGTCCTTCTGGGTATTCCGAGCGCCCCCGGCAGGGCGGAGGGTCAGGTGCTGGTTTGGGGGATGCATACTAATTTCTGCCATGCACGATAAGGACACTGAAGTGTACTTTTGCTTTTTGAGATCAAAGGAAGCCTTTCAGAACCCATCAATCTTCCTTTCTCCTTCCTTGGACATCCAGAAAGCACCATTTCACAGCCAACGAGGAAATCTCGTTTCTTTAAGTCTCGCTCAAGACAGTTTTACTCCATCATCCTTGGCAACACGAACCCACAGAAGGAGCTGTAGCAGCAAAAATAATCAGAGCCTAAATTATTAAGGGGCCTTGAATAAAAAATGTAATTGGGAGCTGGATTTGGAGTTGGCCAGTTCTTTGGGCGAAGGGTGACCACCAAAAGGGTGTCCACCCACAGGTGGACATTCAGCCCACCAGAGCGCACTCTGAGCTCTCTGCTTAAAGAGGGAGATACCTCCAGCTGAAATGCTCAAAAACCAAAAGAGCAGATCAGCAGCCATCCACTTCTTCTTCTCCTTCTCCTCCTTCATAACCCATTTGCACAGAGTTAAATGTGACCCCTCTTGGCCAACAAAATACGTGACCGTTGGGTAAGCAGTGGCCAAAGTCTTGCTCCATTGGCCCTTATCATCTTGCAGCCTTAATGGATGAATTTCATTTGTCTTAAGTGAGCTTCCCGTGCTGCCAGGTAACAGTTAAGGTTTTGTTTGGGATTTCTTCTTGCTTACTGTAAGCAAAGCCAAGATATCTCACTTCGGCGAGAAGGAACGTTTCATTCCAGCAAACCTGAGAAAAATAAACTTAACACACTCGTTGTCACCAATGATTTCAATCATTTTGCAATTCAATGCGACGCTGGTGCCTCCTGACAGATTGTGCCTTGTAAATCAATGGATGTAAATTACCAGACCTCTGGAATATTAAACAAAACCTGCCGTGCTGCCCATAAACAAATCTCTGTAACCAATCAAGGTCTACAATAGCGCATCCTGCCCGCTCCCTGCTTGAGCAGAGTGACTGCTAACAGATTTGAATGATTTAATAGCGCAAGGAGAAAAATCAATCTGAGGTTACAGGCTCTGCCTCGGCTCCAGTGCAACCTGAACCTGAGAAATAAACCTCCAACATGCTCAGGCTTTACATAGCACTACACACATTTGCTTTACAGGGGAAAGGCTCACAGAGAAATTTTACAACCCTGTTGGGGGGAAAAAACCCTCATTTGGAAAAGTGATGCAGTATGAAACACTTGCTGTGCCCCACAGGTAACATTAGGGACCAATTCACAGCTTTTTAAATTTTAATTTCTTACTCCCTTCCTCTCCAGAAGAGGAAACTCCAAAAGAATTGCAAATACATGCATGCAAAAAGAAATTTGTTATGGGTTATGTGCTGGACTATGCTTTTAGAGACTCAGAGTTAACTTTTCTCTCTGCTGGAGACTTTTCTGGGGATCTTGTGCACCGCTTTCTCTTTCTATGCTTTAGTTCCCAGCGCGTAAAACCCGGACAACGTGTTTTTATCCATCACTGCCATTCGAGCTGACTCTAAGATCTCCACATCTCTTGCTCCTGCAGCTTTTAGCATCATGAGGTGATGATGCCACTGGGAGACAAAATTGCTACTCTAACACCAACAAGAAAGAAGAATATCTGGTTATTTAAATGAAAAAACATTGGGTGAAGTTGGGAGGAATTAGATATGTGATTATGTGGGGGTTTTTCAAAGTAGATAAGAGTATGGCAGTAATACTGTGCACATTAGATGCAACATCAAGGATTTATTTCGGCAAGATTTCTGAACGAAGATATATGCCAGGAGACCTCTGTCTTCTGAAGCCAAACAGCAGGAGGAAACGATTTTTTTTTAAATGTGTCACCATTAAAAAAAATCACCTCTGTTTCTATTAAGCCATGGTCTGTCTATTTGGGCCAGAGCCGGGTAAAGGAAAGCTGCAGCTGTGGTGATGCTGGCGAGCAAGGGCTTTGCTGGGCGACCAGAATGTCGCTGAGATGCCCAGAGCCCCGCTGAAAGGTGACACAAGTGACACGGGGCTTCGCCTCCACGTAGCTCTATGGAGATGGCTGCGTTCGGCCACAGGAGCTGGGAGATACATCAGGACTTGCTGGAGATTAAAAAGCCTAAATAACCAAAAAGAACCAGACAAAGCAAACCAAGTCAAATGATTTTCTCTTTATGGGAATAAATAGCAGGACCCTGCTTTCAAGCTGCTTTTCTTTTCGTGGTTACACATCTTTCCTCCCACTTTGATCTCTTATTGCTCTCGAGATGCCATCTTGATGTAATTTAGAGTGCAAACTCTCTAAGGAGCAAGGGCCTTCTCTTTTTATCCTCTTGCAAAGTGCTCTGCACACCTGTGGTGCTCGAGAAATAATGAACAACAACTATATGCAACCCATATGGCCACTTGGACTGGTTTCTGGCTGCCGGAGTATTATTTGAAGCTCTAAGGCATAGATCACTCACTGCCTACCTCTAAATTGGTTTGTTTGGGGATCTCAGAGCTGCAGCTTTATAGAAAAGGACTGGAATGAGCCATAAAACCTGGAACTGGATTTTGATTCTCCCAAAGTTCACGAGTGTCATTTCAGAGCTACAGGAACGCAGGAACCAAAGGTGGATTTTGGGTTTGACACCCTTCCCCTTCCTTTTCAGAAGTGTGAACCTTTGGGCCTCTTAGATACGGCAGAATACTTAAAATATTTATGCAGATATTGCTGCATTGCTCCTCTCAACCCAAATTGTTCTCTTTATAGGTTTTAAATATGGAAGAAAAAAATCGGTAAGAGCAATGACATCTCCCACAACTTCCAAGATCATAGAATCATAGAACGGTTTGGGTTGGGTGGGACCTTTCAAGGTCACCTAGTCCAACCTCCAATGTATCTGCCATCTAACACTTTGATTTTTGATGTCAGCTGTCTTCTTCACATAGGCTTCAAACCAAAAGGCAGTTCCTTAAGTCATGCAGATAGCGAGGACGGTAGCTCTGCACATCAGTTCCCTGACCTTCACTTCCACAATGATGGGCAAGATTAACTCTTGACTCCAAGACGAGTTTGCCTCTACAGACACTTGTCTCTACAGACAAGTGTGGGAGCTGATGGGCAGAGGTGACGACAGTCAGCACCTACCTAAGCCAAGCACTGAGTCTCCCATGCAACAGCCGCAACTCTCCTCCTTGACCCCGACCCCTGCAAAGCTCTGAGATTTGGAGAACATTTACCACGCACACGCGGGCTGAGGACACAGCTGACTATATCGACTGGTAGAGAAACATAGGAGAGAACAGGGATTCTTGTTAAAACAAAACAAATACCAAGAAAGGACATACTTTAAGAGGTCGGGACCTTTCAAACAAGAGATGGGAGGATGGAATTATCTAAACACTCAGCACAGCTCCAGCTCACCTTTTACTGGGATCAATGGCAAAACCACTCACTGGTGCTGAAGGGGCAAAGTTATGCCAATACTTAAAGGACAAACAGAAGTAAAGAGAAAGCAAGCTAAGGGAGAGCTTCTCATTAATATTACTCATAGCAAATTCCTACTAATGAATCCTGTTCTCTAGTAGATGCAACCAGGACCGTATGGGAAGGTACTTAAGGAAGGGATTTTCCCTTGCAAATCTCCTTGAGGTTCTGACGAGGGTGGAGAAGGAAGGAGAACTTGCGCCCAAAACCTGTGAAAACCAAAACAAAACTGAAGGCTGCCATCGAGAGCTTCCTTTCATGCTTCTCTGCCCTTCACTCCATGTTAAAATTCAAGTACGGGGAGAGGGGACAAGGCAGCGTGCCGGAAAAAAACATCGCGACCTCATTTGTGATGAGTGGTGATAAGCAGGCTGGGCTGCAGTCCCCATCAGTTCAGTAAACACTAATGATGAGGAGAGCACAGACTGTCACCAGTGATAAAGAACAGGCTAAACACTCTATTAGTTTTTCATTTTGTGAATTAATGTTTTTTATGGCGTGTGTACACTCGCTAGTTAATGAATTGTCTCGTTAGAGCTGCCTGTGGAGCTTCTCGTCTGCCTCTGCTGGCAGGCATAAATTTCACAAGGAAATTAGCACTTTTAAAAAGGCAATAACTCCTCTAGAAGTGGTTTGTTTTCCATTACTTTCTGCAAATATGAAGCCTCAGGAAAGGAATTATCAGAGGGAAAAGAAAGGTGTCTCCGAGCTAGAGGGGCAGGGCAAAGAGTGTGGCCAGAGGTTCTAGCTCCATCGTACGATAACCCACTGGAAGGTTTGGTCCCTCGACACTTTTCTTTAAGCACTTTGTATTCAAGTCTGGAAAAGGCTTGAAAAAAACCGCAAACATCCTGGTTCATTTACAAAACTCTGAAGAGCAGGTTTTTTTCACTGAAGGAAGCAAAATTGTGTGGGTGCAGCTAAGAGCAGAAGAGCTATCACAGTTGAAGATTTTGGATATGAAAGGATTGCTTTGAAAAGTCTAGGGTTTGGTGTTCCAATGCTCCACAACTACAAAAACTCCTCTGTGTTAAATTTTCTTGTTTTCAGTAATTTATAATGTAACTTTCCCCTTCCTTACCCCTCTCAGAAATATTATTTCTTGTGCTGAATTCTACTAGCTCAGAAGCAATTTGATTTAGGAAGCTTAGTAAAAAAACATTCATCTGCTTCTGAGTTATGGAAAGTTTTGGTTTTTTTTTTTTTTGCCTGTTTGGTGTTTCCCACCCTTTTCTGTGCTTGGTTTGCCAAAAGCAGCCACGTGCTTCACTTAATTTTCATTAAAGACAGGGCAAAATCACAGCTCCAGTGAAGTCAACAGAGACACTTCCATTAATCTACACAGAGCCAAAAATTCAACCCCAAACTAATTTCTGTACTCACTTGTCACTGGTTTCAATAGGCAGAGAGGCCTCTTAAAAATTGTCAACATTTGTGAATGAATGAGCAAAAAGGAGTGGAAGGAAAACAGAAAACCTCAAGGCCAGCTGCTTTTCAGAAGGCACTGTGTCCTTAGAGCCAATGGAGATGACTTTAGCTCAACTGTTAATAAAGAATGCTTCACAGCATTCAGAATAAACATAATGTACATATCATCAAATTAATGACATTTCTATGGTGTCTGACTCGGAGCATGCTGGCTCCGCCATTAACTCACTGGCGAGCACTGGGCAGGAACGCTGGGCATTTGTGAAAATTACAGAAAAATTCACACCAATGTGTGAATCGAGGCAGAGGGGCACAACAGACATTTATGCACTGACTTCACGGAAGATTCTCCACACCGCTGTTAGGATGTGTCCTACATGAATTGAAATGATTAATTTTTTGGCAGCTAAAAGAATAAGGAAGATGAACTTTGGCCGTGCACTTGGATTACTATTAAAAAAAACCAACCCAAACCTATAAGGAGCTGTCAACCTGCACATAAGGCTTCCTCAAAACTAGAAAAGAAAAATGGGTGATTGGTATTAGGACACTTACAAAGCAGCATAACTGAGCCTTGAACTGAAAACTGAGGGATCAAGGTGTTTTGTTAAGGGACTGGTCAACTGTGCCAGGAAAGGGGGTGATGCTCCAAACCATCTCAGATTCCACATAACTTCCCTTGCAAATGCAAACATAAATTTCACTTTTTGCTTTCTTTCCTCAGTCCTCCATGATATCAAGCTGCACCTTGCCAATAAATGCCCTCAAAACATCATTGCAAAATTTCTCTGGGTAGAAGATGTCCTGAGAGGGATGTATTTCTAAAAGGACCTTGAACCTCCCAGTCTATTGAACTCACTGGAAGAGCAAGGAAAAGAAGTCCTGAAGTCAATCGGTGTCCTGATGCTCAAGAGCAAAAGTGCTCTTTGCAAGAGGCACGGACAAGGTGAAAATAAATACAGTTAAGTAGGTACCTTAAGGATCCTTTTTTTGACCGTTGACAGTTATAGATAGATGTATTTTTGGGGCTTTTTGTTTTTAATAGATCGGGTTGCAAAGCAAGAGGAGGAGCAGCAGGGAGGTCTGTGCTGGAAGACAAACAAGAATGAATGAGTCTTGATCAGAAGGATGTAGAGGAAGGTGAGAATATGAATATGCATGGGAACTACAAAGGGTTTTCAAACGCAGGCTGAAGAATGGGAAACGCACAGAATCCACTCACAGGAAAAGAGGGGAGCACAAAGATGACTTTAATGTCAGCAGGAACATTAGTATGTTTTCCATCAGCTGCATCAGGCTTATAGTCTGACTTCTCCACAATTCCTGCTTATTTAAGAGTCACTTCCCCCAAGTCCCATACAAATATAAATGCTGGTTAGATCAGAACGATCCTATAGCCTACGTACCATGGCAAAGTGACTCACTGGTGACGTCAATGATTGACCATACTTTTGAGTCCGGTCACCTGGTTTTGAAAACTATTTTGCCCCTTCCACTGTATAGTAAGCTGTCACCTCTAATGAACCAAGGAGAAGCAGGTGGACTTACTGCTATTAAACTTTGACACCAACAAGCCATTTTCTTCAGAAGAGATAAACAGATCCTAACGCATTGAACCAACCGGAGTGGACAGCAGGCTCCTTGGAGTTATTCCCACAAAAAACTTGATTTGCCGGTATTACTCATGAGGGATCCTCATTGTAAAATGGTTTGAAAGCACTGCTAATTAGGTCACTTATTTACATGACAATCCCCTGCGTTTAAGGCTGGTGGGTGGGAGGAAAGAAAGATGGAACAAGAGTAATTAGTGTAATCATGACGGTAAGCTGAGCGCTGACCCCACGGTACCAGATCAATACTGGGACTGCGTCATGGTGGTGTGCCTATTGTGTGAGACAAAGAAACATAAATGCTGAGCATCAGGTCAGAAAAACAACGTCTCATTTTCTAACCATTAAATATTTGATGCAAAGCATTGAGGCTGGGGAAAGCTGCAACCGCTAATCCATAAGAACAGCTTCACTGCAGACATTCAAGGGAAAAAAGGGACTGAAAGGCACTAGGAGATCACTTTGACAAGAAAACAAGAGCTTTTAGTTGGCTCATGACTGTGTGGTTTCATTCCTTGAGATCCAG
Source organism: Astur gentilis (assembly GCF_929443795.1). NCBI lineage: Eukaryota > Metazoa > Chordata > Aves > Accipitriformes > Accipitridae > Astur > Astur gentilis. The sequence continues at coordinate 2,522,351 of NC_064890.1, forward strand.
CAATGCAGACCCATATTTAAGCTATGAAATTTTATTGCCGAAGTTATGAAACAAACCAAAAGAATCTCTTAAAGCTCAGGTTTACCAAAATAGCCATTTTGTCCTCATGAGGTCAGCAGTTCTCTGCTGGTCTTGAAGGTTAGTCTTAACACTTTGCTGTCCCAAACAAATTTTCCATGGTTTTAGTCCTCCAAAAGCCAACTCAGTTTAAGAAGGTACCAGCTGGACTTTTGTCCACTGCCTGAATTACTCTGCTCAGCTCTTGGTCAGCTTCAGTTGGTGTTAAGAGACCAACAGACACAGCCCTGCTTTCGGATCCCAGACAATTTTGCTGAATTGGCACTTAGAGGGGAAAAAAAAATCCCATTTTGATATGTTAAGTCAATCCATTCAATGCGGAGGCTCTTTGGGAGAAAACACATCCACAGCGCTGCTGATGGCTCTTCCGAGTCATTGATAAAAGGCTCATAAATGCTCTAAGTCAGGATACCAATGGATATTTCCTCTCCAAATGTCTTCTGAAAGGCCTCTGCACTCTGACACTGGTTCCCCCATTAGGCTTTTACCATTCAGTATGGAGTAACTCCTGGTGACATGATGTATCTGCTGAACCCAAGGTCTAAATACTAGCTAGGAGTCTCCAACCTGTTTGTAGCAGCTTTATGCAAGTGTAAGTACATTTGTAGCTTCTATTAAAACTACAAATGGCGATTAATTAGCAGGTGATCACAGATGGTTTGGTTTGGACTTGATAGGTCCTGTGTCTGAGGATGGCAAAGCTCCCCTGTTCTTGCTCAAGGGGAGTCTCACCTGGGGAAACCCATGACTCAAGACAGGTATCTCGTTCCTTGATTAAATACCAGCCTCAAGCATGCTGTGGACAGTGGCGGGGTTTGTAGCAGTAAGGAGATGACACTGGTCATCTCTGCAGCATCCCAGAGATGTCAGCACAGGAACAGGCTGAGCTGTGGGACTGACAAGAGGCAACTGCGTTGATATGAGCCACAGCGATGCAGATAAGATGCCCAAGAAAATCTTCTCCTTTTCGCTTCCTCTGGTTCTCCTCTGAACCAATGACATCTGAATGAAGACGTCCAACACCATTTTGAACCAGCTGTTCCCACGCCAAATTAATACGCTCTGCCCAGGGGCAGGGCTTGACATCTTGAGCAGGACTACCCACATTCATGTAACTTGTGGTCAGCTCAGGGCACGGACAAGGTGAACTTGCGTTCATCTGTAAAACACCACGTAGATACAAACTGAGTTAACATGATCCTGATCAAACAGTCTGCAAGGCAGAGGTGGAAAGGGATCACCCCAGGACACCGGACCTCCATTTAGACAACGTGTGCCCAGCCATGAGATGGAAAAGGAAAGAAGACCAAGCGGATGAGGCCTCTATAGACAGAGAGGAGCAGCCTCACGTTCACAAGCCCTGGTCCTCATGGGGGACTACAACCACCCGCTATCTGTTGGACGCATGACACGGCAGGGCATAAGCAATCCAAGAGGTTCCTGGAATGCATTGATGGAAAATTCCTTCTCCAAGTGATGGAGGAGCCAGCGAGGAGAGGGGCCATGCTGGACCTTGTTCTCACCAACAAGGAGGGGCTGGTGGGGAATGTGCAGCTCAAGGGCAGCCTTGGCTGCAGTGACCGTGAAATGGTGGAGTTCAAGATCCTTAGGGCAGCGAGGAGGGCGCACAGCAAGCTCGCTACCCTGGACTTCAGGAGAGCAGACTTTGGCCTCTTCAGGGATCTGCTCGGTGGAGTACCATGGGATACAGCCCTGGAGGGAAGAGGGGCCCAAGAAAGCTGGTTAATATTCAAGCTCCTCCAAGCTCAGGAGCGATGCATCCCAACAAAGAGGCAGTCAGGCAAAAATGCCAGGAGGCCTCCATTCATGGACAAGTTGATCCTGGACAAACTCAAACACAAAATCTGACCACATTTGGAGCATTTGCAGAAGAGCACCAACTGTTCAGTTAGTTGAACAGAAAAAAAAAAAGTATTGGAAAATGAGATTGCTTAAGAAACTAAAATGGAAAGCTGTCATTAAGACTAAGTTATATTGAAGCAACAGATATTCATCAAATAATACAAGCACTCAAGATTTATCTTTTTAGGTTAATGGCAGATGTTTTGCATTTGTTAGAAATTTGCAGCTCTTTCTGGTTTAGAAAGAGATTTACTTTTGTTGCAATAATGAAGCAACAGCATTCACTAAGTCCTTCCCCTGTGTGAGGTCAGGCATGTGTTGATCATCTTTAATCTGGCTTTTAAATAAGGTTCTCTATTAATAGATCTCTACAAAAAAAAGTTCCCCATGAGCAATCAATACAGCACGATGTGTTACAAGTTCAGTGACAGAAAAAAAATAAGCTCTGACTTGAGAGAAATATAGCCCCATTTAAGAGCTGAATTCAGTTCATTAGAAACACCAGGGTTAAACACAAAGACCCGTCTGAGTTCACCACCGCTGTGTGGCCTGACTACGAAATGAAAGGCATCAATTTTACCACCGCATCGGGCCTGATTTTCATTTGTACTGAGACCCCTTTACACCACTCTGTCAGCAGAAAGGGGCCTTAAAGTGACTGTAAATTATAGCTCCTTTACTCTGGCAGGGTGGTATAAAGGGGCTCCGGCATCAATTTTAAAAGGCATCACTTTCTCGAGTGTTGCAGGATGCTTTCTATTAGCCATCAAAGTCTATTTCAGTACGAGGAGGCATACAGAGCCAGGCAAAAGGAGAGGCTGACCCTCCGGGTGCAAAGTGGTCCAGGATAGTCTTGATCCTGTAATGGCCTTCACTAACCTTTTCAAAGTATTTGGAGATCTGTGGCTGGAAAATGCGATGCAAATGCTCAGTATTACCATTAGTAAGAGCCAGCCAGTGACAGCTGCAGCATTTGGTAAAGAGCTGTAGCACAAACCTTTTTTTCTCCCCCTGCACCCTGGCTTTTGAATGAAATCATAGCTCAACCGACCTGCTGCAAGTCTGGAGGGTGAAGTGCTGCCCATCCGCAGAAGAAGTGGTGAAGATGTCTTCCACATGTTGCCCTTTGCTTTTGGGGTGAAAGCACCCCTGAACAGCAGAAAATAACCTGCTTTGGAAGCATCCTGGATAAAAAAGTTAAGAGGCTCAATCCCCTTTTAGATACTTTAGAAGGGCCAAACTTTGTCCTTGCACACCCTGCAATGCTCCTAAATAAATCTCCTCATTTTATAACTCCTTAAAAACAGACCAACAGACCGAACTGCGTCCTGACAGCGTTTGTAACCAGACCCAGCTGCCAGGGAAGAGCCACGCTCTTTTTGCAACATAAAGCCAATGACTCCTAAGCTTTATTGTTGGTGTCCTCATTGTGATTTTACTTCTTAGCATTTCTGCAATTAAATCTGGCTGGTTCACAACCCCATGTGAGACTGAAGCCTCTAGTTTGGAAGCCACAGGATTACAGTGCAACGCGGCAGCGAGAATGAAGAGTGCTACAGGAAAATTGCCGCATTCCCGGACAAAGGCTGTGACAGTAACAAACTCCACGCTGGCTTTTTGTACGGTGTGAAGTACGATTTCAGTTGCTCGGATGGGTGAAAAAAAGAAGAGATAAGAATCCAATGTGAATGGACTTCCTTGGGAAGAATAAGCAGGATTTATCTCCCAATCTGCATATTGGCATCTGCATCACTGTGACATATCGACATCGCTTAAACAGCCTGCTTACGGTTCTCACGGTGGGGCTGATGGCAGAGGTGGGGGCAAGAAGGCCACGGTCGGAGGGGGCACGCAGCCTGGACCTGGGTCTTTCCACCCCCCCGAAAACTGCTCTTGTGAAACGGGGACGGATAACTGGAAAGCCACGTTCTCCCAATGGTCTGCGCAATCTCCCCTCCTTTGAAAAGGGAGTGTGGCGTTTCCACTTTTCTCATTAAACCTGCATGCAGCTGGCTTAACCAAACACAGTAATTAGCTCCGTGTCTAATGCAAATCGCCGGAGCGGAGACCCAGCTCTGTCACTCCACAGATGTGAATTTGCGATGTGACAAGCAGGTAGCGGGGAAACGGCTTCATCCTCTTTGTTTTGCTGTGGGTACAGCTTTGCCGACAGCAGCAGGGTTACGATGTCCTCAAGGGCAGGGTCCTTCCAGCGACGGAGCGAAACCTCGGAGGACGTCTCCCATGCATCTCCTCTAGTACTGGAGTGCTTCCCCCATAGGTGGAGAGGTTTGAGCTGCAGAGGTCAATTCCAAATGTTTACTCATATTTGTCCTCAATTACTGAGAATTCACCTTCTAGTTTCTGCCACTGCAGAGACAGGGTGAGCCTGGTGTCTATTTGAAGCCAGGTTTGTGTTGAAGACTTGGAATCTTTGCTCTAGTGCCAACTTCCAAGGGACACTAGGGGACAGGGAGAAGCTGGTATTGAAAGTCAAGAGCTTTCACAACTATCAAAGAAATAATTGGTTTAGGTTTGGTTTTAAAAAACAGTATGTTTTGTGTCCTTCATGCTTTTGAGGCTTTTCTCAGGGGTAAGCATGCACGTATGTGTGTGGTTTTCAGGCACAGCAAGACACTCACCCAATTTCATGAATCCAGGACATGGGGTGCTACAAAAACCCAACAAACAGCCCACAATAGAAACACTCAAGGTTTTTTTTCCATTTCTGCCTTGATTTCAATACTCTTGACTCAACACTTCCTCTCCAGGGGCTCCTTGATGCACCTCCCTACTTTGACTACATATGGAGCCTCAGGATCCTTTTCTAAAGAGATTTTCTTTTTGTGGAGAAGAAAATGACAGGATAGGAGATGTCTTTCTTGAGTCTACTTCTGCAGTCCTGTTTTTCTAGAGAAACCTGTTAAGGTACTAAAATGGTATTAAGAATATTATTCATTAAGGATGAGATAGGGAAAGCGCATACAGAAAGTGAACATGATACACTGAGCAAACCTTTGGATGGATGCAAGAGTAGCTACTGATTTATAAATGTAAGTGGACACATGGTACACATGCAAAAACTTTACTTCCAATAAGCCATCTAGAAGAGAAAGACAATCCTGTTTTATGTGAGCTCCACAAGAAAGTAATTTCAAACTCAATGTTTAAGCCAGTCAGTCGTTAACTGCTGACTACAACGATCTGAAGTCACGAAATGCCAACAGCTGGCTGAATTTAAAAGGGTAGCTGCAACTCAGTAAGCTAATGGCTAATCTTTCATCTTCCTACCTACACACAGCATGCAACCATCTTAAAAATGTAAAGATTGTCCCAACTCCTTCATTGTGCGTAATAATTCCTTCTTTGTAAAATATTCAGAGGGCTTCAGAAGGCTGAAGCTCTGGCAAAGGAAAAGGATGAGTATATGTTATATCTGCATATGACAAGGCAGAGAAGCAGGAGGGGAAGAAGAGAGGAAACCCTACTTCCATTTTCACATAAGACCTATTTAAAATTTACTTGACTTCCTCAGTTAATTCATCTTCTTCCAGCAACTTTAATCCTTAAATGGTTATTGTAAAAAAGAAGTTTGTATTCCCTCAAAAGACAAGAGCAAAAGAAAATGACTTTGTCATATCTGACTGGTTCGGAAAATATAAAATCCAATTCTGAAGGCGTGCAGATAAGGGAAGAGCTATGGAAGAGCCATCAGCTTAGCAAACACTAAATAATGAAGAATGCAGAGACTGCCCAGCATGATAAAACACTCTATTAGCAAGACTGTTTTTAAATGAGTGATAATTGTGGCACATCCACAGCAAAAGGTTATTGAATTTTTATCTCTAGGAAGGGGTCTTTTGGCAGCCTAACCAAAAAGCCACCAACAGGTAGCCCCCTTTTTAGGATTTCCTAAAACACGTCCATACCTGCCCAACTACACCTTGTGGTTTCTGAATACTTATAGCTATGCCTTGAAGCTACCGACTTTCTACAGGGAAGGAATACAGGGCCACCACCACCACGTCACGGACTTGTTGAAGATTACGGTATTTCTGGCGTTGCACCAAAAGTTCTCATCCCAGTCGCTCACTGAGTGCTTTGATGATACCCTGAATGGGATCAAGATTTAATCTCACGTCGCTGGGACAGGAAAGAGAAATGATCTGTGGTGGCTTTACCCTGGCTGGATGCCAGGTGCCCACCAAAGCCGCTCTCCCTCCTCCCCGCAGCGGCGCGGGGGGACGGGGAATGGGGGTTGGGGTCAGTTCATCACACGTTGTCTCTGCCGCTTCATCCTCCTCAGGGGCAGGACTCCTCACTCTTCTCCTGCTCCGGCGTGGGCTCCTCTCTCCCCGGGCTGCAGGTGGAGATCTGCTCCCCCGTGGAGCTCCCTGGGCTGCAGGGGGATAGCCTGCCTCACCGTGGTCTTCATCACCACGGCTGCAGGGGAATCTCTGCTCCGGCGCCTGGAGCATCTCCTCCCTCCTTCTGCACTGACCTGGGGGGCTGCGGGGTTGTTTCTCTCACATGTTCTCACTCCTCTCTCCGGCTGCAGTTTCTGTGCTCTAACAACTTTTTTTTTCCCTTCTTAAATATGTTATCACAGAGGCGTTACCACCGTCGCTGATGTGCTTGGCCTTGGCCAGCGGCGGGTCCGTCTTGGAGCCGGCTGGCCTTGGCTCTGTTGGACATAGGGGAAGCTTCCAGCAGCTTCTCACAGAAGCCACCCCTGTAGCCCCCCTGCTACCAAAACCTCGCCACACAAGCCCAATACACGATCAAAGACCGGGACGTGTGTTCTCATCATGCGTTGGCTCAACATGTGGTAAGCACGGAAGATAAAGCCCCACCACTGCTACCAGTTAATGAGATTACTGCTCTTGTTCAAGCATAGACACTTCAATGGAGCATCTAGTCCAAGGAGAAAAATAAAGCAGAAGACAGAATTGCTCAAAGGAATATAACAGCTGCCATCTGCCCAAAGTCAGCTACCGAAAAAGTGAGCTGGGTGACTAATGGCCCGTTGACTTGCATATGATGAACCATGGATTCCAGTCGCATTGACCTGAAATGCTTGGGTTTCATGTGGGCATGTCTTAAAGTCAAAGTTACGATGCTGAAATGACAAAGGTGGCTGCACTTACGGCGATCTGAATCTGACTGTGGTGAGCTTTGGTGAGCGGCAGAAACCCCTTTTATTTAGCTTTACTTTCGGTCAGTTATTTCCTTCTTCCCTCCCTCCCTCTGATGCTCATTAACTTGCTCTGGCTTCTCAGCAACGAGATGCTCAGAAATTCAGATGATCAAACCATGACAGAAAAGAACAGAGAAACTCGTATGACAGTTGAGCGTTACGGCATTAACATTGTATGAATCTTTGAAACAATAGGTAGTTTTAATTTTTCCTCCTCCCAGCTCAGCCCAAGCACATTTGCATTGCTCTTCTCCTCCCGCCCAGGTGGGATGGAAAGAGACATCTCATCTCATTTTTCCTCTGTTCTTTATTCTTCGTGTTCTTCCCCAAAAGAATTGCACTCCCTTGTATATCACCATAGCTTGCTCGATTTGTAAATACATCTGACTTACACCACCACCTCTGCCCCACGGCATCACTTTTTACTTCTCCCATATAGATTGCAGTCAGCTCTATTGATGTTCCATTTATGAGATATACTGCACCAGGTTTCATTTATAACCATGAGGTCAACAGCCTCTATCATTTTCTAACACTGCTCGTTCTTCCTCTTGTTTCAGATACTCCTGGCATTTGTGTACAGACATTTTAGTGCATTGGTATAAAGTTATTACAAAGGAAGATGAATTTTTATTGTCAGGAGGACGCTGCCAAGTGAAATATTACACTTCGTACTTTTATGTTTATTCACTGCTGCGTGTAACGTCCTCTCAGAAGCCTGAAAGTCACGCTCATGCCCTTTTATGTCTGGAAAATATTGATTTATTAAAAAATTCGAGTTTCAACTAGAACTGAAATTATAAATGATGTTTTTATTTTTAACAACTTTGACTGTCAGAGCACAACTCCTCAGCCTGAAAAACTCTCCCAGTAACTAAAGTTCTGTGAATAAATATTTGGCTACCGGACTTTGAAAGCATTTTCCATTGGGTTTTGTTTTATTTTTTTTTTTATAATCTTCTAATGTACACCCTGTAAGACACAGCAGTTCTTCTTGTCACTCAGGTATTGAGAACTCAGAGTATGAGATACAGGCATATTAAAGCTACCTGTAGCATTTGGTTGTATTTTAATTGTTAGCTGATTGTATAATCTTAATTATCCTTCTGGATCCCATCAAACTGATCGTGGACAGCTGCAGTAAAGAGTTTAAAGGTCCTGCTCTAGAGCAGAGTTATAAGCCATAGGAAGGAATGTCAGTCAACCAGAGATGCTCTGCTGTTGAGGGACAACTATTTTAATGGAGATATAACACTATGACTTTATTTAGCACCAGCAAATTTCCCCCATCACTTCCCAGAAAAGAAGGCTGAGGTGATTTTCAATGCCAAATTCCCACAAGTTCTGGCTGCCCACAGTCCTGCTCCTCTGTGGGTACCTTCCCCCAGGACTCTGCTCCGTATTTGCATGCCAAACTGCAGAAACGCCGTGTATCCTCACTACATCCCCAGGTGTCCTGGGATCTCACCAAGCTGTGCGGATTTTTTTATGCAACGCTTTTCTTCTCTGCACCTCATCTATAGCACAGTGTGGATGCCTCCTTCCACACCCAAGGCAGCTGCATTTAACATAACCCCTAGACAACAGGGGATGCTCAATATTTGTAAAACACGCAATATTTTATTACAGGGATCTAGGGCAATATGAAGTGCTCTAACAAATGCATGGCTACCTCCCCAGGGACAACCTGTGACACAGAACAGCTACCGGGAATGTCTCGGTAGGCAGGCGAGACCCAAACCCCAGGTCCTAGGAAAAGCTTAACCCCACGTCAGCTGAGCTATAGGTGACTCCTTGCAAGCCAGTAACAGCGGAAAGCAGCAGAGCTGAGGTGTGTTTATGCCGAACTCTTACTTCTGGGGCACAGCCACGACCCTGCTCTGAATGTGACGCCGTGCAGACAACGCCAGTGACAGTGATAAGAAGAGAAGGAATGCTAACCACATCTCTAGCACTTTCCAGACAGAAAAAAATAATCACTATTCCCTGAGGGAAGGAGCAAAAGCTGAAGCAGAGAGAAGTGAAATGATCTCACAAAAGTAGTGCGGGCAATCCTTGACAGCCAGGAGCAGAAGCGATGTCTCCAGGCTCCCCTGTCTCTCCCTCCTGGCACCTTGGTTCACCAAGGGTTGCTTCTGCCTTTGCAGGCTGAGCATCAGTGCCCCAGTGACATGCACGTTAGGGCACTCCTCATTAAAAGCTGTTCAATTTCTCTACTGAATTTATAATACACATATCTTTTTAAATATTCAGCAATCTAGCGATGCTTTAAAGAAAATGAAAGCTGTATCAGCATTGCTACCTGCTCCTGCGCAATGTCATTAGCAGGGACTGCTGAAAAGCTCAACCCTTCAGGAGCTCACGCTAGAAAGGATGTTCCTGGTACCCTCACGTGGTGCCCACCGCAGCCCGAGCAGATGTCACACCACAGCATTCACTAGGAAGAAAGAGATTGAGCTGCTTTGCTTTCTACTTCCCTCCGACATAAACCCGCTTTGAAATCACGAGCAGAAGGTGCCCACTCCTGCGAAGATCACGTCATTATGTTGGTTCTCCATTTCTAAGACAAAGGTTCTCCTATGGGAGCTACTTACTCTGGGTGGTTGAGAGGTTGGAGAAAGCTGCCTTGGTGCGACCTGCTAACCACTCCAGGCTCTCGTGCATGTTGGCCAAGGCTTTCAGGTCGCTGACGTCCCGCAGGATCTCCTGTTGAGGAATGAGTTTATCTCCAAGGTTGCCAATGAGAACTTCTGACTCTTTGCCGAAAGCGGCCCTGAAATGCAAATCAAAGCCACTCTCAGAAATACAGCACAGGACAGCAAGGGGGAGACACCGGTAACACCACGGAGAAGGTCAAACCAGTCAGTGCACAACTGTTCCAGCACGGGGTCTCAAGAACGTTGTCTGGTGGAGTTTTTGAAGTCTTGTTACAGTGGATAAAATATTCTGCAGCTCATGACACCTCTGTTTCAGGAGGGTTTTTTTTCTATCCTTCTCTCTGCATTTATAATCTCCAAATTTCACCTTATTCCTCATAGTTACAAACTTCACCCCGATCAACTCCCACACCTCTTCCCCAGCCCCCAGCATTTACACCTTGCTGAGGCATGCAGGTGCTTTCTGTGCCTCCCTGGGATATGCATAAATAACACACATGCAGTACTTTTAATCTTTCCTTGTAAATCAGCTTTTCCAATCCCCGATTCACTTTTTTTTCCACACATCTGTCAAAAGAAATCTCCTGTGAAACCTGATGGCTTATCATGACAAAGTGACAAACAAATGATTTTGAGTATCAGTCCGTGCATTATTTTACTTGCACAGAGATAAAACCTGGTGAAAAATGACGACCAAGACAAATGTGTTTACCCCCCAAAAGCTGAAAAATTTTCTTTCAAGGTGTGTGACTGCTCACTCCACTGTCACGTTTCATCTTTTGCATTCAGATTTAGCTTTCCCAATACTTGTCTCCACAAAGAGCATGTTTGGTTATCCCCAAGAAGTATTTGCATGGCAAATATTCTCATCGCTTGCAGGTAAAGAGACTCCGGCATGACTTTTTGTGTACCATTAGGATGGAGAAAATCATGACATGGTTCCTACATCTAATTACAATAGCTCCTGGCTGAAACCAAGTGCATTTCATTGAAAGACTCTAAGTGACGCCACATTTACCATGGTCCTCAGTACACTCTTCCCATCATTAGTTGCTCTTTTTGTTATGAATTTGCATTCCACTTTCATTCAACTTTGCAAATCTCCACTTCCTGTCATTAGCTCTTTTATGAACTTACAATGAGGAATCATGCTGCTGAGCATAATAGCTGCAACGAACTGCAGCAAAATAATCCCATCAGTGGCATTTTATATACTATCTAAGCAGTTTTATTGCCAGCATCTCCCTAGATTTGTGGGACTTCACTGTCACTTGAGAAAAAAAAAAAAAAAGAACGACTCTGAAATGGTTTTAAATTGCTCAATTGAATTCATTAAAGGCAAAAAATAAAAATAGCCTTCATTAAAAAAATCTCTTCAAGGATTTTCTTCTGCTTGACAATAAAAAATATGTTGCCTTAGGCTGTATCCCTCATACTACGGTTTGGGAGGAATCCTTATCTGTTGGCTGTGTCTGAGGACTGAGACGCAGAAACATCTCCAACTCCAGTGGACTATGGCAGTGGTAATTCAGCTGTTCTTCCTCTCTGTAAGATGGGGCTAATGTTGATCCATTCTGGCTATTAGAAACATGTTAAATCCTTTCTGAACTTCACAAAAGCCCTTAACAAGCTTCCCTGACCAGGCATTTCTTAGATAGTCGTAAGAGGCCAGAAAGCTTTGGGGAGTGAGGACAGCTGAGCAACGCATCCAAAGGCCAAATGGGTCTTCAAAGGTGAATGAATATAAGATTGAACTGGGTGGACAAGTTCATAGCCAGGCTAGACGTTTTTTTTGGTAAAGCATGATATTTCTTTAAAGTAAAACAAGTTATTGACTTCTACAGCAAACATAAAACACCTTACTTAGCTCTGCCCACCTACAAACGCTCAGATATCCTCATCTGTTCCTGTGGAGCAGAAGACATTTCAGAGATATGCTTTTTCCCCTCCAACCAAACCACTCCTGTTGACTTAGACTGTCAAATCCCACTGGCAACTGCATCAATCACTCAGAAAAGTAAGAAATGAAACATTTGGTGAATTTCTACCTTCATTAACATGGCTTTCCAACACAAAATGCCGTAGAAAAAGCACTTTTTTGGGAACCACGATTTGAGAGCTGTTAAATGAGGAGTCACTACCACGCCGCTGCCCACAGCCGCGATTACAAATTCGGTTTTATCACGGGGACAACTCTTCTGCCTTCCCACATGCGAAGACAAATGGTTTTGGCACCCCTTTGGATGGATACCCTGTGCATGAATAATACAGTGCTTTCAGTCAGGCTGGGAAAAATCTATACAATACAAAGCATGCTGTATTTCCTATTTTTGCTCCTGGAAGGAATACAAACAAGGTCTTCTATGGGAAGCTATACTCTGAAATGTTGTTGGGACCACTGCGATTCTGCCACTCGCTCTAAAACAACAGAAGTTTGTATCAAAAAGGCAGTAAATATATTTAATTGTTTTCTTTAATACCTATCCTTGACTGCAGAAAGCCCAATTCACTCTTTCGCACAAACTGAAACCTATAACAGAGACAACCTTCAGCAAGTAACTCCCTTTCAGAAGAGAACTTTAAAGAGTTCTGGTGGATTCCTGTGATTTCAATTTAAACCTGCTGTTAGCAAACGTCTCCCTGAAGCAAATTTTTGCTAGTGTTCTGGATGCCTGCTTGAGAGAATATTCACTACATGCCTTTCTTTGTCTTTATTAAATTTGCAAGGCTAAACATTTAACAGGAAGGATATAAAAAGCAAATCAACTGAATATCCAACTTTAACTCTGCTTTTTTGAGTACCTGTATTAAAATAGCATCTTCAGACCTTTGATTCCCATACAGCTTCTCAGCCAATACTTGTCACATTTTTAAGTGTGTATCGAAGACAGAGCCAGCACATACAAAGAGATCTGCAGGCATCTTCTGCATTTAATTTACGAATTTTTGATGGTTCAGCAGGTACCCTTGGTTTGAATTAACACGATTTTGAAAATTCAAATCCCATCCTACCTTACCCATGAAGTTTGCTTTGGACCTTGCCAAAGCTTCTGAGAACAATAAAAGATCCTACAACTTCTGGTGAGCACCCAAAGATGGAAATTTCCAGCCACAGAGTTGATAATATTTTAGAAAACGAGAAAACCTCATAACCAAGTGGTTCCTAACAGAGTGTTTTACAAAACTGTAACAAAAGGCAAAGCTCCACTCTCCTGCAGTTAATTCAGCCGTGCATATACCCACGCTTAAGGTGGAGATTAATACTGCATATCAACTACACTGACAATAAAGCAAGTCCAAGCGCCTTTTTTCACTGCCCAGCTGTTTCTTTGTGGGAACTCACTCTTCCTTATACCGATATCTGATGCCACACCGGTGCCACACCGCTTCATTGCTCTTTAGTCTCGATTCCCATGGGATTTGTGTGCACTGCAACAGGGTTCACTCTTAAATCTCTGCTTTGTCAGAGCAGGCCAGCTGTGCTAGCTTAATCCTCAGATTAACTAAGTACCTCATTTTGTTTCCCTTTGTTAAACCATCTTCATTTCTCTCTTTTTTTTTTTTTTTTTTTTTCTTTTCAAACACAGCAACCAGCAATGTATCAGCTATAGATCCACGCTGGTCTCGTGGATACTGTATAGGATGCACAGCGCATCCTTGGCACGGTACCAGCAGGGACGGGGAAAAGCCGCTCTCCTAGTTCCCCAAAGAAGTCTTCTGCAGGCAGACTGGCTTCCTCCTCCTCTCCTCCAGCAACCAAGAGCAATGGTGATGCTTTTAAGGGATGAGCTGGTAGTAAAATTAAACAACCTATTGAGCTAAACTGACTGGAAACAGAGGGACTGATGACAATATACGAGGCTTCCCCTCATTCATATTTCAGCATAAACATGAGAGGATGGGAAACTCATATGCGAGGGACGAAAGGCCAGGGAAGAGCATGTGTGATAAATCAAGATGACCCGTATTACGTTTAAGGCACTCTGACCGTGCCAGAGCGGGACTGAAAAGCAGCCAAGTGTCCACATCGATACTGCAGAACGAGGAAGGAGGTCTCTGATGTACCCTTGGCAGCAGCTTTATGTTCCCTTACTGCTCCTCTCCCTTTTCTCTGCCAAGAAATTAGTGTCAGTTATCCCTTTGGCAAATAATGCCGAGGAAACGGCTCGCTGGGAGGGTGCGTGGAGCTGCAGGAGGATGGGGGGACATCAAGCAAGCCCTTTGGGAAGCCCCCCAGGCACACGCTGACCCAACGAGGACCTCCTGTCCTTCCTCACACCCTCTAGACCGCAGCCTCAAAGGGATGCTTTCCATTGAGCTTGCAGAGAAGCAACAAAATTAATTTAAACCGCAGATAAAAGCAGCGGGCAGAGCTGTGGCTGTAGAGGAACTACCCTAAAAGTAGCTATTAAAGCGTGAACAGGACCAAGATGGAAATGGTCTAGGAAGCTTGGTGTTGTACCAAAACCACATTCAATTGAACACCCATGAAAATGTTAATGAAGACAATTACTGGGTAAAAAGCTTGCCATGTAACAACCCAATATGCTACCTAATATAAACCACTTAAAATACATATAGTATATATACATATCTACAGTCTCAAAAGATGATACACATTATAACGGAAAGATTATAATGACAGTATTTGTATCAGTTTCATTGCACCTTTGCAACTTCTTTTGGATCAGCAGATTTTTCTATGTATTTATGTCATCGAAATTTCTACAACCTCTTTGTTTTCTGTTCCTGCACTTGAGCCATAGAGTCAGCCTGGAGACTGTGCTTAAAAACTGTATATAGAAACTACCCAGGCAGACAGATCTCCCCTTGATTAATTCAGAGAAATTCCCGTTATGTTCTTATTTATAAAGAAAGAGCGATAAGGTGGTTTGTTGCCTCATCTTGCACCAGAATTTTTTCAACTATCATAAAGAAATCATGCAAGCACCAAAACAAATAACCCACGTGGGCTTTTTTCTGCAAAGGGAAGCCCTCTGAAATGATTTGCTGCTGCAAGAACAATAAAACCCAGCCCAGCCATCTTCCTGCAGAAGACGCCGTTTCACTTGCTTCAAAGATTCAGCACCTGAAGGTATTTTAAAAATTCAGCACATGAGAACATTTTTCGCAGCACATCCAAACAGCATTGTAGCCCTGATAAAAAGCTGCTGCAAAGGATCCTCAGTGGATATAAATTCACCCCGCCAACCTAAGGTATTCGGCTTTAAAGGACTGAAGTTCTAGCCCATCCTAAAAATGACCCAGATTTGAGGTTCATTGGGATTTGCAAAGCCTCGACAACAATTTGTGCATCTCTATTAAGGACCGGCGTGATTGGCGCCAGCGCTCCCTGGCAGCTCCAAATCTCTGCTGAGAGGTCGCAACACTGTCAAAAAGCAGACATCACTAATTGACAATTTTAAGCTGTAACATCACACGCCATCTTCTCGCTTAAATTTATTTGAATATTCTGGTCTTGTTAAGTTTATATTATACAATTTATCACAGCAGACAAGGAAGTGTCTTGGAGTATATTGTGTAGCTCTAATGATGTGATTTAGCGATATACAATCTTGTTAAAACAGGAGCTGTTATTAAATCTGTGGAGAAGCTGAATCTCCACATTTGTGCTCTGCCTTCCCCTCTATCCCTGCTAAGCAGTTTAGGGGCACAGACATTACCCCCAAAAAGTACGTTGGAAGCGCTGGGCATTGCTGCACTCATTTCAATAGACAATTCAATTTTTAGGACTAAGGAATCTGAAGTTGGGAGATTCTTCCTGGATTCAGGTTCGGAATATATGTAATCCTCAAAAACCCCAAATTCAATTCAGCCCAAATCCTCCAAAACTTCTTTGTTTTCACAAGAGAAGCAAAGGCAGAAGGAAACTTCTCAGATATGGAGGTGCCCTGTGAAGATCCAGGTGCTCACTCAATTTTACACCTCTTGGATGAGACTCCCAGCAGCAATAGGATTTAGTATCATTTGTGCTCGTGATCAGGAACGTTTTCCCGTAGGATCCAAAAAAGAGGTCTAGAAACCCATGTCATATGAAGGAGCAGACTGTCACCAAATGGAAACGACTCACACCTATGGTACGCTCAGGTTCATAGTCCCAGTAGAGGGAAAAAAGGTCTACAGTCTGCTGCCAATCTTACAAATTTATCCTTTCACCTTTTAGAATTATAGTGAATATAATAAATAGAGCCTGAGAAATTGGAGAGGGAGACTTTTTATTCTTGAGAGAAAGAGAAACAAGGAAAGACAGACAGAAAAGCTACAACTGAGAATGGGAGGGAGAGCTAAGAGGTAAAGAAGGGGAAAAGCCTTCCATAAACCATCAAGGCTTCAGAAAAGGATCAAGGAGCAGGAGCAATACTAAGACAGCAAAAGAGAATAAAAATAACAGAAAGCTCCAAACCTAATACCACAGAAAACACCCACCAGACAGCAGATGGAACAACCTGAGATTTAGCTTTTGATGAAAACTTTGGCCAGTGCCTTCTGGCTGCCCAGAGAGGTGGAACGAGAGAAGACCACCCTAGCCCAAGGTAGGACCTGAACTCCATGCTCCTGCCATCACAGCTCTCCCTTTCCGCCAAGAGAAGGACTTGATGGTTCAATGCAACTTGTCCCAGCACGTTCCCAATTCTGCTTTCCAGACTGTTTATTTACACAATGGGAAGTTTACAGCATGTTGATCCTTTTGGAAACAGCTGAAGTAATTCAAGCTGTGACCAGTCCTAGGAGCTCTGGACCAACCTCTTGAGTTTACTGCCCTGCTCTCTGGGGAAGAGCTCAGGGGAGCTTTTCTAATCCACTGTGGTGTAAAATCACGCCTCAGACCACCAGCTCCTTTAACTCTGCATCTTGCTCCCAGGGCTAAGCAAAGCTTTGCATCTGGAGTAGAGATGTGCTCAATCCATCCACCGTCAGCTGCACGTGCTCTGCCCCATGAAATGGAAAGGAGAGGAGATTTCATTCTCTGGAGGGTACCCCGGTGTCTTTGATGCTGTTGGATAGATGATGTGCTGTCCCAGGGCACAGGCGAGATGTGCTGCATGCTCCATGGGAGCTGAGGCGAGATAGTGGCTCCCAAGACAGTCCCAATATATATCCAAAACTGGAGAGTACATTTATTGCTCCCATCATGTCTTCTGGAGGGACACCCTTTAGCCCATCCCTGCTCTTTTCCTTTAGTCTGACATTTTTGTCTCGTCCAACAGTGACACATGTCCAAAGCAGACCCACATCTGCACGCAGGCTCGAGCTTTACGTTGGAAATACAGTCAGAGGATCGGCATTAACTAAATCAGGGGAAGAGAAGAGATCCTAGTAAGTAGCAGGGATAGTGTAACTCTTCTGACTAATGCCATTTGGATGATTTGGTGAAGGCTCTGCTATTGCATAGGTACCCTTCCATGGTGCATGAATATACATCCCTCCCTCCTTTTGGTGTAGAGCAAGGAGGGATGAGCATTCTCAAGTGAACGGGAGAGGCAGGGGAAGAAGCAGCAGGCAGCTGGAGCACCCTGCAGTCAGGTTATCCTCATTAAAAAAACACAAAAGCAGTGAAAAGCAAAGTCACGTGGCACATGGAGACACTGAGAAGTGGGTTTTTTTATTGCTCCATTAGGATTAGATTCTCAGGTTAAAGTTAAGTTCAGTGTTCAGGAGCTTGCTGGAATCAAAAGGTGAGAAGAAAATCACCATCCTCTTCCTAACACAGGTTTGGTATCTCAGATCTGCAACCAGAATAATCTGCGTTGTGGTAATCTTCAGACCAACGCGGGGTTTTTCCAGGCAAATCTGTTGCCCCGTGAATTGCCAGCACGCCTTCCTCAGCGCCCCGAAGACGTGGTTTCCCTCGGGTGCACAGCACCCTTGCCCCCTGCCCCCCCTTGTGCCGCAGGGCTGCACCGAAACCCAAGAATTTCTGCTGTAACTCGAGCGCGACCAGATCTGAAGTTCTTTTTACATTGCTTTTCCTCGTCAAAGGCAAACCTGGAAATGATACATCTTTGGGTTTTATCACCAACGTATCTGATTCAGTAATGAACTGAAGGCTAACCTTTATAAAGCGATAAGGGCAGCATATTTCACACTCACCCCAGTGCCAAATAGCCTTCAGAGCTTTAAAAACTAATTATACGAATAGAGGCATGACTTTTCTTTCCTTTCTCCCCTTGCCAAGTTCTGAGCTACTATAATATGCTCAATCAGGTCCCTTTGTCTGGCCAACCACACCGGAATATTAATGGGGAGATTCTGCTAGTATCTTACCCTGCCTTTTGACATCTATTCGCAAAAGAGATAGTGGCGGGTTAAGACAACAAAATCAATCACTGTCAACACAGATATGCATGAGGTTTTTTTTTGCAAAGACATCGCGTTTGGATTCTTCTTTTTAATTAAAAAAATGAGTTACAGGAAACCTAGGGAGGGGGAGGGAAAGAAAACTGTGCACTGATATCTCATCCTGCCACAGTACAAAAACTGGTGGTAAACTTTCAGGACGCATTTATTTTAGCAACGCTCATAAAGGGATGCTGCTGAGTAGTTCAAGCACTGCTGTCAGCCTTGTTTTATGTCCGAAAGGAACATGCTCCCATGTTTCATCAAGCTTAAACCTTCCTTTGCAGGAAAGGATGTTTAGTCCTGTCCCTGCTAGCCGAGGAGGGGGGTCTGTGAACACAGGTGGGTATCTGTATATCAATTTTTAAATATCTTGGATGGTTAAAATGAGAATGAACTGAGCTCTCCCAGGCTCTCCCGCCACAGTCACGACCCTAATAACCAAGTTATCCGCAGGACCCATTTCCCTTTGGCTCCCTTTTGCTGTGTTCAGGCAGTGACAGCTACGGCAGAATTATTCCCAATTCATCAGCAGCGCCAAGAGGAAGAGAAAGAAGCAACAGCAGTGAAGAAATCGCATTCCTTTGTATTAGGAGAAAGTCTGCAAAAAGTCTGCTTAAATGGAAAGATGACAAAAAATTGGACAAGCAATTAATTTTATTTTGAAGCTTTCAGGAGAGATCTATTCAAGCATGCACAGATTCTTGAGGAAGTTTATAAGCCATGTCGCTTACCATCAACGGCTAAAACTAGCCCAGACCAATTATTATCATTTAAATTAATGCTACAAGAGCATTCACACGGCACTCTGAGGAGCGGAAGCTTAATACATGATACTCTGTGCAAACAGATACTAAGAAAAGATCTTTGTCCTAATGTTTAGGCTAAAAAAAGACACGGTACAGGACTTTTTCCCAGTGAATTCCATGTAGATGACCTAACAGGCTTTCCACTCTAACACCTCCAATACAATTTCACAAAATACTTCAATTAAAGAATAGTAAAATGGCAATATTGGAATAAAATGTTGGCACTGCTAGCGTCAGACTGAGCTCGGCCATCAGATTTAGCCTGGCTGGGAATTTACACTAGCAGGTTACGCGCAGGCTGTAGTACCTAGCACTGCATCCATGGGAGCTCTGGTGTCCCACGCTGACAGCGCACAAATCACAGCAAGAGCCAGGAGGGCATCCCAACGCCTTTCTGTGCCAAGAGCAAAGGATAAATGCGACGGCAAAGACGGAGGCTAGGACTGAATTGATGAATCGCAAAAAACTCAGGGATTGCACAAAGACCTCACGGGCTCTTCATCCTCACTCTTCCAGTACCACTGAAGATTTTTTAAAACACTGGCAAAGCTGATTACCCCCACTGCAGTATGAGCAAACATTTCTGTGACTAGACATATTTTATACTCTTCGTCGTTCCTCTCTTTAGACTGCATCATCTTTATGTTATTGTGCTTGCATTCAGTGAATAAGTAAAATGACAATCTGGGCAAATTAGACTTGTAATTTTCAACAGCTTCACTTATTCCTACAGTTTTATAGCCAACTGCCAATCAAGGAAGTGATGAATAGTGATGGGAATGTGCAGACAAGCTTTTTGACTCGCTGGAATGACAAAGAGGACCTGTTTCTTCAGGAAGCGTCAACAATTCAGAGACTAAGCCATTTACAGTGTGCAGGGAAAGGCAATCTGCCTACTTACAGGCTTTCACTTGCCTGAACAGGTAGAAACAATCTGGTTTGGGCACAACAAGTTGCCTCTGAAAGAATCCCCTTTGGAAGTACACCAATATTTTTCATTTGACTCTCCTTACACAGCTCCTGGTGTTGGGACAGAGAAGAAACACCACCAGGTCACGGCTCAAATGGAGGACGGCTTTGGTGACAAGGCCCGTTTTGGGAATTCCTGCCCAGTACAACCACCTGGCCCCTCCATTAGGTCGCGGACTGCAGCTCTCTTCATCGCATGGGTGATAAGAGTAGCACCATCAGGATCTGCCTGAATTAAAAGTAACCCTGTCTTTCCCTGCCCAGTCCCAGGCACTTTCCTGACTCGATTCACAAGCACAATTCTTCAAATAGCCTTGTTTGAACAACACAGCGAGCAGAAATGAGCAGTAAGGGCAGGGAAGCAGCAAGCTGGCACTGCCACTGAAGCTCCTTACTGAACTATGGTCTCCCTCTCTTCTGGCCTTGTTGCATATGAGAAGCTCTGCTTTCTCCTTTCTCTTGAAGGATAAAGAGCTTCAGGATGGTTTATCTACCAATCCATCACACGACTGATAAGCAAACCCCAGAAACATCCCCCAAACAGGTAATTTCCTTAATGATTTCTCAATACCATCAACAGAGCCGAATCCAGGCAACACAAAGGAAGTTCTCAGTTCAGCAAAGCTGGTGCCTGGGATTAAAATCACCCAGCGTAATGGCACATGGACTCAAGTTTCATTACTCTACTTGAGGAAAGATCACATCCCAACCTCTTCTCACACCTGGGGAAACAACAGCTATGCGAACACCATAATTATTTTGTTTCCAGCAAGTTTTACTGTTGTTGCTACTCTCCTTGAAACCCTTTTACAACTTCATAAAATATTTTACCTTATAAAGTCTTCTTCCTCCTCTCTCTTGGGTCTCAGTTGCTTGGGCTGAGCCATGTTGCTCCAGTTGGGCAGAGATTTCAGGAGCCTGCTAATATCGTCATCTTTAGCCCAGGATGCACTGATCACCAGCTTTTCATCCGACTGCACGATACTCCTACGGGGAAAGCAGCAACAATCACATTAGTGCGAAGCAAATTGTCCTTTTCACACAATTCCGCAGATATTCCTTAAAATCCCTATCACATACAAAGGTGCATTAAGCATTAAGGAAGGGGTCTAAAGAGGAATTCAACAGAACGCTCGTGTAGAAGTCACGGCAACATGGGTGGACAGATTACAAATTCTCTTAAACTCACAACTCTTGATGTACTTTGATGGAGTCCTTTAAGGGAAAAAGGGCCATGTTCTCCCCACCCTTGAAATCATTCAACCTGCAATCATTTACACAACCGGAGGAGGTCATTCTGTACTAGAAGAGAGAGAAGGTAGTTTCTTCATGGCTCATTTGTTCTCTGCAATCTCAATCGAGCTTGCCAGCCGCTGCTGATTGTGTTGTGACTGCAATGTGGAAACCTGCCCAGGAAGACCTGGGTGGAAGCCACCAGCTCACCGCACACCAGCTGGCCCAGCTTGGGGACCAGGTCTGAAGCAATGAAAGGAAAGGAAGGGTCCAGGATCTTCTCTCCAGTCATCCAAAACATCTGATAATAGAGATTTCAGCTAAATCATATGTATGTGTGAAATCGACTCAAAGATCGCAGCATATTCCAATTATGAAGACTTTCCTTGTTTAATATTTTTGGCAGTGTAACTAATCTGAATTCCTCACTGGCAACTGGCAGGAGACAAACAGGATGCTGTATTTGGAAAAGTCCATTAGGTGCCTATTTTTTGTGTTGGGATTGCTCACGAACAACCATCAACATAGTCCTCATCAACGTTTGCTACTTCACTGGCACACCGTGACTAGAGAGAGGAACATCTTCTGCCATTCTTGGGTTGGTCAGGAGACAGCAAGGATCTGGGATGTCTTTTTCTATCTCTTGGAAAAGGCAAGTGGGAGTTAGGGTTCCTGGTGTTTCCTTCTAGATCCTATCACTGATTTCCTTCTCTGGTGAGCACCTGGAAGGCTCTTCTACTAGGAGGTCCTTGCACGGTGACCAGTTGGACTGCTTCTCCAGCCCAAGAAGAAAAATGTGCGACTTGTCTACCTCGCTCAAAGCAAAAGCATGGTGGTGACCTCTCCAATGGGCAGCAGCAGGATTTTTCCCTGCCCTCTGTAATGGGAACATGGCAAACTCACTGAACAAGCAGCACAGTGTGACTTGAGAAAGGAAGCATCTGAAAAGACAAGGTCTTAGAGGTCCTGTTCCTATCAAGAGGCTTAGCTGCAGGTTAACAATAGAATTGAGATCTCCCTTGTGCACCAAGAGACAGTGCAAAAATACAGAAAAGGCTCTGGGACGTGTGTTTCCCCTCAAACACCTACCACCCCTTTGCTCACGAGGCTACAAGACACGGAGAAATAAAGCAGGTTTGCTGTGTCCTACAATGCAAAGGGTTGGACTGTAAATGCCAGATAGATCTTTTTCTGTTACTGTCCCCCAGAAAAAAAGGGCTTCTCCAACATGGATGGAAACTTTGTGCATCAAAAAGATGCAGAGATTCAATACTGGATCCGTCAGCCAAGAACTGGAGTTGCTGGGTGCTGCAGTACGGACGTATCTGTGCTGGCTCAGCCCATGTCAGCTCAATGTGGACCTTGCGGTGCCATTTACTCGGTTGCACACATCTGGATCCAAGCTAGGATGTTGCGTGGGGCAAAGAGATGCTCAGAGCTGTCACTAGCATTCAGGTGGTGATTTTGGGAAGGGTCACGCAAGATCACAATAGAGACCCTGGACATTTCTAAGGGGTTTATGTGGATTAACCGGCCTCATTTTACATTTCCTGAAAGGTATATTTTGGTCAATAAATAGAAATAAAAGTAACAACACACTGACTATCTGCATTTTGAAAAGGAAAACAGTGAAAAAGTCATTGAAATAGGAGCCAAGGTTGCTCTATCTTGAAACAGAGCAGATTACTTCTTTTCCCACCAGCATGGAGCAACTTATCACTCCTTTCACCTACCACCAAGAAAACAACCTCTGCTCCGTAAGTACACACAATTTGTGAAAATGAATTTGTCACATGCGCTTACATATATATTTTCCTTCACTTTAAATTTCATGTTCAATCTGCCACAGACAAAAGAATGAATTTTGTTTCCAGCCACAGAAGACCTTGGTGTCAAAATTTCAGTTTGGCCTTCTGCTGCTGTTAGGAACTTGGTGTTTTTCCACTTACGAAAAAAGGGCTCTTTTTTTCAACCTGGTGAAATCTGAGGGGAAAAAAAAGCTCCACCAGAATCTCTGACATCTGAGACAGAAAAACTGAATTCGATGATATCTGGCCATTTCTCTGCCAAAGCAAGACAACTGTTCCATTGAATATATTAGCCAGTGCTTTGTCCTCTCCAGATTTAAATGACTAAAGTAATAGACTGCTTCCCTTGGGAGTCTATTTCACAGTTGAACAAATCTAAGTCTTGGGTAAAAAAAAAAATAATCGTGATACTGTGCTCATGTTTTATTTTACTCAATGTCATCCCATTACTCCCTGTTATTTCCCCTTACAGCAGCCTCGGCTCTCACCACTTTCGCTATTTACTCTCTTCAGTTATTTACAGCCTTATCTTAGCCCTTGAGATGTCTACGAACGCAAGTCATCTTTGGGAGTCTTCTGATGGAGTTATACGGAGGACAGAGCTACCTCTCTGTTTTATGATCCTTATTATCTGCTGTCCTCAAATCCTATTGCTTTTTGGAGTGGGTTTTGGAGGAGGAGAGACGGGAAGATGTTTGGCTGCTATAGCAAGTTGCAAACTGAGCTTGATGTCCTTGTTTTTCTAGGGTCATTTTTTTCCAAAAACCTAACCCACATGATTCCTGCTTTTCTCGCCTTTCAGCGATGTGGTACTCATGGGTCCACTGGAGCCCTAAGCCAAATTCTCCCTTAAAATCAATAGGGAGCTTCAAGTTAATCGATGCTGGGACACTGCCACCACTACGTGGGTCCCTTGGAATTATGTCCCCATTCTTTCCCATGATTGCAACACCTTCTAATTTTTATTGACAGGTTGGTTTTACTCCAACCACCCCCTCATTAAGGAAGATGTTAAACAGGGAGGTACACACCCCGATCTCTGTTAGACGCCCAGCTTTTCCCATCAGTTACAGACTCCTTTTCCCCCACCTTTTCTTTCTAGTATCTCAGCCAGTTTTCAACCTCCGTAACTTCTATCAATGTCAATCTAATTCGGGTCCTCAAGTAAATTATCACAAGACAGGATGACATGTTTTAGTACAGCTCAAAACGCTTCCCTTCAAACACCCCCCCCCCCCCTTCTCCCAAACTCCTATGTAATTTTTCCTGCTTCTGTAATAGGGTTACTTGCTACCACCAGTGCCATAATCAGCTAATTAATTCACAGCTCAACGGGCCAAGGAAAATGCCATCTGTTTGTACCCAGCTCCCAGGAGCGGGTAGGGAATAGGTGTAACACTTACACAGGTGATGGCACATGAGTGAGGAGGGTTCACCCCTCCACAGCTCGGTGGGTTTTATCCAGAAAACATCTGCTGGTGGTAACGGTCCCAGGTTTGCACCACTGCCGCCCCGAGCTGGGAATAGAGCGATGGGGTACACAGCTGGGGGGCCATGGTTTTTCATTAAGAAAACATCTGGGGGCCATAGGGGTTAATTGGACTCTGTTGCCCTGTGCCAAAGGTATTTGGAAATTACTTTTTTTTCTCTTTGCAGGGCCAAGGTGATATTTCCATGCTGAGCCCTGCTCACACTGCTGAAGAGTTTAAAAGCGTGCTCAGCATGTGCCAGGTACCTAACGACCTGTGGGAGACAGAACCCTGCCCCAAAAGAGTCAAAAGGGCAACTGGAAAACCAAAAAGTTAATGCAAGAAGGGGAAGAGGGCAGTAAGAAGCAGTAAACTGAGTGGCAAGAGCATTTCCTAGGGACTTGAGAAATCCCGTTTGACCACAGACCCCACACCTTGGATAAATACATCTGCTCCTCATTTCCTTATCAATAAAAAGGGGCTTAGTTTTATTTTGCCTGGCTGGAAAGCAGGAACCGTGATTCCCCCACCCCCCTGCCCCCATAACATTTGGAGAGTTTTAGGTCCAGTTTTACCCCACCTAATTTTACAGATTCAGCCGAGCCAGTTCAGCCAGGAGGCTGGTCACCATAAGCAGCTCTTCACATGCCAATGAAGAGAGCTGGGCACCTCCAGAGAGTTGAGGCATTTTAATTAAGGCGAATCACTCTTTGGAAATGTCCATCTCTTTTTACAGACTAAAGAGAGTTATTTGGGTGAGCGGTGCCTTTACTCAGACTCTTCGGATAGGTTGAAAAATGCACAAAAGGATGGCTGTTCAAGGGAGAGAGGATGAAGATTGACAAGAACGATGTAGACACGCAGGACAGAGCTTAAACTTGGACAACAAAATAAGAATCTGCAAATTCAGTGTGAACATAACTAAACATGGGGCCAACTTCTGTAGAAAGACATGGAAAGAGATTGGTTTTAGTGCTCAAGACAGTAAACCTTGTCCGACAAGGGTGTTAGCAAGAGATTAAAAAGAAAGACTCATGTTAAGGGTAGCTACCTTGAACCGGTCAGGTTTTTGCCTGTCCCTGTGATCCCTTCTATGGCCTTGCAGTATTTCCCAAAGCCTCATAAAAATGGTTTAACTATACAGGCTTAACTCAGGAGTGCAGCTGCTTTCATAGAAATTTGCTGAAGAAGCCGCTAGACGTGGGCTGGACAAGACTTAAGAAAAGTACTGCCAACACAGCAGGAGGTTTTGTGGCTCTATCTCCCATTTCTGTTTTCATTTTAATACGCAACCCCTCATAAACCAGTCAGAAAACATAACTCACATTTGTAAACAGTTTGCGTCAAACTGAAATTGCACTTCTCACAAACATGTAATTTGCAGAAGACATCTCACCTACATCAGATTAAATACGCTTCCGAAATTCGTCATCAATTAAAACAAGAAAATCCATAGTTGCTACTTATATAAATGTCCAATCCATTCATATCCAGCCCTGTCAGGTTTTTTTTCTGCATTCACTAGAAAATCAGAGCCAAATGGAAATCAAACATGAAAAATCTCAGCTGTGCATTTCTTAGCGCTGACGTCCTGACAGAGCTATCTGTTCTGCAAAGGACTCCGAATAAAACAGTCTTGCTTTGAGGAGCCTGTATTTGAATACATTTCATCCACGTTTGCTCATACTCCCCTTCAAGAAACACATGCACATGGGGAACGAACGAATGCCATGTGCAAATCTTGCATAAACCATCTCTCTGCCTTCCCAAATTCTCACTATCTTGACATCTCAAGAACAGACACACACTCCCTTGCTCTGATAGCTTCGCCTGATCGTATTAGTACACAGCTTTAGGGAGTTTTCTCTGATTTTAAGCAGCTATAAATGATCCTTCCTCCACTAACTTTATCAACACGAGGATTTACCCGTCTCAAACCCCCAGGGAAAAACCTGGTGCAAAGGGCAAGGCTGCGCGGAGCCGTACCGACGTGAGATCCCTGCAGAGGGCATAACGTCCCCGCGGATCGAACCGCTCGCCCTGGGAAAGGCGGGTAGCTGCTATATTCCTCTGCATCATTTGAAATGTATATAGATTTCTATTTCAGTCAGTCATTTGCTAGCAGCAAAACTGGAACATTTCCTGTTTTTCCTCCTGCTGTAATCAGGATATTGCCAAATTAGGGCTGTCCTAATTACTCCTCAGCAGGTGCCAAATCCAAGAATGGTATCAGCAAAGGAAGGAAGGAAGGACCTTTAAGTTCAAGCCAAAGAAATTACATCTATTGTCTGGCTCCAGTCAGTGAAGTTTCTTATAAAATACGAGCATTTTGGACAACGGCACACGAGTGGCTACCAATTTACATGAGCGCTCAGACAAAGTTTAGCCCACATATGTGCTCACTGCTATTGTTGGCATTATTAATAATAATAATGAGCCTGTACGCAGCCGCTCGCCAGATGAAGCTTCTCCTGAATGAAATCAGGCAATAGGAAATAATTTCTTAATGCTCTTGGTCAGAAAACACAAGGGGCTTTTTCAGCTTCCCCTGCTATCGCCAGCCTCAATTAGCTATTAAAGGAGATTATGTATAGCAGCTATTATAGCCCACATTGCCGCAGCATCTTTAGTGTCTTTCAATGCAAGTATTTATCCCCGCGGTGCAGGGCACACTCCTGGCCCCCCTCTCCAGGGAGGGCCATTTTACAGACGGACAACTGGGATGTACAGAGAATAAGTTACTTATCAACGGTTACCCAGGAAATCTCTGATAAAGCAAGTACCCGAAGGACTTAAACCAAACGACCCAGCATGGTAACTCTGTGCCCAGTGGGACTACGCTGTGTTCAGCTTCTGCGCTGTGGTTGGGGAAGCAGTTAGAGGTGGATCACCCGAAAATGCTAATGAACAAAGACAGCCAAGGATAGAGCATTTGATGACCCCCTGAAAGAATAAGTTTACAGAAAGGGTTTGGGAAAGTTTCACAAAACCCAGCGTGTGTGTATTTATGTGGTGTGTTGTGGTTACTAATTCCACGTTGAACGAGATGTGAATACTCAAATCTCAATATAATTAATTAAAATCTAGCTGAATCTCTTGGGAACACTCAAATGGAAGGATTTGACTTGTTTTACAAGAGAGCAATAGCTATATACAGCTATTTATGCTAAAGATGATGCCTTATACTCTCCATCTCCAACCTAAGGTCACCTTTTGCCTGATTAAGAGAAAAACCGTGTGGTTTCTAAGCTCTGCTACCGCTGTCACCCACGTTTAAAGAGCGTAAACCGCAGTGTAATGTGGATAAAGTCACTGGGTAGCCAAGACTCTTCATATGCCAATGATCATTATTTCAGATTTTTTCCCCACCACGAAAGACATATCCTTGACCATCTGAGCAGAGATGATGTCTAGAAGTAACTCCTGCCTATTCATGGTAACACTGCAAAAGCCCACGAGCAGTATCTCCAGCATACACTGGTTTCCAAGCCTGTACCTGTAGGCAAGGGTGCAGGTGTCCTTGTACTCCTGGAGTTTCACGCACACCATGTTGAGGAACTGATCCGAATAGGCGCTCAAGTCGTGCATCAGGTTCATTAGGTCTTGAACAGTCTTCTCCACAATTACCGTGCTCTGGAAAAGAAACAAAAGCAGAAGTATGAGTAGCAGTTCAGCATATATCTTAATTTTAGCCTTCTCATGTTTTGCTAATTAGAGTCGCAGATGCAACTGTACAGCTGATGCTCCCCAACGCTAAGCAGATGCTGGAGCAGTCCGTGCCACCGAGTGACGTAAAGCAGAACAAATGAAAAAAAGAGAAGAAACCGTGCAAGAGATGAAGAGGGGTGGCTTAGGGGTTTGAATATCAGGTCTGGAAGTTTGGATTTCTCAGCCAGTTGCTGAGGACCAGCGGAGTTCACCAGGTCTTTCCTTCACTAGATGAAACCTGAAAACCCAAAAGTGTGATTTTTAGAGGAACCAGGTACACACAGCTTCTCTGAGCTCTGCTTGGACTTGCAAACCCCAAGCATTTCAGCCTGATAAATACCTCTGGACTCACAGATTGCAGGCTACCCTAAAGACCAGGGATTGCACCCATCACTCCCATTCATACAAGCTGCATGTGTAAAGCACGAGCCTTCTGCTGGCCTCTGAGGGTTAGGTAGCACCTTGCAATCCTTTTGTTACCCCAAGCAGTGTATTACAATCATAGGAACAAGAGGGCAAATCTGCAAACCAAAAATGCTGCTCCACATCCCATTGATGAGCAAGTCTGGACAGCCTGCAGGAGGAGGTACAGTATATCTGATAATGTCCAAGACATAAACAGCTCTGTGTGAATTTTGGGATTTCTGAGCCACCCCAAGGTGACTTGGCACAGTTTGTATTTGTAACACTGCCTGCTGTATTTAATTTGGTTGCTACAAACAAGACAGAAGGAAGGTTATCAAAGTCCCAGGTTGATATAAATTGAATTAATATTAGGCTCGGTAGAGTGAAGGGTTATTTGTGAGCTTTGTGCAAAGGCAAAGAAGGAGACTGAAGCATTTATGAACCCTGGTTTGTCGGAGAAATTCTGGACTCGAATGACATGGTGGGACCCCGGGGACATCGAGAGAGCTGCATCAAGGCTGAATTTAGCCCTTTTTCTGTGTTAATCAGGACGTGAAGAGGAGTTAGTGCCTCAGTTGTTTGCAGAGCAAAATCTCATCAAACCCCAAATCATCATCTCTGCCACATCTCCACAAGCCCAACTTCCATCTCTCTATTGATTTCCAGATTAAAGTGCGGCAGCATAGCCCTGATCCATAATCCTGCTCCTCCAGAGCAACCCCTGAGTGACAGGAATTGATTCTTCTCCTCTACCTGTCCCTGATTTGGTAAAAAAGCATCTGCAAACCTCATCCTGATTCAGAGCACACAGGACTCCTTAGCATGTGGGGGTTTCAGTGAAGGCATAGTCACCGCCTGTGCTGTTCCTGATACATCCTTGGCTCACAACTGTACTTGGGAGGAAAAAAACCCCAACCTTCTCTTTGGTTGCTCTTGTATCTTATTATGCTTTCTCTTAAGCAAATCACAGGAATTAACCAATCTTTCATATTGTAATTAGCAACAATTTGGGATTATTTTGTCCAAACAAAAATGTAGTCTGGTGTAGCTGCCTCTCAGATGCTCTTGTTTACACTGCTTCTCCTGTTATTACAAGTATCTGTATTTTAATAAATATTCAATCCCACCCTGGGCTTGATGCGCACGGAGGAGAACAACCAACCCTAAAGGACTTGCCACCCGGAGTCATCGCAAGCAAACGAAGCAGACAACTGCGTAGAGAAGCTGCAGCAGCCAGGGATGCTGTTTTCATACCGATGGGCTCCGAGGTGTGAGCACAGCTCATCAGCTGCAGGAGTCAAACGTCGCCCAGGCTTTTTGCTATCCCTGCTTGGTGTGCCAGGCTGACCGCAGCAAGGGCAAAAGCGGCGTTTTAAGAATCTACCCAAATCCTACTAAAATGCAAGACCGATCGGGCACCTCTCCCTCGAGAGTGAACTCAAGCCCGTGTACGTTAGGCTGATAAATGCGGTGTGAGAATTATCTAGTAATTTGGGGAAATTGGATCCATTAGATCCACCGGTCCAGAGGTAGGGCACAGTCACGCCTTCGTTGCATTTGGGCTGGTTGAGGAGCTGCTGTCCTTCAACCTTCAAGCACCAACAACCACAATCAGTGCAAGGGGGGTCAGCAGAGGTGCTTCACTTTGCACCTAGATGGCTTAGAGGCGCTCCCATGGCCAGCATTAGTCTGTCAGCAGAGGAAAACGCGACTCTCCAACCTGCTGACATGAGCCACGAGAACATCTCTGACTGCACAAATGGAAAATACAGAAGTTGCTGTGCAGCTTCAATCCAAATCCAAGTCTCCTTCTGGGGGCTGATCCTGATCCTTAGGGGTGAGGCATTAACGTTAACATTTATGCATAGGGAATTAAAAAAAAATAAAAATCCTTGCTAACTCATAGACTAGAATCATAGACTCATGGAATGGCTTGGGTTGGAAGGGACCTTAAAGATCGCCTAGTTCCAACCCCCCTGCCATGGGCAGGGACACCTTCCACTAGAGCAGGTTGCTCCAAGCCCCATCCAACCTGGCCTTGAACACATGTAGCAACCTGGAAGACAAAAGCAATTTTTCTCCTTTTTGCATTGATAATCATACTTTTCATTTTCCACTGGTACTTCACTGGTGAAAGGTGGGTGGGATTTTCAGCAGAACCATGCTATCACCTGATTTCTCTTAGCTTACCAGGGGAAGGATCTGTCCTCCCAGGCATCCTCGTGTGATAACAAACTTCATGGCTTGGACGTGCAACCACACGAAGAGGAATCAAACCTGGTCTCGATCCACCCCATTTCTATTTCTTTAGGTAACTCAACATTTGAGCAAACAACTTAAAAATCCAAAGATTGTACTTTAAAAGAGAAGGTATTGCTGGTCTCTACGTAGTTTCTTCCACTTACTTTCTCCTCTCTACAACAGCATTACAATCAGAGCTAAGCTCCTGCCAATATCTTGATTTTAGAATAAGATCTTTTGATTTAAAGGAAATACAAAGCTACTTCCATGATTTAAAAAGATAGAAGAAAGAAAAAAGGAGATTACCATATGAAAGAAGACAGTACCAGATATGTAATGGCCATTTTTCTGTAGTATTTTAACCTTTTCCAAAGCAATCCTGACACATCTGCATATGTCTCTGGGGACACTGTGTTTTAGGATGCATTAGGCCACGTTAATACTGCTGGATTCGTTAGCCAGGTCAGCGCAGGATCTTCTGAAACTCCGCACGAGAAAATGAAAGGCAGCGCACGTATTATCAGAGAGTTACAATCCAGTTGCTTCTAACCCATCTGGATTCATTAACAGCAAATGGATATGATCAAAGCATAATTTTATGGCAAGACACTTCAATGAAGCCTTTTAAAAAAACCCACACTAACAAGGAAACTCATCCACAGAACAATATTCATCTCCTCGCACCTGAAAACGCTGCGTGGTGCTGAATCCTAACATCACGCCGAGGGTATGATTCATTACTCCTACAGCACATCGGGGTGAAGGCTTTAAAAGAGTCTTACGGCTACTAAAAATAAAAAGAAATTCCTTCTTATGACCTCCTGTCCATTAGCTACTGTCGAGGTAAGAGGATAAAACAGAGCAGCACCACTCATTATTAACACTGTGGGCTTTACCTTTAATGTATTTTGCAAACATTTATCATTATTCCTTGATATGGTCCTTATTCTCAGTTGTGCTGAAGCTTCAGATAACGTAAAGCAGCTCCAGGACAGGTATAATTTCCACTCTGACCGGAGGGCTTTCACCAGCCCAGAGTGACGGAGAATAAGCAGACCCAGAGGTATTATTTCAATACTACCTTTGGGATTATTGTCTTGTGCAACCCCACCTAAGTTTTTAAAATGACTGAATTCCTCTACAGCAAGAGGGCACTCGATGTAAAACGATGCAGCTGGAGGAACGTTTTTAAGGGTCCCTTAAAATGCAGTTTCAGTACAATAAAGCTGGTTCCTAAACAATTCCCCGACACGCAGAAGTTCAAAACAACAGGTCAAGCCCACACAAACCTTCAGGTTTTCAGTCTGTCATTTTGTTTTCTCTAACTTCTTGGCGAGGAGCACTTAGATTAGAGGAACAATCTCCACCCTAAATATTTTTTTCTGCAGAAATCACAGCTTCTCCCATGCCCGTTCACTTGCTTCATTTTCCTGGGGCGAGAAGGCAAGGATGGGAATGTACCTGTGCAGGGATGTCTTCACCACGTGACGGGCTCTTGAAAACGCAGCAGATGGAGGAGGAGACCTTGGCACTGGAAAGGTTGTCGATTATTAGTATATTTTTGCCCATCACTTAAAAATCTCCTGGAGATGCCTTGGCAGAGGAAGGCACCAGATGAGTGCAGGATGTGGCTGCCTTAAAGGGAAAAAAACCAAAAAAAAGCCTAACCTAATTTTTAAGCTGGAGTTTAGCTGACACCCCACAATTTTAAAAGTACTGCACACAGCACAGCTGTAATTAAAGGCAGGACAGGAGAGACGAAAGGTTTTCAAACCTCTTTGAGCTCAGTGCTGACCCACAGCTCTGGGTTTGGGACCCTTTCCAAAGGACACCGGTGGTTACGTCTCACACTGACACCCTGACACGCAACATTTATTTGTGCATTTTCTTGTTGTATTTTTTTTTTTAATTACAGCTTCTCAGCTGCCCCCCCCAAAATGTGAAATTCGCAGCATCTGCCTTTCCAAAGCATCATTCGTCCTCCTTTCCCGGCACTGCGACGGTGTATTCAGCAGAGGGCTCCAGTGACCTATGCTGGGGCACTACTCTTCGGGCAAGAGCCGCAAATATATAAATCATCACGAAGCCTTCGCCTGCCCCAGCAGAAACGCATCATCCATACAGATTTGTTCCGCTCGATGCAGCCTCACCTGTCTTGGGTGCCGTGTGCCGTGGCATCATCCATTACGGTGACAAACTTCCCCAAGAATTGCTCCGGTTCCTCCGGTGGAGGTGGGGTGCGGAGTTGGAGGCTGCACTTGGAAACTGGGTGGTTGTGGTTTAGGAGATTGTGGAGTGTCTGCTTTCCTGCTGGGAAGGCTGGCATTGCTTTCTTGGAGTAACCTGTGGGTGTTAGGCTGATTCCTCACTCTGCGATGAGCTGCAGAAATGAGCTCGCGGAGGTTTCTGGACAGGTTGGGACGGATGCAACGCAGCCGATGCCCACGCAGTGAAAGCCAGCTCTGGCTCTGTCCGAATGCCAGCAAAGCACGGGGTGATCTCCCGGCATCTCCAAATCTCTTCGCAGGCAGCTGCCAAACTGCTGCCCGTGCCGTCCCCAACGCAAGCGTTCAAATAACAGAGGAGGTTTAGGCAAAATCCTAAGGGCACCTGGGATGTTGTCTGATTTTTCTTTTTTTTCTGTCTTTCTGCTCAGCAGCTCCATCTCATCTGCTTCCAGACTGGAAGCTGCTGGGCCTGAAACGGGGCCAGAGGCTGCCCAGCGTTTCCTTCGGCACAGCAACGCCCGCGGGGGCGCAAACGGGATGGAAACTCTTGAAACCCAGCTCACCAGCGCTGCGCTTGGGTATCACGACGGCATCATGCCACCGAATGCAATGAGATATAATGGGGCTGTGAATACAGGACTGAGCACGATATCCTCTTAGGTATTGGTCTGGCATACAGAGTTCTGCATAAAAACGTGCAACTCCCCAAATACCATATGGGATCTGGTGTCTAGGATCCAGGATCTGGGGTTATTTTCATTATGACATTATCCAGTACTTAAAGGGGAGCTGCAAAGAGGACGGAGGGTCTGTCTTCACTAGAAGCCCCATGGAGAAGACAAAAGGCAGTGGGTACAAGTTGCACCAGCAGAAGTTTCATCTCAACCTAAGAAAGACATTTTTTACAGTGAGAACAGTCACTCGCTGGAATAACCTCCCCGGGGACGTGGTGGAGTCCCCATTGCTGGCAGGTTTCAGGATGCGACTGGAAAGGCGGCTGGCTATCTCCTCTCGGCTCCCTTTCCCGTGACAGGCTGGACCACACGATCTTTTCAGGTCCCTCCCAACCTGGGCTGTTCTACTCTACTCTATGACTCATTAATATTATGATTAATTTTATTAGGACATTTTATAGAGACTAAGGGGCTTTCAGCAGCTGCGGGAGCTTTGCCAAAGTCCCACCCAAGGCAATCAGCTCTAGAATAGGGAACCCACCCTGCCCGAGCTCCCTCCTCATCCCATGCCCCCACCTGCATCTCGCCTCCCCCTGCGCTCTGACCCGCGATGCTCCGCAGCATTAGGCTGCCAGTTGCAATTTGGTTATTCTGCTGTCAATTAATAACGGTTTGTTACTCGGCAGGCGGGTGAAACGGAGCTCTGCAGCGATCTCCCAGCATGTGCTTTGCTTTACCGGTGCTTTGCTTTAGCTGTTGAGCTGCTTAAATACCTGGACAGGCTCTTGTGAGCTGATAAATATCAAGTGCTGTCAGCGCCTTGAAGGGCAATGGGAGATGGAGATAAAAACCACAAATGTGTTTACTCCTTTTGCCCAAATTCCAGCCGTTTAACAAATATCTTCTGAGGCCACTGAAATAACTATTCTCTCATCTCATTAGATGATATTACATGTTGGCAGAACAGAGTTGGAGATGGAAATCATTCAAAACTGAAAACCAGGAGCTGGGGATCCAGTTTTGCCTGAAATTGCTATAAGCTGGCTGCTTAAGCCTACCTGATGTCTAAAAAATAGCCAACAGAAGCCCTGTGGCCGGGGGAGCGGGCACGGGCTGGGCAGGAGAGCTGGGTGCTGTCCCAGCTCCATCACTGCCATGGGGAGCCGACCTGCACCCCTGTTTCAGTACATCAGTGCTGTGGTCACCCCCACTAAAATAGAAGGAAAAAACCAACCCCGAACCAACTGTAATACTTTTTTTTTTTTTTAGCTAGCAAAGGAACGATGATAGTCTAAATTGTCTGTTTTACTGATTAGTGGTTATTTCACACTGAGCGATAAGGGGGCTTTTCAATTTGTTTTCTTCTGTGGCACATCCAGGGTTTACAAAGGGCTGGAGTTTTTAGTATGTATCAATTCAAATACGTGTTTAAATGCAAAAACTCTTTTTACGGTCTCAAAATCTGATAGCCTGCTTTTCTCATACAGCATTTTTTTCAGAAAAATTCATTATTCCGGTATCAGTTCTGCAGGATCCTGCCTGTTACTATGGTTATACTACATCCTACTACAACTTTGCTTCTCAAATGCTCCTGACTCCAAGAGATTTTTTTTTTTTTTTAAACTATAACTCTGCCTGTTTCACTACAGGTGATATTTTTCTTTTTATGGGCTTTATTCTGAAAGGTCCTGAGTGCCTTCATCCCCACAGATGTGAACGGGAGCCCAGGATATGTTGTGTTTCTCTCTCACCTTTAAATATAATGCTGCAGCAGCCAAATGAGTGCACAAACAAGGTCTTGGATAGCTCTTATTTACCTGGCACTGTGTGATCCAGAAAACATTTGCTCCAGTGAACTAGAATATCGACGAAGAGCAAAATGTACCTTTTTTTAAAAAAATGGAGAACATGTACCGTAAAATCTGCTTATTACTGTATTACCTTTGACCATGCAGAAGAACTGTTTTCTTCCTATAAACACTATATTCATTATTTAGGATTTCAGAGTCCACGATTTGAACACACGAGCCTCTATTATACACAAAGTTAACATTAACTGTGTCCAACCCTGCTGAAGTCCAGTAAGTGCGCAATCAGTCACAACTATTTAAAGCACAGAAAGAGGAGTCTGCCATGAGTATTTTCAAACTGTGCTCTGCAACAATTTAAAAACAAGGTAAGTGATACTCATCGGCTCTGCAATTTGAGCAAAAAGCCCACCCAGTCTAAAAGCACATGTACCTTTTCTGCAATACGTGAGGCCAAATCCCAAAGCCAGGGAAGACTGCAGACGAGCCACAAGGACCATGGGTATGGCTGGATGGGATTTTTCACCATATTCTTTGTCCAAATTTGAGACAGGCTTGTGCTCCAGATTGTGCTTCAGAGCAAGGACAAGTTTTTTTAGAAAGATTTCCCCAATTTCTAATTAAATGGAGTCCCTTCTTACAGCATTGTAGGTCTGAATCGGCCAACATCGACCTTCGTGCTTTCTCACGTCATGTAGGACATGGACTTAACATCTGAGTTGCAATTCAGCTCCTCTTCACTATCCTTAGTGACCGCTGTAGATTGATGCTCACTCACGCCCGAGACTACAGCTCATTTGTCCCACCAGAAACCAATTTTGTCACCATCAAGACAGAACAATGTGACTAGATAACCACATATGAAAAGCTTTTTCCAACGAGAAATGCTCCGCTCAGCTGCCTGCTCTACGTAGCCTGGATGAACTGGACTTGATGGTTATCATGACACTTCTCCTGTTCAGACATTTGCATAGAAAAAGGAAAAAACCCTTTCTTTTCTTTTTGACCTCCTGAGTGCCTATGACATTAGAATATTTTTCAAGCTCCTTATTTATTTTATTTAAGGCTTCTAAGCCAGCCATAACGAGATCCAGCAGATGGGAGCTGAAGCTGGATCATACCAGAGCAGAAATGAGCTACATGTTTTGTAACAGTGAAGGTAATTAACCACACGAACAGCTTGCGTGTGCTGGATTCTCCATCTCTGCAAGGCTCTAAATCACAGGTGCTTTTCTGAAAGACAAGCTACATTCAAACCAGAGTTACGGACTTGATGAAGAAACTACTGCATGAACTTCTATGGCTGATCATATACTGGAGATCAGATGCATTTATTCTGATTTTGAGCTCAAATACATTTAATGGCAAAAGATGCCTAAGGTATGCTCAAAAACAACTAGCCAAACAAAACCACCTTGCCATCTCAGAAGCTCTGACACAGAAATATCTAAAAGCAGTGGCATTTTCTTCTCCAGAACAAGCACTGCAAATCTATACCCCAAAAAGACACCATAACTATTCAAATCTCCTAAATTCCCCACAAAACAGGAACTCTTGGTACATCAACACTTAGCCAGTGCTCAGGAGCTTGCCAGCAAGCCAAAAAAAGGATTGGATCCAGTGGGTCCATCCTGCTGGAGATGGACCATCAGCAGAAGCCACTGAGCATCCCCTGGCAAGGTGGTTCTCACCGCTGGAAACGCTGCCGTAAATCACAGCCACAGGACTAGAAGTATCTGCTTGAGAAAACGTCTTTCGATAGTCTTCAAACTAACAAACACGCGTCCCTGATACCAAGCAGGCTGTTAACTCAGCATTGTTACAAGCTTAAAAAAGCAAGAAATATAGAAGGTAACACTTGGATAAGGATTTTTGTCCATTTATTCCCATTGGACACCCACGCATACAGCACAGGAGACTAGCCGGGAAGGAAAAATTAGGTTGCACACAGGGGCGAGTTTGTGACAGTGAAATCTTCCAACCTTTAGATTACTCTCCCATCAGAGGTACTGGCACTTGAGACATTTAAATCTTCACTGAATGATACAGTAGTAACTGCATAATAAGGGATACTGCTGCTTTGGCAGGGAGATGGACTGGATAACTTAATAGGTCTTTTGTATCTCTCACTCCTCTGATCCTGCTGAGTTCTGTAGCTATTATTAAAGGCATTTTTTAAGGTATTTTAATTTACTTCTCTAAATGGATTTCCATCCATTCACTCCCACCAAGTGAATGTTGTCAGGGACATTAGCACTATGATAAAATAGCTGTAGCTTCATGCTGTTTTTAATGTGTTACATACACAAGAAAAGTCATTAGCTCTTACCCTTTAATATACCCTCTTTACTGCTGCATAACTGTTTATCACTCAAAAGTGCCAGGCACAGGCCACGCTCTTCCTTTATTAATCAATATACATTTGCGCAAGGCTGCAATGAAAAGGAATAACCACCAGTTATTTCAAGCACGGTTTGTACTGCAGGAGCTGAAAAGCTCGTCCCTGACGTTTTCAGCCCCTCTGAATATTCCCAGAAGTGGTCGTCTTAGGATTTTACACAACTCTCCCAATTACAGGTAAACTCATGGCAAGGTGACGATTTATTTCTTATGTAGTGAGTGGTAGGTTTTTTCCTCCTTTGTAATATCCGCTCTAGAACATCATTAGCAGTTGCGACACAATACAAATTGAACATAGACCACAAAATTAATGATGCTCAGAAGCAGGTCATCAATTTTGGAAGCAGAGTGAACCTCATTTTTTAATAAATGTTTTTATATTGCTAGCCCAGTTTGGACAATGAGACCCATCTGTATTATTTTTATGAATACTCTATGTGCTCCAAGGTCTATTTTCTTCAGTCTCAGAGCCCCAGCATTTATAGCATACTTACCTATTAAAAATGTCTTGCTAGACAGAGGTCATACACATGCCCCATGTGGAGGCGAGATGCTCCTGGAAAGACACAGCGACCACAACAAGGGCAGCTGGCTGATGAAAAAAACAAAAGTAGTCGGAAAAAAGAGATGGAGAACGGCTTAGCAGGACTGAGCCCCAAAAGAAGATGATATTGCGTCCCTGGATTTATGCTGTCTATGTGGACACCAATGCAAAGACTGTAACTATGATCTAAATTCAACAAGAATTAATGAAAATGCAAAAGATCACTAGAAACAAAATGGCCAAATAAATACATGAACAACATGTAAAGGCTTAACAGTTAACCCAGGCTGAGCTCTGAGAGCTAACCCAGGGTGACCTTCTGGGATCAGAAAGAGCTCATTTCACTGAAATTACAAGACCATTTGTCAGATTTTGGAACAAGCGTCTAAAACTCCATTTGTAGGGCTAAACGACAACGTAGAGTGACAAGACCAATGTCACTAGTGGGTTTCTGGAAGGTAACACCCAAAATGGGGGGATCCCAAAAGACACAAGTCACTCAAACCTCACCTTAGAGCACTGCAATTCACATTTCTGTCTCACTCTTCATTAACCCAACTATAATTAATGTGATTAAGAAGTCTGTGTTTTCCAAAGCAAACCTTGGGAAACTTGGGGACAGAGCAGAGGCCCTCCAAGAGGGTCCAGCTAATTACATGCAATGCATTCATTTCCTACTGAGACATCCAAAAGTATATTAAAAGGGACAGATAAATTTATTGTATTGTGTTCTGTGGCTTGACTTTACAAGCCAGCACAGATGAAAATGCAGTTAAACCACAGGAATGGTGTATGCTCCCTTTTTCCAGAGGCAGTTGTAAAAAACAGTAGACCAACTCAGCCTTGTTTAAGCATTTCAACTAGTTAAAAAAGCGTGTTTTTTTTCCATAAACAATAGTTTGGGGTTCATCTGTAGAGTATTCTTTTCTAAATGTAGGAATTAGAGAGTAAAGAAAAGAAATTTCAAATATTCCACAATACTTCTAAAGGTCACCTACCAGCAACTAAGTTGAGATGGATTTCTGCAACTCAGCAGCTGCATTTTTGCTAAAACCCTTACGACATTGGTTTTGTTGAGAACTTGTTGCCACATGTAATGTAGCCCCGTGCACCCAGGGCTGGACGTTATGATTGATGGGCCACATCAACAGCCACCAGCTCCCAGAGAGCTGCCCTCAAGTTGGAGCTATTGGATTCTGCAGGGCTAAGGTTGATCTTCATTTTATAAGGTGAAGTTACACCCCAATGCACACCAAGACTGCCAGAGATGGCCAGAACATGACAATTTGGTTTCACAGCAACTTCTGATGTTTCTAATTTAGGTCCCCTCCAATAGACTGGGCAAAATCAAGATCGTTTCACATTTCCACTAGAACAGACCCATGCTGAAATGCATATTTATAGACAAAACTGATCTCTGTCTGTCTCAGTGGTTAGGAAACCAATAGGAAGGAGTGAAATTTTTCTCCTGGACCGTTCGATCAGCAGGACTCAAACTTGGATGCCGTACTGCACAGGCCAATGCTCTAACCACTAGACTCTCCAGGGCAAGAGAGACGTTGGACTCCCCAACCCCTCCTTCCTTTGCTTCCAAAGGATTTCAACCAAATACATTACTGTTATGGAGAAATCACAATAAAAGTCAGCAAGAAAATGCCTTCCAACCACCTCCAGACATAACTTTAGTAGAGCTGAGGTCTTCTCAGAACAGCTTTCCCTGCTCCTCCTTCCAGGTACAGATTAGTAAGTAAAAGCCACTAGGAAATGAGAGGCAATGTACTCAAGGTAAAAATTAACACACACACAAAGAACCCAGATGTCCTTAGTCTTGTGAAATTTTAATTTTATGAAACCCTTGGCATTATGTAGAGCTTCCTAAGTTGGGAACCACAAAAGCATCAGTTGTCTCTTCTCCTGCAAAAGGAAGCAGAGGAATTACAAGCCCTATAGTGTCATTTATTCTTTTTGTTTACTTTTCTGCATTTACTCTTGGGGCGTGAACAGGGTTCGAGTTGACCAATTTAAGGGCAACTGAGGGTGCCCTCGCACAGCTCTGGAGAAAACTCACATGTTGCACGTGACGGTATCACTTGTGATTTATTCAAGAAATTAAGCCTTGTGTTCTAAGACATCAAAGACTAAGGAGATCACAGTTCTGTCCCTGGATGTCCCCAAAGAATTATTTTGAAATTCCTCATGCATGGAGATTGTGAGCAGCTCGCTCCAAGTATCCGACAGCTTGTATTAACGTTGCATTAATCAAAACTGAGTGACCACTTAAAACCCCTGGAGATTCACGTCTGACAAACTCTTCTGCTTAGGAGATGGGAGAACAGACAACGCCAGCCTTTGATTCTTGCAAAGAGAAACGGCAATTACAATAGACTTGTGGGCTGGGTACAAAATTTAAACACTATTAAACCACTATTTTCTCCTGCTTGAACAAACCCACTTGCCTCTTCTTGACTTAGACCCCACCTGATGACAGGTCCAACTGCGGGACCATTTCTGAAGTAGGATGCTTCCAAGTGCGAGCCATGGTGCGAGGATAGAAACAGAGAAAGCCGTATACACATACTGCGCTTCCTGGAACACAGAGATTAATTTGGAAAATGCCATTAGCTTGCAGCACACTTTCCCTTTCAGATTGACCATCTCCAGTAGGAAAGGCTGGCCACACCAGCTTAAAACAGGGTGCAAATGGGATCACTGGGATGTTTGCAGAGAATCTCATAGATGGGGCACAGCTACCGCCAAAGCAACTTTCACCATCCTATTCACACAGAGAAGGATGGAAAAAGAAAACCTCTCACAGAGCTCCATCTAACACCTTTCAACATAAACCAAGGTCTGGATGGGGGCCAAGGTCTGTGATAAATATTTGCGTTAGGAGCCAGCTGCACTGTTTGCCCGGCACTGTAAAATCAGATGTAATGTGTTGAGGAACACTCCTATAGATAAACCCTGAATTACACGTCAGGGGAAACCTTACTTCATCCAACTCTGTCCTCTCTCCCTTTCACAACTGCAATACCCAGGCTGACAAGACCCCAACTATGCTGCTACGGTGTTTTATCAGGATCTCTCCACAGACCTGTCCATTAATCCAAAAAACCAAACCAAACTCAAAGTATTCAGTTGCACTTCACAGTTTCCCACACTACGTGATGAATGTTTCCACTCTTTTGAACTCCCTGCAAGGAGCAAAAAAGAACTAAATGAACTACTCAGCAGTTTAGCAACCATCTGCTCCTAACTCAGGATTTCCGTCGTAGCAAAGAAGCGCAAAATCTTGCTTCCAAAATACAGCAAAAGGGCAGTGTGAAAAAAAAAGTTATCTTCCCCCCCCAATCACATTCTAGGAGGGGAAAAAAAGAAGAAAAGATCAAATTGGGAAATGGAAGACCCACTGGGTCAGCTCATTACGAGAGATGTCTAATAACAGTGGAGATGCTATTGTTCAATTCCCAGCCAGAGCAGGCAGAGCTCTGTGTAATGAGCAGTCCCGCTCAGCAAATGGTCTGGATGATACTATAGATCTTTCCTTCCCATCTCTAACTTGTGTATCATTTCCTGACAGTCCCATCTCCCCTTCCGAGCAGATGGCTCCCTACAGTACATCTTTAAGAGACCTCCCAGGCAGTTATGGATGGCAGAGAATGAGCATTTTGTTTTATCGCTTGCTCATACATTATTTTCCCCATGCTAATGACAGTCAAGTTATTGTCCTGTGAATAAATCCATTTAGGCCTCACAATGTTGGCTGCAAGTGAGAAGGCGAGGGAGCAGAGGAAGCCAAACTTGGCACCAGCAGAGCACAGATACAGTCATCCACAAAACATTCATCTATTAACCAAACAGCAGCATTTCCAAACCCAGCAGGGTCGCAGCGGAGCCCTGCTGGGAAACAGAAATTAACTCCGAATGGAGATAATTTGTCTCTTGAATGTTGTCGTATTTGCAAGATCTCTCTGGCAATGCTGTGCTGCTAAGAGGAGTGGTATTGCCGACAAGTGAACCAGATGAAATGCAAGCTTTATCGGGAAGCCAGGTGGCACTCAAGATCACTCAAGCCATCTTTCTGCCTCTGGGAGTAGCGCTTTGAACGCAAAGAGAGCGGAGAAGAAATTTGTCTCCAACGTCAAGACGTTGTTGCAATTAATGGCAGCAGAGTTGATTTGGTTCCATGTAGAAGGAGCAAACTAAAGTAGCTCAGTTACTACCAGGCTACTACTCAGTTACTGCTTGCTTGTTTTTTTGTTTCATTCCTACATAGGAAAAACATTTTTCTTCTTATCCAGAAAAAACTGTGGCCAGGTGTGATGGGGAACATGCATCGGATGTGCCGAGGCAGTGAAAGAGTTGAAGAAACGGGACAGTCATCCCACTTGCAGTTTGTACAGGGCAGGAAGCATTAGACATTTTGGGACTGCCACCGGGCAACAAATATGGGAATTTTCAGAGAGCAAAAAGTCGTTTTAAATATTAAATGCTTAATAGGGGAGATGCATTACTGCAACATGGGTCAACCCATATTTATGCATCTTCCAGTCAAGCAGCATGAAGCCGGATGACGAATGTAGCTATATAATCTCTTCAAAAGGAATTTCCTTAACTCTCCCCAAGTCAAGAGCCAACTAAATACCCTTGAGAATTTTTTTCTTTTGCCAAACTTTATTCACAAGCTTTCTTCTCTCAGCAGAATCACCGCCTGTTGCTACAGAGCACCCTGTCTGAAAAATGGAGGAAATTTTCCTGAAATGTCCAACTGTAAAAGCAGTCAGGCCAAGCTCTGTTTTTCAAGAAACAAACCCTGTCAGCAAATTTTGCAACTTCTGTGTCAAGAGAAGCCAAAACCTGGAAGATTAGATCTGGATGGCACCAGGGATGAAACCTTTTTCTAGTGCAAGACTTTGGCTCCTAAAAACCACCAGTACGGCCCTCACGGGCTGCAAAGACACGCTCATGATTGGCTTTCTGCAGCGAAGGGTACTCAGTGGACCACACAGTAACATATAGGCAAAAAATTATTCCATGGCCACTTTTCAGACAGCCTGAGAATGCCTGTGCCCTGTGTTAATTCAGCATCTTGATGGACAACCATGAATTGAAGCAAGTAGCACAAGTGATAGAGCAAAGACTTCTGTCTACCCACACAGTCTTATGGTCGACGATTAGGGGGTGTCGTGTCTAATCTAAATGTCCTTTCTCACTCGCTCTTATTTGTCTCCAAGCTGTGAACAGGGCGAGCAGAGAGCCGGTTCACTGCAGACAGCAAAGTCTATGAAGTGCTGCACAACCACACCTGGCGGCAAAGGCAGAAGGAGAATGTGCACAGCACATCCATCACCCCAAGTCAAATAAATCTCTTCCTCGCTCCTGCGTCCCATTCACCCATGAGTCATCTCACTCACCGACACACCTTCAGCTTGAGGAATTCAAAGGTGGAGTGTTTTCTGCTAGACCTCAGGGAACAAAAGTAGTTGAGGTCAAGTGCTCAAGGTGATCCTGAGTAGTTCAGTTATCACAAAAATAAAGCACTCCTTACTACTGAATCTGGAAGTCCTTCCAAACCACAGTTGCTAAGACCACACTTTGTGACCAAGAAGTTGAAAATAGCTTATAATAAGCCTTACTGCTTTGAAAAATAGCTCAACTTTCTGCTAAATAAATATAGGCCTCTGAAAAGGTTTTGCTGGTCCACTCCTTAAGAAAAAAATAGTAAAGTTAAGTCCCAAAGCAAGACGCAAAGTTTTGGATCAAAAACTGGCCAAGAGAAAGCCAAAAGTACTGCCACTGAAAACATCCCATTTGCAATTGAAGAAGGATTGTCTTAAGCCTCTGTATCAAACCTTGTGTTTTTTAATTTACTCATTACTGAGCTGCAGAAAGGCCGAGTAGCTCTGAGCAGACGCATTTGCAGATGACTCCAAGTTACCTACACCACTGCAGCCCCAAGGGAGAGATGGTGAAGTTCAGGCGGACCAAACTCAGCAGCCTGCA
The DNA here is from genome assembly GCF_929443795.1 of Astur gentilis. Taxonomy (NCBI): domain Eukaryota; kingdom Metazoa; phylum Chordata; class Aves; order Accipitriformes; family Accipitridae; genus Astur; species Astur gentilis. Next base: position 2,566,803 of record NC_064890.1, read on the forward strand.
TGAGCAGGCACTGATAAACAGCCTTGAGTATTATTATTGCTTGGAAATAGAGGAATAGTAAAGCACTAAAGCAATATAACTACATACCCTTCAACAGGAGCTATGGGGAATGAAAGCCTGGCTGCTTTGAAGACAGACTTAATATGTTTATGAAAAACAGATTATGTGATACTGTGCATCTGATGGCAGGGACTGGGACTTCATGACCCAAGAGATCCCTCAGCACTGTGCTTCTAAATCCAGCCTAGAGGGAAAATACCAGACCTATTTTCACACCTTGCTGGACTCTAAATTAATTACTGGCAATTCAAAACCAAAACAAGCAAATAGTTTTTATTTGACACATAATGAGAGCTTAGAATTCACTTACACGGGAGGGCGTGATTAGATTTGGCGACGGGAGGTAGCAGGGAGGCACAGGTTTCGTCGGCATTCACAATGGGGCCGACCGTTTACACATCTATCAAGGCAATCCAGAGCTGTCAGACTTAATGTGATTTGGAAAGGATATTGCACGCAGCATTTAGGAATCGAGCTGAACTATCAGAGACCATGATGAAGCCTAATGAAAAGGGAAGATTTTCTGCAGTCTATTTAATTATTTATTTTTTTTCCAGCAGGCTCCGACAGCACTTCTTGCTGACCATTCCTAAAATGGAAAGGAAGATTGGGCAAATCTTCTTGCCCTAGGTCTTCTGTTCCCCAAATTTCTACTTCTAGAGAAGAGTCAAAGCAGAGACAGCATCTTTACAGCACCACGTTTGCCACACAAATATGCCTGTTGTCTAAGCCATGGGGCCAGATTAAAAAATCATCTCTTCAAAGTTCAGGGGCTGAAGAGGAGCAAGCAGGAAGACGTGAATCTCACACCCTTCAACACGGGATACATGACAGCTCCGCTTTTCCAAGGAGCCAAGCGTGCTGCTCCCACCGACGGCACGTAGGAGTGCACATCTCAAAATCTTCAGGGACTCCGAAAGATGAGATGATGGATTAAAAATCAGATGGCCCAGCCATCTCCTCCACTCCACTCAGTAGCACGATATAAGGATACCTCACCTACCTGTGAGTGAATCTGCTCCCAAACCTTCACAGCAGTCTGCATCATATTTTAAGGTAAAACAAGATCAGGGTATGTCTGCATGAAAATACAATGAAAACTAGAGGTTTTCAGCAACTGATTCACAAGTGGATCAGATATCCTCACCTTTCCAGCAACAACCATCGAAGGGACAGGGCAGATGGCTGGGGGCAGCAACTCGTTCAGCCATGTAATTTTAATTTGCTGCCACATGTTTATTAGAGCTTTCAGAAGATACTGGCCCAATCTGCACTGTCATAAGTCATACTGAATTTTAAAATTCAGAGCAAGTAACGTAAGAGGTTATAAAGCACATTTTTTTCCCTGAATAACGTACAACAGTATGACAGAAAATGTGAAAAAGACCACAAGGAAGCTCTGCTGCATTGAGATTACACTGGGTAGACATCACTGCTGCAGGAAAACACCCCTGGTCAAGTAGGCTTTCTAAAAGATGAAGGAAAAAAGGAGAAAAAAGCTCATAAGCATCAATATGATAGAATTACAGCTTGCCAGATTTTTTTTAATCTTTCTCATTACGCCACGTCAGTGGGGGTCACGGTGCCAGGCAGGTGGGTTGGTGATTTCATTACCAGGGCAGAGTCCTGCACTGGCCAGGCTCTCAGCCAGCTTCTCAGTGATGCCTTAGCTGCTCCAAGAAGCCAGAACATGTTTTTGTGTCCCCCAAATTCCTCCCGAAAACACTTAATTCAGCTCTGGAGACTCCTTGGGCGATATCGGGTCTCCCTTGGGGATGAGTGGTTATCCTACCCCCAAGTGAGAATTCCTGACGGCTCCTTCTGTTACATTATTTAAACCACACAGCAGAGCAACAAACGCTCTTGGGAAATGCAAACAGAACCCACATCAGATGCTTTTTAAAAGTAGTTTGTTTCTAATAAAATCAGAAGAACTGAAACAAAACATTACCTCATCTCACACAAAGCCAACATCAACAGTTTCATAAAGTAAGTCTTTTCTAATAGCTGCACCTAAATTTCATCGACGTGTTACTAAACATATTAAATAATAATCACTCTGAATGACACATTTCTGAAAACCCACCTTTGCAATTCTGTGGTTACCCAAAATGCAGATTAACTACAATGTATTCAATCTTCTTTTGCTGACATGTTTGACGTAAATGTGAAGGATGTATAGAAGACATAGAAATCTCATTATCCCTGCGTTAAATGAATGTGGATGCAAGTGCTCATGAAAATATTACTTATAGATGTGCTTTGCACAAACCTTTGCTTGGCATGCACTACCAGACTCATTCGCCTTTCTCTGCCAACACGCCTTAGTCCTGAGCTACAGACCTTCAATCATTTGAGCCTTAAGCTGTCCCAATATACATCAATTTGGAGCTGAAGCACTGCATCTTCCCTAGGAGGGTACCAGCCCCCAGCCCCAAGTGCCCCCAGCACACTCTCCTGATGGGTTTTTAGAACTGTAACTTAATAGTCCCCTAAAAGCAGATGACACTTATGGCACTAGAAGATTGATTTTTGCTTAAAAACTCTTTTTTTTGGGAAACTGTCAACATGAAGGTTTTTTGAGCCATGCCTGAAATTTCCTTATCATAGGGAAGACTCAAATGGCAACATCATGAACTGGGCTGCAATCAGGCACTTATACAAATATACGGTCCCTTCTCCTCTCTCCCCTAACCTGAAACCATGATCTTTAAGCCTCTCCTCTCCGTTCCAGGAACGCGTAGCCCTGTGGCCACCACCGATACACGCGTCCCTTCCCATTTCCCGATGCTGGTGGGACACAAAGCTGCTTTTGAATGCTGGAAATGGGACAAACCCTGATGTTTCCCTTCGCAGACCTCCTTAGCTAAGGAAAATGCAGTGAGCAATTGTGGAGTAAACTCTGAATAAAGAAAGTGAGGGTTTCACCCTGTATTGTGACCCCGCATCTCTCGCCCAGAACCAATTTATAAAAGTCACCCAAGAAAAATGGTGCTAATCCATTTACAGCAAAATACACAAAAGGTCCCAAAGCGGTCAGCAGAAAGCATGCTTTTATTGACCAGTTTCCACCAGCCTTACCTAAATATTCCCACCATCCATTTAATAATTTGCTGCACCAAGGATATCTACGTTAGAAGACAACAGAAAAGAGATTCGAGCATTTTCCTGCAATAAATTGGAAACATAAACATATTTTTAAATGCTATTGCATTTTGTTCCTACAGCAGGAGTCTAAAATTGATTGAAAAAGCAATTACAGTATTCAAGTTTTCTCTGTTCCTTCTATATTCATTTTCCTTTCCTAAGACCGTGATACACAAAAATAAACAAGGAAGGATGCTGGAGACTTCACGTGATCCTAAACCGATGGGAAGGCTAAGAGAGAGCAGATATAGACAGTTATCTGATTGAAAAGAACAGATCACAAAAGTGAAGAATACTTTAAATTGCGAATTGACTGCTATTTTTACCATGAAAAAGGTTCTTCAAAATGGACCGCTCCTGCTTTATTATGCAATTAAATGAAAAAATAATTTGGGGTCATGAACTAACTCTCATAATAAATGACCTTTAAGTTTAATTATTGCAAGAATATGGCTCCAGCAAGCAGTTGTGGAGTTACCACTGTTTGACGTGTTCAGTGAAGTGGGAGATGAGGCAGGGAAGGGACCTTGGACAGCTGACGGCACGTTCTGGAGAGGATTCTGGTTCTGGTTCTCACTGACAGTCCACCCGCAGAAGGCTGTCAGCTCCCAAATACTGCTCTTCTCCACTCCTGCCTCTGGAAATTTTCCTGTATTCATCCCCATTGCGTCTGCATGTCAATCTCCAAAAGTGAAGTCTGAAGGACAGATCCACAAAATTCTGCCACAACTTTTCCTTTTTCTGCATTAGACCTTTTCTACACTGACCTGCTCCACGAAACCAGTCAGAATATCAACCAAAATAAAATCAGCCCCTTTTTGCTCGCAACATAAGCAACCCAAAGTCAGCACCTTCAATCCGATGTAAAAAAAAAACCCCAGACAAGCTGATTTTGACCTGAGCTTGTACAACAAACTCAGCTGTCAAGCTGCTCTGTAAATACCTGCTCCTTGCCTGTGCTGCCATGAACTTTCCGACCGGCTGTTTCCCAAGTTCCCTTCTATTCCTCCAGGGTCCAGCACAAAAAGAGAAGGGGTTATCTCACAACCTGGACCCGGAGCTGAGTTTCAGTAGCGTCTCAGAAAACTGAATGCACAAAATAAATCAAGGGTAGGGATGGGAACTGGACAGCTTTGTCAGCCAGACATGCTCTGTGCCCTCCCAGCGACCACACTGCTGCCTGCTTTTGTGTTGTGTCCTCCTCTGCCATCAACGCTAATCTTGAACGTGTCATTTATCTATCTCCAGTACAATTATTTCAGGATTTTTATGATTTCTTATATGTGGAAAACCCTCCACTGGCCAGTCGGGTCATCCCCACCTTCATTCAAATCTTTCTTGAAGCCTTGTGCTACCACCATACCTACAAGAAATGATGCAACTAGAGAAGGCAAGTAAGGAATAATCTATAAATAACCTTAAATGACGTCATGGCTACAAGTTATAACCAGTCACTGTGGGTTTAGGGAAGGAAAAGGGGAAGGGAGCAGGTAATGATGTGTACCATCTCCTGCAAAAGCAAGCGGTCAAGTACAGATCTGGTCCTGGTAGCTGAGGTTGGTGTAGATGGTACCGGCTAGCGGAGATAGACTGGTCTTAAAGAGTATTTCCTTGAGGCCACTCTACACCTTCAAGAGCTGTTTGATTCTTTAGAGCAGAGCAAAAGAGCAAGTGTAAGGGAATAAAGCTAGAAGAAGAACCTGAAGCCTGTCAAGAAGCATGTTTTTCACAGCCGCAGTCAACTCTCAGAGAGATGCTCTCCTGTCATTATTTCATTAGATCAATTTCAACACTTGCTAACCTATTAGAAGAAAAATATTGAAAATAGTTTTCCTCATCAGAGGGAAAACAAGCTCTCTCATTAACTAAATATCGATCAGTGCCAAATGATACAGGGTGGAAATGCACTTTAAAAGAAAAAAGCCAGGCTGATACACATGTAAAAATACCAAAAGAGGAGTCTGAGGGAACAGGCTGGGGGAAAGGCACATTGCACCGAAGCGAGAGTGGCTCAAACCAGCCCACTACCGAATATTTGGATAAGAAGATCTCTAGGTGGTTCAAACCGTCACGTCTAGTCCAACGACAACCTGCCGATACCGTCAGCACACATTTCCCCTCTTCCTTCCTTCATCGTTCACAGCTCAGTGCCTTGGGGCTCAAGCTAGCATAAATAAATAAATAGATAAAATATATAGACATCTGTATTTCAGACCATTTTTGGAAGGCTTCATGCTGCCGCAGAACTGGCATCATTATCTGAGGCCTTCCCAAAACTTTTCCTTTCTGATTCACGTATAAAGTAGTTGGAGCAGTAACTTAGCTGCAGATTATCAAGGGATTCTGCTTTCTTGGCTCCGTTAGGGTAATTTCTTTCTTTCTTTTTAAAGGTTATATAAACATCTCAGGCTAAGACCAATCAATGTTCAGCAAAACAAAAGTGAAGGTGCTGTTAAATGCCTTCTTCTTTTCAAGGCTTGGTTTGTTTAATGTTCAAGAGCTCTTATTCACATTATATAAAAAATGGAGTTTATTTGTAAAGCTCACATCTTTCCAGACACCCAAACATACCTGCCTGAGCACAGAACACCTGGGTTGAACTCTTTGCATTAGCTCACTGTCAAATCAGCATTTTGATTTGACAAGTCTTTCTCTCCTATTCAAAACTTTAACCAGCTCTTTGTATCTTCAGTGCTATGGTCCAGGTGAATTATAAATGTAAAAAATTAGCAGGAGGACTTGTTCCCCCTCACTTGAAACCTGACTTGATGGAAAGCAGCTTTTCTGGCTGCTCTTCAGCCCAGCTGTGAAATGCAACGCCGAATGCAATTAAGAGATGCTCAGCCCGTATTACTGGTTTGAGGCCGCGATACAGAAACTTCAATATGCATTTACGTACACACGTGCAATTCATTTCAATTAAACAAGATTTTGTTCCCTTGACAAACCATGCACGTGTTGCCAAATTATTTTTAAGAATCTAAAAGACCCAGTAAGCCCTGACACCCTCCAGCTATTTGTTGGTTTACACTCAACAGCGGGTAGATCCTGCTTGCCCGAGTCCATTTGTCATGGATATTCCCGATGTAACAGCAGGTTCTTATTTTCAGAGCATCAACTGCTTAATCTTAACCTCTTTGCTCTTTTCCTCTCTTTTTCTTTTTTTGTTTTTTTTTGGATAGTTCAGACTACAGTGTCTGCTTTGTGGCACGGCGACTGCTCTAAGTCCCATTCCTTGTCCCTCCCAGTGGTCATTGGCAGATGGTTCATAGGAAGGGCTAAAAAGCGTCATCATGGCCAGAAGCATTTGATGTTACTCTAAGCAGGGATATTTCTTAAACGTAGTGTGGTCCACTGATTTGAAGAAGCAATGATAATTAGGAAGCCATGGGCTGTCGGTCACTCTTTGATAGCCCTTTTGTTAACTCTTTGAGGAGCCCACACAACACCCACACCTCTGTTGCGGTATAACCTCTTCTATTTGCAGAATCAAGAAAATTTGCCTTTCTAAAGCATGTGGCTACTCCCAACGCCCTACCAATGTAAGAAATAACAACAATACTCATTATAATATTAATTATTGTTGTTGTTGTTATTACTATGACTACAACTACTACTACTATTTGCTTTGCTGCTCTTCCTAGAGTTCAGACTGAGCGCTAGAGATGAAACCTGGAGCATGTTCTGGCTGCTCCTATGCAGGCTGCTGCAGGTTGTGATTGGCTTTACAAACCAGAAAACAAGCACATCTTGTACACAAATTCATCAGGAAGAACTAGGAATCAAACCCAAATCCCCCCAAACCAAGCAATATGAAAAGGAATGAATCTGAAAGTCAAAACTTTGCTTTTAACCCAGCAGGAGTCCAAGGCGCAACATAAATGGTCAATGTTGGCTACTGCCTTTAACCTGGGAATGAGAAAAAAGGCTTTAAATGGAGAAGCAAGCAAGAGCAGAAGAGCCACCTTTTGGATGCAGCTTTGTTTCGAGAGGGTCTCTACAATGAGATCGCCTGTGCCAATCTGGGAACGGACTTCTCCAAACGTTCCTTCCAAACCTCCCTCCCTCCAAGTCTGGAAGTGCAGCCATTACACCACAGCACCATTTTCCTACATCACCCACTGGGACCCTGACAGTTTGCAGACCACGCTCTGTTGTATCAGCAACAACGCAAACAGCAAAGCCAAAGTGTTTCTACTTAGAAGATGGGAAGCAGTTCTTCAAGTAACTCTCGGAACAGCCAAAACACATACAGTTTTATTTTCAGATCAATGATCAGACTAGCACCTGGATGAGAGCTCTAAGGCACCAGCTCGTGTACGTTTTTGCAGTTAATACTTCTAGGTAAATGGGTCATCTTCACTATTTTGAAGTCTCTAACTAGAAGAAGAGCGACTAATAAAATTTTTCATTTTGTGGCCAGTAAGGTGCCATGGAAAAATAACAGAGCAGGAATTAAAAACAAAATGGCACGTTAATACCAAAGAGGGGTGTTCAACCTGTCACCAACCTGCCTTTAATACAGTTTCTGACACCACCCGTAAATGAGAAAAAATATAGTTAAGCAGAGAAATCTCAGTGCCTTCTGCTAGAAGCGCCTTGGAGCTCCCTGGGAGGCTTGAATGTTTGGTTTGCTTCATTTCCAAGCTTGTTTTTCTTTTAATTGTATGCGACTCAAGAGGTTATTGAGGTTGATGCTATTTATGCAAGCAGGAGTCAGATGCAGCTGAATGACCAGCTCTTTTTCTGTCCTTTAATGTTTAAAATGACTGACTACAGGCATTATTTAGAGCTAATGGGATAGATCTCATCTCACTCACACTGGAAGAAATCCAGTGTAACTCCATAGACTTCAAGGTCAGCCGAGATCGGAATCTAGGATACCATCTTCACAAATTCAATGCTATTCAATTCTCTCTTGTCTTTACCTTTTCCAGCAGCTATAATCAGCACCTAATTAATTAAAATAGAACACAGCCTGGGGCAGGGCTCTCCTGTAAAGTTGTATCATTTTACTCTATTTTCACTCTATGTATCAGTTTACAGAGACACACAAGGTCCCCGAATACTTTAATTAAAGAGTCCGTCCCAACGGTTTAAATCCCCCAGCGAGTCCTGGATCAGGCCCATATGACCAGAACTGGGGCTGCAGAACCCGGTACCCTGCCAAGCTTACGGTGCTGTCGCATGGGTGATGCAAGGGAAAAGCTTTTACCCTCTGTACGGTGAAGTTCACGTAAGTAAAAATCACAGCACAAACGCAGATCATATGCAAAAAAATTACTATTCTGACAGCTTTGTGTGCGTGAGTGGAACTATTATTTTATTTTATTTTATTGAAATGGAAAGGGTCTATTTACAGATAAGTACCAAAAGGGGAAACTCTTAATTTACTGCCTTCTCTCAATTCTTTCAGATGTAAATTAGAGTGCTATTAACCTTTAAACTGCTAGCAAAGTTTATACACTCTAGCAAGAACCTTTCTCTCTGCCAGCAGAGGGTAGGAGGGAAAACCCACCATGCAAGAAGGAATACTCTGATTGTAGCATCTCTGCATCTGTTTTTCATTTTTTAAATCTGTTGACAAGTCCCCTCCTTCAAAATCACAGCTACTTCTCTGCAATCCTCCCACTGAATGCTGCTTGTCAGGGAGGGACAGCCCTGACCAAAAAAAAAAAAAAAAAAAAAAAAAAAAAAAAAAGAGCTTCTTTACCTTTCCTTTCAACAATAGATTAATCTCCCTTTTGTTCTCTATGAGAACTAGGTGTCATATTTCAAAATGCGCTTTTAAAACAGGTATAATTAAACCTCTGCAAAAGGAGGGAGGCAGTGAAATTAGCAGCAAAAGTAGTAATAAAGGCATTTTAGAGCCTGTGTGAGCTGGAAGGTACTTCATCCCTCCCCCTCACCGCACAGCTACAATTACATTCCGCAGTGGGAAAAAAAAAAAAGTAATTATAAAAATGAACTTTTCTTCAAAAAATGAGCACGTTGTAAAAAGATTACTCCTTTGAACATCCGAGCACTTCAAAAGAAGGATGAATTAGTGCTGACAACTCAATAAAGTAGCCATCAATTATTTAAAATGCGATGGCTCTTCTCATATAGCACTTCTGATTAGGAAAACATTTCAAAAACTAGAAATTAGAGTTATTCTTCCTAAATGAAATGGGCCCAGGCTTCAAATGCAAGGAAAAAAAAAAAAAAGAATGTGACTTTCAATGAGCCTGGCAAGAACACAGGGAAGTTTCTTCTCTTGAAGCCATCTATAAAGTGCGTTGCATGAGATTGTGTTACAGGCTGGATTCAGGATTCATGAAGCAAAGCAAGCAGAGGAAAGGGAAAAAATATCTGCGCTGTTGTGATAGAAAGATACAACCTTCAGCTAATGGGTGTAGAGAGTCAAAAAAAGCCAAACCAAGACTCCAAACTCTATCACTGCTGTGTTTCGAAAAGCAAGTAATTAAACTTTCCTAGTGAAAAGACGGTTATGAAAGAAACTCCTGGAGGGCTGTTGGTGATGGAGTGATACGGATCTCCTTTAAATGAAGTTCATCAGACTTTGCCTTTGTAGGTACTCACAAGTGGATGCTAAGAGCCTCCTGGACACTGCAGCTACGGCCATCCATCACAGGAACAACCTCAGCAAAGTCAAAACACTGGTTTAAAATTGAAAAAACACCGCGGAAAAAAGGCCGCCGGAGGGAAAGAGGAAAGCTGGGTGAAGCGTCGCTTCTCCGGTAGCTGTATCTGAGGCTTCACGCTTACTTTTTGGAAGCACCCTTGGGTTAACGAGACGGCCGGCTCTGCCTCCACATCCCAAAGGCGTGCTCTCCTGCACAGATGCTGTACGCTTAATGAGGTTGCAAATGAGAAATGTGCAGCTCAAGCTTTAAACAAACAGAAGGGTGGCCAAGCTAAATGGCTTCTCCTCTGGACAGAAAGATAAGAGGGGCTGTTTCTGACACCAGCCATGTGGGCTCAGCCATGTGAGGCAAAATGAGGATTTATGAGCACAATACTACTGCTGAAAGAGCCTTTCTGGGCTGTTTTGGTAATTAAAATGATCAATCAAGGCCTGTGACTGAGGCTGGGGCAGATACATGTGGTTGACTCCCAACTTCTGAAAAAAACATGACCGCAAGAAGTAAAAAATAAAAATAAAATAACTTACAAGGAAGTTTTAGTGGTTTTACCAGTCTAGCAATTACTCAAACTGCCACTGAAAACCAGCTGCAAAGTCCAGGGTGAGGATGAACACTGTAAATGCCGTGACAGCACAGGTCCCTTAAAAGGGTTAATCCTGCAAGATATGGATGCTCCTCTGCATCTCACCAATGTCAGCAGGAGCTGATACCGATGTCAGCAGGAGCTGATGTGCTCAGCGTCCCGGAGGCATTCCCAGCACCATGCTGGTGCATCTCCCACAGCCTCCCTCCGTGAATTGTTGCACACTCCTGTTGACTTCTAGCCAAGCCAGAAATCGTTGCGTGCATGACGACTGCAGGATTTTAAAATAAAATCCTATCAAAAAGAATGGGAAAGAATGAAGCAGACTACGCATGTAGTTTCTCCCATCACTGTAAAACCCCGTATTAATTCAGGAGCAGAAGAAAGGGGATAAAAGCCCTACCAGCTCAATAGATACTGCGTCCATGGAGAAAGGATTAATCTAGGAGCTGTACAGGGAATTGCAATGACACAGACAGGACCTGCTAGTGAGATGTCAATCTTCAAGGCCAAGAAGACAGTGACAGCTACTTTTTATTTCTCTCCTTTTTCTAATTTTTTTTTTTTTTTTTTTTTTTTGTCATGCCAGCTCCAGCATGCAAGAATTGGAGTATGTTTCTCTTTCAACTTTGGCTTGAGTCCCACTTATCAGACTAATGACCAGAAAAAACAGAGAGAGACAAAAAAATTCACAGAGGCAAAGTCAACCTCACCTCGCACCCGTTCCAGCTCCCAGGGTGACCTCGGGGGTTTAACGCCCCTTCTGTTGCCTTAGAGCAGCCGATCCCCACGGATTTGCGTTGGCCATGCAGCTATCCGCCTCTTCCTTGACTGCCTGCTGCTCTTCCCATGCAGGCCAAAAACTGAGGATGCCTTTGACAGCCAGTAAAGTCAAACAGGTCTCAAAAAAGGCACCTCTTAGAAGACGGGATTGACAGAGTGCTAATGCAGTGCAGTCCCTGTCAGCAGATATGTCAGAAACCATTACTTCTCTCCTGCTTGTCCACCAAAAAATCCTGCTGCGGAAAGATCAAAAGAGACAGCAGTCCGTCTGCGCCCTCCAACCCACCCTGAAAACACAATGTTTGACCCCATTCCAGCCAGGTTTCTCAGCACCAGCAGCTCTGGAGGTTGTGCTTTTCCAACCTGAAGCCGCTGGTTCCCAAGGACGTTCAGAGCAATGGTCATCATTTTTGCTCAAACCTGGAACTTAAGGAAACAGAGCTTTCCTGGCTCAGGTCATCTAAAATAACCCAGCAGACACAACCCTGAGCATGCAAAGTTAATGATGTGAATTCACCCTGAAGTATTAGCTCTTGGACCATTGGAATGACATGGGCTGATGCACTACAAAGACACAGATTGAGAGATAAAGCTGTGTTAGAAAGGCAGTCTTTCAATAGCAAGTTTTACCAATTAAATTAAGTTCTTGAAAAAAAAATATTTAAGATTTACTAACCAAAAGCACGATGTAATTGCTAAGAGATACAAGACTGGGTGATCTCTTTATTAACTGGTTTGTTTTGCTCATAACATCTTTTGATTAGGCTCATTGATACAAACCCTCGATACACACTTGCATCTCTAGTACTGTCAAGACTATTATGGCTAGACTGACCCTAGGGAGGTATATTTTAATATCACCAGACTAACTTAAAACAGAGATCAGCCTTAACAAGATGCAATCACAGGTAGAGGCGTGAAGGCCATGGATTAGTTATTCTGCTTCACACATAAGGTGCCTTACACAGATGCAAGAGCTGCACTGTGTAGGCTTCGCATTTCCAGAAGTAAAAATAACATGATTTAAATGAAGACTCCTGGTCTGTTCCGTATCTCGTACATGTGACATAATAAGGAGCAGCAGCCAAAAATTGTGGCTATGAAAAAGTTTCCAGCGGGAGAGCAGTGCAGAACCATTGCCCAGAGGATCTCCATCTCTGGAAGTTTTCAAGACCCACTGAGACAAAGCCATGACTGACCTGATCTGGTGTTGGCCAGACTTCGGCTCTGGGCCAGAGCTTCAGGCAGATGAGACCAACTTCCAGAGGCTCCTTCCAACTAACATAATTACGATACTATGATACTGGGTATGTAAATATTAAAAAAAATGCTTATTTAAGACCTGGAAGTAGCAGTAACCCATCACTCACGAAGTTCAAATCCAATCTGCATTGGTACCGGCCAAAAACTCTGGTCATACGACAGATACTTGTTGAGGTGAACAAAACAAGTTGGTGGTCTCAGGTAGGACCATGATCAAAGACATTTTGCACCCAACTCTCACCTCCTTCAATCAAGGCTTAGGCTTTTACTTTCCTCTGTGGTGCTAATTTCTAATAGAGCATGTTCCCGGTAGAGCAGCTGTGACTTTACCAGCTCGCAAAAAGTTTGCTTAAATAGGAGAGCGGTTCTCACACGTTCTAGACAGAAACCACATGGCCGAACACAGCTTCGTGTTGAGCCTCAGGTCATGAGGGATGGGGAATATTAACCTGGATTCAGTGCTGAACAAACGAGGGTTATACAGATTCTGGCCGACTCTAACGCAGGATTGCACCCACCTATGGAAGAGAGATACCCAGCCACTGCAGGGATTAACAGGCTACAGAGACCTCAAACGTGCAACGGTTTCCTTCAAGTCAAATGTGAGTCACATCTGTGGGATGGTTTGTGCAACCTCATTTTGCTTTTCCAGATCCGGAGAGGAAGAAAATAATTCTGCCTGCAAGGCGTGCTGCTTCAGTATGTCCATATGCAACATAAAACTGTCTCCTACCTAGGTTTTACTGAATGTGCAAGTTAAACTTGATTTTTAAAATAAATTGAAGCGCTGCCATAACAGTTTGCCTAAAGCTAGCAATTGCTTTTATGTAACATAGAGCTCCACAATCAGCCTCAGTGGAGAACTTACAGATCTGCAGATGACTTACACAGGAGCCTTGTAAAAGCTTCCACAAAAGGCAGTAACCACACTAAATGTTCCCCCCAGAGGAAAAATTATCTAAAGAAATATTGAAAGCAATAGGGAGATTCAGACTCCCACGGAGAGATAATTTTGTCTCTCATTTCAAACTGAAAAAGAAGAGTCAGCTAGAAATTCTGACAGAGACTCAGTCAGTGGGTCTTAACCTCTTGACATATTGGTTGTACAATGGGAACAGATACACCACACAACAGATGAAAACATCTGCAAAGCACTTCATACTGGTTTAGACATCACGTCATTGGAAAAAAAAAAAAAAAAAAAAAAAAAAAAAGAGGACCAGTACCACAGGTGCTGCCTCAAAAGTCACACTTGTCCTTGAATGGGAAAAACTCAATCGATCAGCCACACTCGCTCCTTAATGAACTTTCATTGTTGGAAGCCAGCCTGAAAAGACAACTAATTTGTTTACACTAATAATTAATAACATCCACTCGCTATCAAAGTACATACCCGTCGCTACTGGTGAACCATTTAAACGCCACTCACTGTGACCATTCTTCTTCTTAATAACCAGTAATTTGACGGGAAAAAAACATGCCAAAGCCAGCAATGACGTCTCCTTGGAAAGTCACAAGCGAGTGACTTAGTGTGTGGGATAAGCAGTGCGGGCAACAGGATAATTAGCTCCAGCAAGTCATTATCCTGCAAACAGCTGCACACTCTGACTTTTTAAGGAGTTTTTCACTGGATTTTCAGCCAGAAAACCATCATGCCCATCATGTGCACAATACTGCTGTAAGAAACAACGGTCGCACTGATGCTTTAAAGGAAAAATCCTGCTCGGCTGCTATAGAGTGGGAAGGTTGAAGCAACATGCACTTTTTGTTGGATGGAGACAGGGCAACACATTTTTAAGGCCAGTATAAGCAGTGACCACCTAGCCAGAAAGATTTATCACCTCGACATGAATCATACAAGAACAGGCTGTAAGAAGCTGTCGAGCTGCTTGTAGCCTAATTTAGTATTGATTTAAAACAATTACAGCCTGAAGTTTAATGCAGAATAATTTTGAGACAAATTAGTTTCATGGTTATTCAGTCACTCTTGAAAGGAAAAGGATTTACAATATTTTACATTTAAGGATGGAAGAATAGAAAACAAGACCATCCTCCCAGACAAATGTAATATTTACAAAGGGCAGCTACAATTTTTTTTTTTAAAGCATAATCTTTACAGAAATGGATGATTCATCTGTGAGGACATGATGGCATAGGATGCTAGAAAACCTCTTATCTATAAGCTAATTCAGTTCAAACATGTGCTGATAGTTATCAAAAAGCAGCTATTATCAGCCTATGCAGTGGGAACTGATAAATTCTTGAGTCATGTTCAAATCACAGCGCCGGCTCCTGCTGCAGAAGCTTCAGAAAGATCTTCAGGATAGCAAGGAGTGGGATGGGTGAACCATGAACCCCTCCCTGAATGACATAAGGCAGGAAAAAGTAACACAGCGCTGGGAGAGAGGCGCAAGGCTCATTCACGCTACACACTGTATGTTCATCGTACCCATGAGGTGATGAGGGCAAAGATTTCAGGCTCCAGCACTGTCAATGCAGAAATAGCCTTTTTTTTCTTTTAATGTAAAATCAATAAAATTATTTTAGGGAGCTATTTGGATGACTTGGTTCAAAGAGGCAGCAATTTTTCTTCGCTTTCACAAAATTACCCTTCTATAATGTCGGGAACAGGCAGACCTTCTGACCATGTACATTTTGACCAAGAATAATTCCAGTTCAAAATGATTTCCATCCATCATGACAAACAAATTATAGGAACTGGATGAGAAAATTCCAAGCCATTCTGACTCTTCAACCCCAAATGAACTTTAAGAAAATATATTGATATTATAGAACGCATTTTCATAGGTACAAATGAAGCCACAATCCACAAAAATACATTATCGCATTAAGAATCGAAAACAAATTTGTAAGGTTAACAACCTCCATAGTCCTGCTCCAAGCTTGCGTGATAATATTCCCATAAAGTATTTTCAGCTCTCAATAAGGTCAGACGCCTGCGCAGGCTGGGTTTGGGTTCTCACTCAGTTTAATTCTCGTAAGAGAAAACAAGAGAAAGGCAAACACTACAAAACACAACACAGAATATACCTACCTATTTGCAGATCTCTCAAAACAAACTTCAAATAACATTTTCAACGGACTCCTCAGACCATGAATAAGTAGAATTTGGCTTTCTATTGTAACTCATTGTTTCAATCTTCAGATACTTTCCCTGTTGTGGAAGCCAAAACCGCCCTAAAATTTGTTCTTTTCAACACTGTTCTGAAAATCAAGTCTTGGAAGACTTCTATGTGTGTCATGGATTTGGCCTGTTTCTTTTTTCCTAGGCACTCACAATGGTGAGGAATTACCGGCACAGCCCCTCACTGCTCTGCTCCTGCCATTCCCGCTCAGCCAATGCATTCCGAGTTCTTGATCTACAACCCCTCTTCTGCTCTCATTAAAGTCGTTTTCAATACTCTGCTCTTGTTTCATGACTGTTCCTGCTCCATTTTTACTGTTACACCTTACATCTGATCAACATTACTTTTGCAGCAGCAAGGGAAAAAAAAAAGACAAATAGCATCAAATCCACCTTCGGCTCACGAGAGAGCTCAATGTGAGATATTCAGCCACAACGTGCTCTTGGGGCAATGCCCTGTTCTCACCTTACGTCGTGTGCGCGCAGTGAACGCTGAGGCTGAAACAATGTTTATGTCAGTAATTATTTACAATGGGTTGTATTCTTCTACTTTTTGGTTTTGCTAACTGAGTTTCTGAGAAGGCTTGTAAAGCTTGGGAAGGAAACAGTTCAGGGATGCTACGCTGCTCCAAAACATCATTTTAACTCCTGGAGATTTTCTAAACCATGTAAAGAAACTTCTGGCCCCCTTCTAAGGAAGCTGTTCCCCTCTAAAGACTTCTGAAAACTCTCCACTGGCATCTGATTTTGCTTTGCCTCTGAAAGAACCGTCTCATACCCACAGCACCCAGACAGGCATAGCGTTAGTGACCATAAATACATGCAAAAATCCTAGCAATTTCCCCCGAATAATAAAAATAATAGTAGTTATGACTATTATTAAATATAATTATAATATACAGATGTTTTACAGTTATAAACTAAGATAGAAAGCAGCTACATAAACCTTGGGAGATGCGTGCTACCTCCTAAGAACTTTACAAATATAAAATCATCCCTGAGGAGATGATTTTATAGGTGAGAGGAAACAATTTAAAAGGATTTAACGAGCTTGACCCAAATCACAGCAAGAGTCAGAGCTGAGTGTCAGTTCATAACTTTCAGTCCCATGCAACACGTATAATTAAGAATTTTTGCGTGTGCTTCCATACTGTCCTGTTACCCATGTAGTTGGGATGAGAACTGTGCTTGTTGCTATTATCGCTACTCCGCATCAGCGCTCAAAAAAGCTGTTTCAGAAGAGACTTCTCATATAAATACTCCAACTTCAAAGCCAAATCTCTCAAATCTCTCTTATCTGGCCGAGGAAGCAATACAGCTGCCTCGCTGCAACAGCATCACATCAATCACAAACACGCTGCATTTGGGAGGCAGCAGACCTCATCTTTGCTCCTCCTGGTAGTTCGGCACGTGTATTTAGTCCGATCGCATGGCTCTATGATTTGCAAGTGTCCCCAGAACTTCTAAGAGAGGCACACATTATTGCAAATCTTGAAAATAAATTTCTGTGATAGTGGTTTAAGACAGTCAGTAACAATTTGTCATGATGGCTACAAGGTGCTTTGAAAATGGCACATGCCAGGCAAGACGCAAAGATACCGTTAGCTTGACATATGTAGCAAGAGAGACGTACCTTCTGGCACTAGCAAAACGTAAGAGCCCATGTATACCTACATACCTCCATACAGAGATCAGAGGAGGAAAAACTATACTAAAAGTGACACTGGAATAGATCGTAGTTACAGACTCAACGTTGAGACAACTTTTGTGGGTCACAGCACCCTAGAAACATAGAATGGTTTGGGTTGGAAGGGACCTGAAAGATATATCACCCCGTTCCAACCCCCCTGCCATGGGCAGGGACACCTTCCACTAGACCAGGTTGCTCCAAGCCCCATCCAACCTGGCCTTGAACACTGCCGGGGATGGGGCAGCCACAACCTCTCTGGGCAACCTGGGCCAGTGCCTCAGCACCCTCACAGTGAAGAACTTCTTCCTAATATCTAATCTAAATCTGCCCTCTTTCAGTTCAAAGCCATCACGCCTTGTCCTATCACTACCTGCCCTTGTAAAAAGTCTCTCTCCAGCTTTCCTGTAGGTCCCCTTTAGGTACTGGAAGGCTGCAATAAGGTTTCCCTGGAGCCTTCTCTTCTCCAGGCTGAACAACCCCAACTCCCTCAGCCTGTCCTCATAGGAGAGGTGCTCCAGCCCTCTGATCGTCTTCGCAGCCCTCCTCTGGACCCACTCGAGCAGGTCCATGTCTTTCCTCATCGGATATATAACCAGGTGATGGTTAGACATTGGCAGTTCACTCAGCTCCTACCTGCAGAAGGGGCCGCTGCACACCTAGGATCTTCATGGTATCCGCATTAGCCAATATTTTCAGGGGATCAGATGCCTTTGTGACGCCTTCGATCTCTTTATTGATCTCAGCCAGGACCTGATTGAGGAAGATGTTCTTGATGTACATGGTGAGGAATTCGCGGAGCGGACACTGCTTGGTTGGGCCAAGCTCCATGGCGTGCTCTATCTCCTGGATAAATCTGGAAAACAGAAGGGGAAGAATGCAATGTAGTTTAACCACGTAGTTACTGTGAATGTGTTAGCATTGCCTTTGCCATTCTTACATCTCAGAGCCAAGCACCAGCAGTGGGGGAATGACCATAGGCTGCAATGACATGGGGCATGAAGAGTAGAAAAGGTCTACAAAGTAGCCTTCAAAAAAAAATACATCAAATGCCAACAGCTGGTGAGACAAAGACTCAGCAGCTAGAGAAGAACAGACAAAACAGGGAATTGGTGAAAATCCACAATGCAGGCACGACTTGTGTTTATCTGTCCAAAAATCACTGACTGCTCTATTGGAGACATACTGGAAAGATGTCTTTTTAAAATTAAAACCCCATAAAAAATTTAGTATGTCAGAAATCCCTTTGAAAAGGCAAAGTTTTTTCTGGGGTTGGTCACTTGATTCCCAGGTTTCCCACCTCTAAACTGAACAGCAGTACATTCCAGCTCAAAGTCTAGAGATATCACTGAAAAAAGCAATGCATATGTATTATGCTGATGTCATACTGCATTATGTATGGCTGTATTATGCTATATTTTTATTATGTGTTATTGTTTCATCCTAGGATCCCATTCCTGCGTATGCAGAATGGCATGCCGATTCTGGGAATATTTTAACACAAAATGTTTGCCATCTCCTCCTGCAAAATATCTTTATCTCAGTGATGCCATCTGTTTAACACATAGGAGTTTCTTCTAGAAATTACCTCATCATTTCTTTAAGTTACATCCAAGGCAATGAAATTAGTCTTCCTTTCAAAATTATATGTAACAAAATAATTAGGAATTGAGTATCTGGAGTCATAATGGACTGAGACATGCTGTCCAAAGCGGAGAAACGTGTATGGTGTTTACACAGCCCTCTTCATCGATGCACGCAAGTGCCTCGCAATCATTTATATTTTAATCCCACTCCTGGACAGGCTGGGATTGTTTTTATGTTTGTTTTACACAGATGCAGCAGCAGAAGCAAGTGTTTGACCTTGGATCTCCCAATATACATAGCAGCACCCTCCGCACCTTGAAAGCCATCTCTTCTTCACTAGGAAATACTTTTTTTGCATGTGACATCTCTAACAGTTCCAGCGCTGTTGGCATTTATTAGAGATGCCTTACCACTAACCATTTTCCTGAACACTTCAATGAGGTCTGCTTAATTGTCTGTAATTTTCTACCTCCACGTTCAGTACTCCAGAAGAGGCAGCTTCCCTTCAGAGGACTGACTGAGGAGTTCCTGTCAATTTTAGCAGCATGATTTCTTTCAAATCTGAACAATTTGCTCCATAAAGCCTCTCCGGTGTTGACTCCATCGGTCTAGAGTGACACATTTGGGCCGATGCAGCTATTGCTTCCGTAGGGGGACCCATTCGCAGTTAAGTTTGGAGATTGCCTTTCCAAAGAGAGATGCTACGTGGAGAGATGTGCAAAGGATGGCAGTTTTATTCCCTGGCTTTCACAGATCGATAATGTGAATCGGCTTTATCAAACAGGGAAACAGCGGAGTCATCTGGGAAGAGAGCAGGGAGACCACCACTGAGCTTATCTCTGAAATAACAGACCTAATGTCACCAGCTTCGAGTGACAACCGCTGATGTCCTTAAGGGAATGTTGTCAAGGTTGATGGGACCATATTAAACTAACTTACCGTATCTTTTCATGTCTGCCGATAAATTTGCCACTCTTTCTTTATAAGCTTATTTACACAGCACTTCTGATGCATAGAACTCACAAAAAAAATGTGAATTAACTCTTACAATACCTGCACCGTGCAGCCAAATACCATTATACCTCTTTCAGATGGGAAAGGAGAGGTAGAACAGCCTGAATTTGAAACAAGCAACTTTCAGTGAAGAGAGCAACTTTTAAACACTTTAAAATCCAGCACACACTTAAAAATGGCTAAACCAACATAAATGGAAGAAAACTTTTAGAGGGAGAATGGCCACGTACAAACTAGCAGCAAATTATTAGAGCTCAGATGTGCTGACCTACAGCAACTCCTCATCCCACAATAGCTTGATGGTGTTTCTAAGTGTTTCCTATACCAGAGACTAAATTGCTTGCGCGAGGCTGTAGGAAAGGTCAGTGCTAGCAAAAGGTGTAATCAAGAATTTTTGTGTTCCAGTACCTAGCATTAATCACCATTTCAGATCTCTCCTAAAGACCTGTGCTTTAATCTCCAGCAAACTTTACCTTGATTAGAGAACCGAGTCCTGGTGGTTGACATGTTCTAATAGGCTTTAATTTCTTGGCATAGACAACACAACAGTGGTTCACTTACTACTGGTAAGAATCAAAAATATATCCCTATTTTACTTGATACGAACCATAAAGTAATCACAGATTACGAGAAAGCTGCTAGATAGCAATGTCTCTGTGAGAGGGGATTTTATGAGTGCTCAGCAACACTTGTGATAAAGAACAAATGGTCAAGAGCTTAGGAAAGCAGATTTAAACTTGATATCAGGAAAAAGTTATTAAGACTGAAACTGCATGGAGGAGTAGAGGATATAGATGAGAGACCTTAAGTTTGAATGTTCAAGGATAGCTTGATTAAATGATAATGGTAATGAAAAATAGACAATTTCTGAAGTCTTCATTTAATCAAAAGATCTCTACCAAAGGAAATGGAAGTAGAGAAAGGGTAAAGAAAAACGTAATATGGATGTCAGAGCATGTCTTACAGTAGGGAACAGCCCTAAGAGTTCATGAATCTGATACTCCAATGGTACATTACTGCTTAGTACAGCCTAAAAGAAGGACAACTGGGATCCAATTTGCTATAATTTGCTATGGTTCAAAGATGACCTCGCAATGTTTTCACCAGGCAGGATGAGTCCCACATCTGCTCTGCAAATGGAGCACTCGAGGCAGCCACTGTGCAGCTCCAACCTTCATCCCACCAAGAGGAAAACCGCACTCACTAAGCACACGATGGGTGCACCCAAGCAAGCATCACGAGGCTCCAGATATTGACGTACGGCAGATGTGCACCAAGAATCCTTCTAGCACATTATGTTGCAACAGTGACGCACGCTACGTGTTAAGTATTGGGAGGATTATTCAGAATGCCATTAAGAACAGATTAATCCAATGGCAAACATTAATTTTGTGTATTTCTTAAGAGAATGAAGGATGCAAAGTCAAACGCTGACAAGTTTGGAAAAGCAAGGATTGAAGTCGCTTGTGTCACCTTAGTTCGGCCTGCTGTGCATGACATCATGGTGTAATTTTTAATTGCACAATGGCACAGTATTGCTCTTATCAGCAGATCCTTGTCTTGTCCTTGGAAAAGGACGGTCGGTGTTTGGACAATGAATGCCACAGTGTTGGGGCTTTGCAACTCTGCTGTGTGACCGGAGTAAAACACACCGGCAGCCAACTGTCACCTGTGTCAATCACAGTGACACCAAGTGAGACTCATCTGCCACAAAGTCCCACGGGGCTGTCTGCACCTCTTCCGAGCTTCCTTCTTCCTGCCTTCTCGTTTCTTCACATGACTCCCGTTTGTGGGAATTTGGCCACCAGTTCTCTTATTTTCCTTGGTTCCCAATACCACTCGTTCATCCTATGTTTCTCCTCTCTTCTTGGCACTTACATCAGGAAGCATCCTTCTCCAGGCAGCTGGAGCCCAACAGTTATGGGAGCCCAAAAAACATCGCGAGAGGAGGCAGACCTTGGCTCAGGAACCAGCACCTTTGCAAAAGGCCCTTGCCCTTGGCTTGGTCCTGGTTAGCCATGGGCAGAATCGTGCCCAACAGGAACTTCAGGTGCTACGAACTGGAAGCCTCTTAGGAGTGTGTGAGCACTGCAGTTCTTCAAAGGTGTGTAACTAAGCCAAATCTTGGTGTATTTTCAGAGGAATGGCAAAAGGCGCAACCTTTACACAACAGTTCTTACTGAGAAATGTGAAGATGCAAATTCCCAGCCAAAGAAAAGGTCACCAGAATTTGCCAACATGTACGATGTGCTTCTCATTCTCAGAAAGAACAAGTATTTTAGACACATTTTTCTGAAAAAATATCTAGCCCCAGTTGGCAATTAAAGACTAGCCAAATTACAAGAAACTGAAAATGAATTTTTTGAAATGGGAAGTATCGGGTGGCATTAAAGACCTAACAGATACTCTCTATTTTCTGCTTGGCAGACACATACACATATATTCACAGTCACACACTGTGCTATTTATTTATTTAAATTTCAAATGCTGCTGGTTAACTTATTCAAACATAATTCAGTCTTTATAAAGGAAAAAATGTTCAAGAGCATCTAAAAAAAACAATTCTAAGAGTACTTTCAAAAAACGTTCCTGTGTTACTCATCCAAGCTATCCACGTAACTGTTAAGATGTCAGAAAAGCAATTTGACCCATGGCTATCCCAGAGATCAACGTTTATGTCTGCATGTGAACCAGCGTACACAGTAAGAAATCACATTTTGGTCAATGACACGCTTATATAAAATGCATAAAAATCAAACTGGAGAAAACTTCTTGGCATTTGAATAAAGCGAAGCACCAGGGAACTTGGGTCTCGACATGATTCCTCAAATTGGTTTTGGACATACCTGCATGCGCGTAAACCCAAATGACTAAAGAAACCTCAATCAAAAAACATTGCGGTGGTGAAAGGCTGTGTCACTGAGCCCTTTTTATACCCTACTATTTTCTTTTTACTCTCCAAAGAGGGAAATTTGAGATATAGCTCACTGTAAAAAGGAGCCATAAAGAAGGCCTTGGAGGAACAGCTTTGATTCACTTTCCATTTGCTTTGATTATTCTACGCGAAAAAGAACCATTCAGTTGTAATTTAGTAGGGTTTCTGAAACAGTATCAACAACCACATTTAAAATCATCTCTCACCGGCACACAAAAACAGAAGAAAAACCTATAAAGGTTAACATGCCGTGGGGTGTATTCTCTAAATGTGAGAGAATGAGCCACGTGGCACATTCAGGATTGAAAATTCCCCTATCGCTGAGCAATTACACCTATTTAACATAACCACCACGTATGTCAGACCTGCAAAATGCAAAAATGCTTTCTCTGAATAAAAATGCAGAGCAAGGTGTGTCACCGGATTTTGGATAATGGTCACTGTAGATAGCTCTGGGAATTGCCTGAAATCCTAAAAAGGCTCGTAGGGATGTCACCACTCTGAAGGACACTTTTATGAGACGTCTGGCCAGGATGGAGTTCTTGAAGAGAGCAGCTGGGATAAAAAACAGAAATCTGCATCTTATCCTGAATTCAGAACCTGCATTTTCAAAATGATGCACAATTTTTAACTTGCTTTATCCTCCTATGAAAGCATCTGAGGTGATTTGCGGCTGCAATTAAGCATTCCCCTTAGACAGAAAAGCACTTTCAGTAAAATGAAGTATCTTTTTGTAAATGACAGTCATTTGGATTAAAAAAGAAAAAAAGGCAAACCATTTCAGAAAATTTAATTCATTCTAACTCACAACTTAATTGGCTATGAGGACTGTCTTACCTAGGCTGAAAGTGTGTAATAAAACCCATAAAACCTAAAAAAGCTATATGGATTGATTTAGAAACTCACAACTCTCACCTTCCCAAGGCTTTCTTCTGTCTTCTTGTTATCAGATGTCTTCTAAAATATCATTAAAAGAAACTGAAGACATGTCATTGAAAGTGCGTAACGTCAACTACTCTTTTTCTTAATGATAATATTATCTGAAATTCCCTCCTCAAACAAATGAATGACAGCAGAAAAAATAAAATATTCCAAAACCTCATTAAGAAAATTTTTACAGACATTCAGCCCAAATTTACATTTCAGCTTGTTTCATTTTGTATGATCTTAAACTGTTCTTTTCCCTCTATCTTAGTCATAAAACCTCCAAGTACCTGGAATGAACCTTTTGGTGAGCTTACACAAAGCAAGGAAATATTAAGGAAACATCAGAAATCCTTTGAACTGGATACTGGTTACCGACAGAACGGCAAGTCCCAGACTGGTTGTTCAGATTCAAAGAAATTAAGAGTTAAAATATCCAAGACTATAGGTTCGTGAAGGTTTGAAGACACATTCAAACCAAGAGAGACTCCTGGAAGATCCCAGACTGTCCACTACCCATTCAGCAAGCCTTCCCACCTCAATGGTGGGTGTTCTGGGAGAGGGTCAACAGAAGGGACAGCCAAAGATGATGTTCTCCTGCCAAACTCTTTGATAACCAACAAGGTACAGCTCTGATTCCTAATTTATCACCCTTGTGATAACATGGCCAGGCAAACAGGCTATTTCAACATCTATGTACAACCAAACTGGTATGTATTTCAGTATATTCAGTTCACATAATGATCTAGTTGGAATAAAAGCTACTTCTCATCTATCCTGCAGTCTGGTCCATCCTCTGACTCCACTGTTCTCTGCCAAAGTAAGACCTAGTGATGGTCCCGTACCAAAACGTACTGACCGTTACACACGTGCGGAATACAATAAATGCAATTAAATTTTAAAAAGTCTCTGAAGCACATAGACCAGAGATTGTTTGTTACTGAAGACCAATCAAATAGGTACTAAGGTAACAGAAAGCACATTATTTTGCATGAAAACTTGACTACAGAGAATTATTTTGGTTACATTATCAGTTATCCTAGGACTGATATTTCACTGAGAAGCACGCTGCTGATAAATACTGCGGCTATATGCAAGATAACAGAGATGCTTCTGTATGAAGTCAGTCCAAAGGGAGCTGTATGCAGGGGACAACAGGAGGAATAAAGGTTTAAGCTCTTCTCTAGGTGACCCCAAATGTGATTAAAGTTATAATTATCATAAAAAAGTGTAAACAGCTCTGGGACACTCAATGGAGATTTAGCTATGCTACATACATTCAAAATCTTAGCAAAACCAGACAAAACCCCAGCAAATATCAGACAAAAAGCATTAATTTGCTGCTATTTTGAAATATTATATAGCCTAGAAAACGTCCAGCAAGGTAACAACTATGGAAAATGACTACTGTTAACAGAAAACACCAAATTTGGGCATTTTTCACTAAAATATTAAGGTTTCAGCTTAACACAAGTAACTGGCAGTACCAGCCAGACTGGTGTCTGCAACACCAAGCAGAGTTTGATGGGCTGTTTTGGGCAAATGGCCAGATTCTACTGTCAGTCCCCATCCCTTCAGTCCCTCCCCCATACAAACAGAAATCCTCAGTCAAAAAAATCTCAACTACATGCTATAGCTCTTCTGGTTAGTGTAAAGGCTTCTGAGTATGTCCCCATAGAGCTGACAGCTTTAGCGCTGAAAGATGAAAGAGTCCAGAACTACTTTTTTTAACAGTAGCTAAAAAATATGAGCTTTAAAGAATTGATTTCTGTGTTGTAGTTGCTCATCCATGAGATTGAGGTAAGAAATACCTCCTTCCCGTGCAGGTGTAATATAAAAATAAGTATTTTGTTGCCCTTGAGGTACTACAAACACCACACACGCTCAGAAAAAAATTAAATTATAATTTAGCTATCATCTTGTGCTAAAAATATTGCTTATTTAATGCTCACCTGTCACCTGAAGAACACAACTTTCTGACTTAGTGCAACTATCTCAGGACAGACCAAGTGCAATTTCTTCTGATGTCTCCAGAGGGGAATATTGGACAGTATTTGGACCACAAGACGCAGAGTCAGAACTAACTAGATCTAGAGCTTCATAATGTATAGAAATGCATATTTCGTATCCTACAGCTCAGATGCCTCTCACCGAGCCAGAACCACAAGCAGCAGAAAGAACCACAGTGGATTTCTGTTGGGGAGGTTGAACCTTGGAGGCAAATTTTAACGTGCTACTTACAACCTTTTCAACTGCATAATTTGAACAGCACCCCACATTTCCATTCCCCTCCTCATGGCCTCAAAAGTGCTTTCATTTGCTTTTGGGGTTGCTCTTGTAGCTGAACATCTTCATTAACACCCACCAGCAAGGGCATGAATGAAAACATCCTTCTGCTCCGATCCAGCTGAGTAGAGGTGATGTGGGTGCACTGCTGCAAAGACGCTTCCTCGCTTTTCATTTCCATCTTGTCAGAGGTAAATCTCATCTATAGGAGTAATGATTTCCTCGATGAAGACGGCACAAGGTAATTCATGCTTCGCAAATATCAGCGAGACCCCACACTGGAAGGTTTCTGGTGTGGAGTTGGACTGATGCTCACATCTCATGGTCTCTCTTGCGAGGGCCTGAGCGAGCTTTGAGAATCAGCTCCATTTCCAGCCACTGCCAAACCTCAGCTAATAGCCAGGCATGATTTATCCAAAAGTGGTACATCTGAGCGAGGAACAACCTGGAGTTTTGTGACCCTCTCGGAGAAATGGAGTTTCAATAGGAACAAAACAGTGTAACTCTGAGTTGTTACTGTGAAATGATGGCTATGAAAGGTGTATCAACATCACAGTCCTGGGCAAAACATGGGAAAATATACAGTACAGACCACTGGAACAGGGCTATGTTACTTAAGAAATAGAAACTGGGTAGGTTTTGAGCCTAGTTGTAAATCTGTAAAGGCATTAATCTGCAGAGTTAAAAACCAATCCACTGACCTATGAATTTACAGTAGCGAAAATCTAACTTTATTCCTCTTCTATCTCTAGACACTGTTCTTGCTAAAATGTTATTTCCCTTTCTGCAGATGAAACAGAGCAATTACCAGCACCAAAAATCTGCATATAGCATTTATACGTCTGGAAGACCCACAAGCAGCTCCCTCTGCGAGCAGATGGGGTACAGCTGCTTCTCTTTGAAGGCAGGCAAAAGAAGAATAACTCAAGCGTGAATCACATCAGCTCGTTCTGTTAATGAGGACGCACCCAAAATACGAATCGTAAGTGCTACAGGGAGAGCAACACAAGCTAGAGCTGCGGCAGCAGTCACTGGTGGAGGTTTTGGGGATTTACCCCCCTCTCGAGGAGCTCTGCACGTGATGCAACCGGTTGGCTTTAGACCAAGGCGGCATTTCTATGTGGTACGGAGAGATGGTCTCCGAGGTTGAGCTACGGTTATCAGCCGAGCTGTGATAAGTGATCAGATGTATCCTTATCCTTGTTGTGACCTGGAACTAAAGTGTGACCCATGGCTTACTTGGCATCCAGAAAGGGCCAGGAACACGCGGTCGGTAGGCACTAAGTCATCGTCGCTTGGTTGTTGCAAACGTACACCAAGATATGGGATTCACTGTCAGTCCTCTCCTCACCTCACCCTGTCCTGATGCTGACAATCCTTGATCCGCCTTCCATACCGTTTTTCCACCCATGCTGCCTCTCTGTGATGAAGCTTAAAAAGTGATCAGTAGCGTTGCTCTAGTTTGCTTGGCATTGCATAATTTTTTATTACTGAGGCAGAATGACTGCTTGACGTTTCGATTATTCACAACAAACAGCAAGCAAGAATCCTAACTATGGGGGAAAACAAGGCTGGGACATGGCTCAACTCTGATGTGACCCTCAGCACCAACCTAAAACACATCCAAAAAAGTGTATGTTAAGCATTAGAAACATTTTACAAGCACAAGAAGGCAATGCTTACTAACAAACACTGAGTGAAGAGAAGACTTGCCTGTCTTCTACAACCAAAATGCAGCTGCTGTTCAGCCTCTTCATTTTCTTCTGAACTCCCAGCCCATAAATATACTGGAGGGATCTGGGCCTGTGGAGCGATTTATTTATCCTACAAGGTGTACATCTCATCAGAGAAATCTATAAACGCACACCTTCTCCCTGAGAGCACCTCGGTGTAAAGTGGAGAACGGTGGCTTCAGTACCTATAGCACAGTATGGGATGTTAAAGCAATGGACTGTCCGTGGCTCCTTGCAAGAGCCATCCCTTGGCGTTGGACCTTTCATCTCCCTACGGCAGACGAATTCAGTTTGCTCCACGTCTTTGCAGAGGTCTTTTAGATCAAACCTGAAAAAACAGAGCTTTGTTCAGATCCTAAAGACCCTCCACAGCATACTTGTTAAAAGACGGGGTTTCACTTGCAGCACCAAGACAAAAACCTCTTCAGATGTCACCGGTGAGCAGCGGGTTACGTTTGCTCCCCTCCACGAGGCTGCATTTCGGCAGAGCTGCATGTGTGCCTGTGCGTGCGCAGCTACACACACCAGCGTGAAATGCAGTCTTGTATCACCCCAACCTACACGGGTGCTTTTGAGAGCCGACTTCTACTTTTATTCTGCTCATCCCCTACAGACTCGTAACTACGCTACGAGGCCTCTGAGTTCATTTTGAGAAGAAATATAAAGTAGCTTTATTCCCTATATGCCACGAACCTCCTTTTAATCCTTTCGAGCAGGTACAGGTTCTTTACAATGTGAACCTGGAAGCAGGGAACCTGTGGTCGAATGGTTTTGTCTCTTCCTAATTTATTGAGGAACTTTTTGGGGTTGTTGGGGTATAAAGAGCCCCAGTTTCCCCATTACTGCAACAAGCAATAAATGTTTGCAAAGCAAGAGATCCTCAAAACTGCAGAAGGGTACAGTATCGTTAAGATGCCAACAAACCCCAACTGTGCACACCCAGGTAAGAGGAAGATGTAAAATGCTGCACCTCCAGCGAACGGGGACAGCAGAGCTGTGATGTGCAGCTCAGCAGCCACAGCAACCCGCTTCACTTTCAGCCTGAAACACAGCTTTGATGAGCGACTACTTTACCATTCGTCACTGTAAAAAAACCCAAATAAATTTTACGTGTTTTAAATTTATACAGAACTGAGCAAACACAGCTCCTATAACCAGCCACCCCCTTGCTCTTCTGAAGCTGCACCACCAAATCTCTCTGCTCCAGTCCCTGAAACCGTAAGCTTCGTGCCCAAAACTAGACCGATGTTGAGCAAAGCCTGCCAGTTCCCTGAAAGTTACAAGATTGCTTCATGATGGAGATGATAATCCAAAATGACCACTGAACTAAATTACCCACTGTCGATCCATTTGTAATTTAAATCCAATCCTGCAGAAGCCAGAAGATAAATGTACTAACCATGGTCAATCAATCTCTCTCTCTGTAGAAGTTGTGTGATGTATTTATTTTACGCGAACCCAGGGCATGTCTACGCTTAAGAGGCACTTTCTGCCCATGAGACGAAGTCAAACCTGTAGGATCCCTCCGCTTCTTCTGTTTCTAACTTACTGTAAAGGTAACGGCAATGCTTTACTTCCCATGACACTACAACAGGTAACACAATTTCACTACTACTGATGTGTTTGGTACTGTGCAAGGTAGAAAATACATACAGCCTTGCTTAAAAAACATTGTAATTTTAAACAATCTTGACAGTCAATTCTAAATGAATTCCTGCCTTTCACATAGAAATATTGTGGGGTTTCATTAAATGCGTGTAAAACACTTTAGCATCATGCATCGATAAAGATGTTAACAGAACCATCGTACAATGTCATCTTATTACACAAAGTGATCTGAAATATGAAGTTCACTAGCTTTAGCTTTTTGTATTATTAAATCCTATTTCCTTTAGTGACATATTACATTTAGTTTGTTGACCACCACTAAAATGTAACGATAACCCCTCCCAACTTCACATTCTCTCTTGAGCATAACAGCTTTGTAACAATTAACTTATTATTCATATTATTTTTAATTCTGATCTGGTGGCACATTCTTTGTGCTCAAACCCCACAGATCTCAATCTGGCCCCTGTAAAAAGTAACATATGCTGACTATAAATCTTTAAAATGGCTCTATTAATAGAGTAGCTGTGGTGACAGCTTTATAAATGGGCACCATCTTTATGCAAACTGTTTTTTATTAGATTGCATTATAATGATTTGTAATACGAATGCAAAGATAGCTTTGGAGCGGACGGCAGCGAGGAACAACTCCAACCAGCCAGCGGTTTTAAAGCCCGTGAATTTGGTGTGGCAGATTGTGTGCGCTTACAACAACAGACACTATCAGATTAGCTTTGCTACACCTCTCTGCTCCTCTGCTTTTCCCAATCAGATAGCAAACAGCCTAATAACTGGCTCCGTGTCTGTCAATCCAATTACTTCCTATTTGCTGTGTGCTGACACTCCATTAAATAAGCAGACAGATGGCGCGATCTTTCATTATCATCCAACTGACTGATTACTCTCTGGTGTGCGGACAGGGGTATGGTCCATCAATTAAATCAGGGGTTACTCCAAAAAACACATTGGGGCAAATGAAAAGCCCAGACCAAGAGTTTGGGACTCCAGTGCCCACCTGGGGACGTCCTGGAGAATCAGGGCTTGATGGAGCTACTGTCTCCAGGCGCACGTATGGCCAAGTTCAGATGTCCTGCTATAGACAGACACCTAACACGGGCATCACAACACTGTGGCATCGACAGCAAAGAGCTGATGAGCGATTCTGGCTATCCTCTCTACAGCAGTTGGCTTTCCTTTTAGCCAATGTGGCGAAACAGCCAGGAGGCCCAGTTCAACCACCAATTGTAGGATGGTAACGTCCTCCAGCCCTGTGCCCTTCCAAGTATTTGGAAACTCAGTTCCATGGACAGCCCTGCTCTCTCCATGAGCCCAGACCACTTCCATTTTACAATAGCAAATAAGACACCGTCACCCCAGAAATCTGCGGCAGAGCATTAAGTCCCTCTATCCCAGCCAACGTCAAGTTCATCCCTTAACCTTCCTTTCCACATTTTAATCCTGTACCTAAAGTTGTCAAAGGTATGGCCCTGAAACGTATCAGTTGGAGTAGAAGAACATAGATCCTAGATCCTTTCCATATACCTCATTGCCTGACTGGAGAATCTGGGTGGGACAATAATTTGGTTAATCAAGGAAGCTGCTCTGTGTTTCACTAAGAGCCAAATTCACCAGTGGTGAAAGTCTACTCACACACCACAGAATATTAGTGTAAGTAAAAGAGGCGAATTTTATAAGTAAGGAAACTGAGGCAAAGAGTAGCCATCGCTGAACGCCCAGGAACAGCACGTATGTGTGCAACAGGCCTAGAAGTGGGAACACAAAATCCTTCTTCAGGCCACAGCGTCTCTGTAGCCAAGTCACGAGCAGACCCCAGAAACACGCCGACTGCCCAACGGTCAGATCTATTAATGAGGGAATTGGCTAGACCCATGCTACAATGACTTGGGTTCCTCTTCTGCCTTCCTCATCACCGAGGATAACGACTTAATTTGGTAGGTTCTTGAGACTCCTGGCCATCCTGGTAGGAACAGCAATGCCTAGAGGGTACCGGGACCCATAAACGCATGGTTGGAGCGAACAGGGGGGTGACTGCATGAGGAGGAGGGAAGCATTAATGTGCTGAGCCACTTTAAGCAGGCAACTTTAGAACTCTTGAATGAGGATAACAATTTTGTGGTCTTGGTTTGAGGAAAAAACCCCATGGTCATTAAGTACATCATCATCTTTTCTAAATTGTTCTGTTCCTTACTGATTAGGGAGTAACCAAATTCTGCAGTAAGCCCATCTCTGCCTATTTTTTCCCTCTTCTAAGGACTAACACAATAAGCCTAGGGCAACATCAAAATTAGGAGCAACGAGTAAATAAATACGAAGCCTCCTTTGAAGATTCTTGTTCCTTATCAGCCTGCTGTAATGAATACCTGTTGCTCTGCAAAAGGAAATGATAAGTGGGGAAAAGATGTTGGTTTGAGACCCCCAGGGAGAGAATTAATACATTGACCTCCTATAAAAAGATGCGCTAGCACCTCTGCTACTCCTCCATCTGACCCAGAGGGACCTCCGAGGAGATTTCAGTTACTATAGCTAATTCAGCTCCTGACATTTGTCAATAAAGGGATCAAATAATGCAAATCAATGATATTTTTTCTCCATGTGTGCAAGTAACCTACTGGAAATAGAATGGGATCCCTGCTGATTTTCATGTAGAGGACAGAGTTGACCCTAAGATGCTACTGAGCTGGGCTGGGTTTTAACCATACTCAATCACATGGAAATTATGAGACAGGAGTATGCATAATACAAATCACTCTAAGACATCCAGGTAAGCAAGCACACGCATATTAAAGAGTGCAATCTGAGCGCAATTACTTTACTTTCTCACTAACCTTGGGCATGCAACACCACAGAGGAAAGCTTGGTGGCTTTCCTGCCATGGATCTGGCACCCAACGTAATTGTGTCTGCTGCTGAGTTACAGCTATTTGCACAGGGATACAAAGATCCTGTATATAAATAGCTGCCAGTGAAAAGATACTGCACTTTTGAGATCGAGATTACAAATCAAGCCAGGTGACGTTAAACTACATGCAGTTTCAATCCAATCACATTCATTAGTAAGTTGGCAGAAAAACTTAACTCAATTGGGGCACGCTAATATTGCTATTTAGGAAGGCAAGAAAAAGTGATCGAAGAACGGCTTTGCTTCAGGCTCTAGTCATTAGTAAGCGCACACCTTGTCTACAGAGCCAGGGCTGGAGAAAAAGAAACGATGGAAAGTTTACCATATGGCCTTGAAGGTATTTATGGCAGGGAAATTACACCATAATTTCAGTAGGCACCACTATTTCTCTGAAAGTCTGAGATGAGGCTCAGTGGGCTCATTTTACAAGGAGAGATGCTTGTGGAATGTGTTTGGGGAAACAGAGCTTCCAGAGTAAATACAGATGAAAAGCAGGTATCTGAACTGCCTCTGATCATCTACCTCATTTGGCATCCAAGGTCTGGTCCAAGCTAATGAGGAAAATGAATTTGCATCGTAACAGACCTGAGCAACAATGCTGTGCTACTGGGGACAGCAAATTTGGGCAAATTTGTACCTCCATTAAGAATCCCATTCCTCTTCTCGAAAGAGTGACGGTATTTGCTTCAATGTCCTAAACAATTTCTGACACTAGGAGTTACAGTCTTCCAAATTAAACTAATTTAACTAGTTAAACTAATTCCCTGTGTAGCTCCATTTGTGCATGGCATTTTTTTCAACTCCTGATCTTAAAAGTTGCAACGAGGAATTACTGACAGATGATGTCTTCTGCCCAGACAGTTGGTTTCTGTCCACAGAGTGATCCTTATAAAACACACATAACTCATTAGTCTAATAAAGTGAGTGAAGTTGCTGTAAAACACAGCATAAACATATAAGGGCTGTACTGCCACTGGGAAAACTATTTTCTGACCCTGGTACATGTCATTTTATGTTCATGTGTGCGTCAGTTTTATTATCCTATAATTACTTTACACAGATGATATGTAGTACATTAGGAGCAGCATTCGGTTCTGTAAACTTATAATTGTATAAAATGGGTCTGTAAGAACAGTCTAAGGCACGCTATGACTCTCGATTGCAGACTATCAGACCGAAGGACCCAAGTTTTAGAGTAAGGCAAAATTATCGTTGGACACAGGTGCAGAACAGGAGAACTGAATGCAGCATATCGACTAGAAACACTTTTTACCAAGCTCACAAATCAGGCTGGAAGAGGCCAGTCGGATGTTACTGAGGTTGCAGAGCCTTTCCATCTCACAACGTGGGACACAAACTGCTCAGTAGTGCTAATGGCGACTCTGCCGATGACTTCGTCCTCCCACCACCGTAAATTAGTGCTTGCAAACGCGCAGGTTAAATCATTTTCGATGGCCTAAGGTGGTGTGAACCGTGCCTCCCTGCATCTGGGAGGTCTCCTGCGACGTTATGCATTGAAAGAGGAACATGCATAAAACTGCAGCACGGATGGGGAAACTCCTATTTATGACTGCATGGGAATTACACTAATTAAGGATATGTAACAGATGGGCTGATATAACAGGCTTTCATCCATGGTGATCCCACCCTGCCCTGCCAGCCAGCACCACTCCAGTTGAAATGGGATGGCAGCTTTCTAGTATCTCATCTTCCCAGCTAGAAAAGTGTACTGTGATGGGCTGTGGCGTTACACTCAAAATTTTATTATTTGCAAAAGGGACACACCACATGCACAGAGCCAGGAAGCTGTTAGCCTAATAAACTCGTAACTATCTATCAAAATACAGCAAGTATTTCTTATTAGTTCTTATTAGTCCAGTTACCATAACAATAACACAGGGTCAGCGCAAAGCTTGAAGCCTTCTGCTAGGGATGGCAAAATCCACACATTTATTGGGCTATGAGGATGTTTCTTACAGCAACAAGGGCAGGCGCTCTCCCAGTCTGAATTCAAAAGTCGCCCCGTAAATAAAGCCTCATGTTTGTGTTTATATTCCTCCAAGGCATGACAAACCTCAGAGCAAGTCCTAGGAGCTTGGGAAGATGAAATAGGTGGAAATAAATACTGAGAACCATGAAAATATCATTCAGCAGCAATCTTACAAAATATGACTATGTTTTTCTGATATAAAACCCTACCTTTGTGGCTACCTGCATTGTAAATTGTGCTCAGTTTCTTCACATTCTCTTCTGACGACTCCCATTTTTTTTCAATTACAAAAATTAGGAAAAAAATACATGAACAACTGTGGGAAATGTATCAACGCAGATTCTGCAACTTCATGGATAGGATGGCTGTTACAGCAGTTTTCTTTTGGATATTTTCCATGAATTTTATTTTTCTGCACTGTAAAAACTGCACCAGGAATCAGGATCCTAATACTTGTCCTAACTCAGCCAGCCTGTGTGAATCACTTTAGTCCTCGGCATTTCATCTTTTTCCTCTAACAGTGTGATTAGTGCTTGAATGCTGTGAATAATTTATTATTATGCCAAATTTATTAATATGCCAAATTTATTCTTGTAAAGAAATACATTTTCAGAATACATCAATTTTAGGTGTCACGTACAAGACAACTTAAAGGAGCCCTACCTTCAGAAAGAGAATGAAGCTTTCTCAGCAAAACATCATCAACTAAAATGCCCCAAATCATCATTTGCATCTGAAAATACATATGTTAAAGCACTGTGATGCTGAAATCCTGACATGGAAAGCTGTACTTGAAAATACGGCCTTTGCACTTCATCCTCTGCAGCTGCACGTCTTACCGTACTGCAAAAATACCTAGGAATTTATTCTTGTACCCCAAAGAGCCAGATTATCGGCATTGATAATTAGGCTCCTCTTCATGCCAGTACAGCTGGAAAGATGAGAAACTTGCCCTCCTTTCCCGTGCCAGCACACATCACCCGTGACCTGAAAAGGACACCTTTTGGGTGAACATGTATTTCAGTCTCCAGGAATATTTTGTTCATGGACCTGCCTGCTACAACTCTCAGGTGGGGGCAGCTGTAGTCTCAAAGATGCCCCAACCCCAGCCTTTCCTTCGTGCTTCTCCAATGCTGCTTTGATTATATTCCGTATGTCCATGCTGGAAGACATATTTCTTCCACCTGGAAGTCTTGCTTTCCACTCCTGCAGTAATAACCAAGCACACCTGGCTGAAGTTGCTCGATTTAGCACAATAGAGCAGCCAAGGTGGAATTGCTCTCACTGCCCCAGAGCACTATGAGATTTAAAGAGCTGTGTTAGCAAAACACTCGTTATTTAGCCAGCTGGCCAAAATGCCTGGTAACGTGCAAAATCTGGTGATGCTGGTTCTTCAGCAAGTGGAGAGACAGTAAAGAAGGAAGGAATGGAGTAGAGGACAGGATCTTGCGTTAGCAGCTGTATGCTACGCTGAAGCATTAAAAACACTTAAAACATTCACGTAAACACAGAAAAGGAGACCATAGAATGGTTTGGGTTGGAAGGGACCTTTAACGATCATCTACTTCCAACCCCACTGCTGTGGGCAAGGACATCAGGCAAGTGCTGTCCCCGTGCTAGTGATGCTCCAGATCTCTCAGAAGGTCAAGGTGGCATCAAGCTCTTCTCCTGGCATGTGACCGGGGACCACAGCCCCGTCGCTGCCTCCTGTCCTCCCATCCCCTTGCTAAAGTCGTAGCTTCAGAGCACAGCTCGGTTCACTACAACTTGCTTCGGAGTCATCTTGGACCTCGAATGGCACTGATGCAAAATGCTGATTGCAGAGAGGCTTTCCATTTTTCAGGACTCTGGTCCTTATGAATAGAGAGAATTTTATGCAGAGGAAAGCTCGAAGATGCCTTGTTTCACCCCACTGACACGAGTTAATCCAGGCCAAGTTGTGTGGAGGGGTCAATTCTTGGGATGCTTTTTCTTACCATTTCTTTTCAGCTTAGTGGAGCCACTTCAGTTCTGGGAAGGGGATGTGTCCATACACTAAATTAATTTTTTTCCTTTTAAAAACCAGAATGACCAAACTAAGCAACTGGGTGATGTTTTGTCTGTGCAAAGTAGCACAGACCCAAAAAAAGACAGGTAGGTCTTGGCCCAAACTGAAGTCCACCAGTAGAGAACCACTACAATGGCACCATCATCTACAACATGGTCTACTGTTACCAAACCTACTATCTGCATAGGCAAAACAAACAAAAAAAAGTGGGAGAATACACTTCTGCAGTCTGCCACATCCTTTACAGGCTTTTCCTTGGACATTCAAAACTGGTGACTGGAGCAGAAGTCACACCAAAAATACATTCCCTCCAGCTATTAAAGGAAGAGATTTTTTTTTTTTTAGATCATGCATGGCTAATAAGGAAAAAGAAAAAAGTCTGTAGTATCATGATTTGTTCCTTTAATATTTATCCTAAAATAAATGTTGCTATTAGGTTTATGTACACAGCACCATAGCTACACTTGACAGCTCTACAGACATACAATACGGCCTCTCATAAACGTGAAAGAATGAGTCAGACTCAAACAAAATCAATCTAAAATTCGTAAGAATTAAAAAATAGGCTTCTTTCTTTTTTCATTTGCTTTCTTATTTATGAGCCATTAGGGTTCATCTCAGTTATGGTTTCAAGCTGACTTCCATAGGCATAAAGACTGGGAAAAAATGAAGAAGACACAAACCATCCCTCTGCCTCCCAAATTCCTAGAGGATCGAGTTGGTGGTGTTAATGCAAATCCGCACCACAAGGCCCGTGAGCAGAAGACATTTCCTGGCTCGTATTGCTGAAGAAGGCGAAGAACTGCCTTACGCCTTGCAGGTCCATGCCAACACAAGCACGCCCCAGCAGGTTCCACCTCTTCTGGAAGGGCACGGTATTGCTGACCCACAGCAGACCAACTCTCAGCGTGGACAAACTTTCATTTGCTGCTTCTGAATTACATCCTGTTGGGTTTTTTTCATCATTATTTCCAATTTGGCAAGATTTTTCTTATTCAAAGCCTGTGCTTCTACATATACACAGTCCTTTCTGGGTTGGCCCTGCCTGATTCAAAGAACCTAAGCTCTGAATGACAGTCAGCCCACTGAATTTCCCCAAAGTTTTCGCAGACCATATATTTTTAAATGAGTGTGTCTTCACCACAAGTGTGCACGATGCCTGGACAGCCAGAATACGAGAGAGCCCATACCCACCCTTAATAAACTGACTACTCCTTTCTGCTGAAAATAAGGACAACCAGCTCCTGGGGTTTCTTAACTTTTGGATTCTGCTTCTTTTCTTTTTTTTTTTCCTCTTTTAAAATTAGTCATAAGGGATAATTTCCTCAGTGAAACCACACAGAGCATCTCATCTATTTTGGGGCATAAAATAGTTGCAGTACTTACTAAAGCTTAACTTAAATCTTTACTTAACACTGTACAAAGCAGATTAAGGTATCTTCTGATTTGCAATCTCCTTTCCCACAACTGCAGGTCACCATTGCTTATCTGCACATAAACTGCAGTCATCTTCCCTAAAGTCACTCTTCCTGCAGCCGGACAGCATGGTACATCCCATCATCACAATGTGCGCGTGGAGGGGAAGGGCGAGCTCACAAAATCTTGGACCGTGGCAGTCTCCAATGACTCAAGGAAAAGAATAAGTTTAGTAAGAGAAGCAGCTTGGGAAGAGAAACTGGAGAAAAAGAGCGTATGATTAAATACTTCGGAATAGTATAGCTGTGTACCTGGCTGTTGAACATATTTTTGATGTCCTTATCATCTATTTACTTTAGTGGCGTGTCTCTTGGACCTCAAGTAAAATGGTCATTGAAGAAAATAGGAATGAAAATGCCAACTCAGGTTAAGGTAAAGCCTTCAAACTTGAAGGGCGGTTACAGCCAGAAATCCTTCTGCTTGACAAAGCAGCCCCCTCCTACTCATCATTATCTTACAAGTCCATAAACCTACTCAATCTCTGAGAAGAAACTTTCATCTCCATCTACCCAGGTCCAAGATGGCTAGAAAATGTGGTAGGCATCTTCCACTTAGACTAGCTTAGAAGTTACAGTTGTAGAATCAATATTCCTAATGGTTAAAAAGTTAGAGAGGGAGAAAAAAAGAATAAAAACTTAATTCCCAGGTGTCTCAGGTAGTTCTGAAGCACCAGAATTTTTTATAAAAAACAACTTTTGACATGAAAATTGGGGTACTTTGATAGGGAATCCTTCCAATGGGATGACTGAATTTGATAGTCCATGTTGGCAGGGGAGGGGGGGTTGCATATCATTTTTTCATTTATCTGTCTAGGAGGCAGTGTCACATTGAAAGCAGTCTACTTTTAAACTACATTTCCTTAGTTATCCTTCTGATGTCAAGAAAAATTACTCAAGAGAAGAGAGAGAAAGAGAGAAAATACCTAATGACTTGTCACCACTTAATAGTGCTTATTTCTGCTTCTCAGGCATTGTATAGAAAATACATCTACCCTGGGCTGCATC
Source organism: Astur gentilis (assembly GCF_929443795.1). Lineage (NCBI taxonomy): Eukaryota > Metazoa > Chordata > Aves > Accipitriformes > Accipitridae > Astur > Astur gentilis. The sequence continues at coordinate 2,605,641 of NC_064890.1, forward strand.
AAAAGCAGCGTGACCAGCAGGTCGAGGGAGGGGATTCTGCCCCTCTGCTCTGCTCTGGTGAGACCCACCTGCAGTACGGCGTCCAGTTCTGGGACCCCCAACATCAGAAGGCCATGGACCTGTTGGAGCGAGTCCAGAGGAGGCCACGAAGATGACCAGAGGGCTGGAGCACCTCTTCTGTGAGGACAGGCTGAGAGAGTTGGGGTCGTTCAGCCTGGAGAAGAGAAGGCTCCGGGGAGACCTTATTGCAGCCTTTCAATATATAGAAGGGGCTTAAAAGAAAGATGGGGACAGAGTTTTTAGTAGGGGCTGTTGCGATAGGACAAGATGTAATGGTTTTAAACTAAAGAGGGTAGATTGAGACTAGATATATAGAAGAAACTTTTTACAATGAGAGTGCTGAGGCACTGGAACAGGTTGCCCAGAGAGGTGGTCGATGCCCCATCCCTGGAAACATCCAAGGTCAGGTTGGACGGGGCTCTGAGCAACCTGATCTAGTGGAGATGTTCCTGCTCGTTGCAGGGGAGTTGGACTAGATGACCTTAAAAGGTGCCTTCCAACCCAAACTATTCTATGAATTTCAACTTTTATTTCTCTGCAGTTTCACCCTTTAGCACTCATGCATAAACAATTATTCTCTTTGGACCACTGCGCAAATACTACATACAGAATACTTAAAACCGCCATCCATACTGCTTAAAATAAGCATATGGAGATTACAGACACACACACATGTACATACACACATATACACACAGCTACATCTCCCTGAGCCCCACAGGTGTTTTTTAAAACTACATTTTGGGTCTTAAGACCTTGTCCCAGTAACAGACCTATCAGTCTACAACTCTTCCTAGAATGAACCACGTTCAAGCAGGTTTAAAACAGCTTTCGTGGAGCCATTGCACAGTTGAGCTTCTCTAACACTCGGAAATGCTCTCCTCCCTTTAATGGGATGTTTTAGCCTTCTGACTTTTACAGCTGATGCATTTAAGACTCTGTGATGTCATTTAATTACAGACTTAGGGAAGAAGGCTGAAAGCTTTAGTATAACCAGCCTGGTGCTGTCAGCTCTCCAGATGGAGTCACAAACTATGCCATATTGCTCAGACAGAAACTCCGACGAGGGGAAAGGGGGAACTGGAAAGAGGAATCCAATATCTCACTTCCCCTTGGTTTTTTTTCCCCTTTAACATTAGCCTGCAGCATTCAGCCCCTGATGAAATAATAGCTTAAGATTAGTCTCTTCTCAGTTCCTCTCTGCCTCCCTATATATATTTACACACACACACTTATCAATAGAATCATAATTGAACAGATAACAACGCAGAAGTATACATGTAGCAGAGAACAGGCCTATGTAAAATTTTAAATAAACACAAGATTCTGCCAATTCTATGTATTCACCACTTTATGTATCTTTTTTTGTATCGGAAAGCCACGTTATTTGAGATAGGCTCTACCTAAGTAGCTACAGATCAGCTTATCTTTAAAAGCCAAGTGCCTGATTCGGGAGACATGCAGTTTTCAGTAAAAGTAGAAGCAAAAGTGGAAAGAAACAGGATACAAAGTGATGAAAAAGGAGAAGTAACAGAATGACAATATAACGTTAACTTGCTGGTCAGTGACTATGGAGAAAAAATAAATGAGGAGGAAGAAAGGGCTTGGTGAAGAGATGTAGGTATTCAGTATCTTTGTCTTTCCCAATAGATCCATCACCTGTGAGACGTATCCCGGAATTTCTCCCTAGGCAACACTGTAAAATAATACGAATGGGAGAAAGAAACAACCTATTAATCATCGAAGGCCTCCATCCAGCAGTGAGCACAAAATACAGTCCTCCAGCACAGTGGGTAATAAACCAATGGAGATATTAAAAGGACATGATGTTGGACCTATGATAAGGAGACTGAGGAGACAGGATACAAAATACAGAATATATCAAAGCAATAGAAGAACAGTGCTGTGAGAAGCAAAGTCTTGACTCCTCCCATCCCCTCCAAAAGTGCTTAACAGTATTTAGCAAAACTAGCTGAAAATTGAAGACATGCCTAGCTCAAGGATGCTCTGATAAAAAAAACTAACTGCAAAAGTTTAAGACCCAGTTAAGGAAATCAGCCTAAACTTTGAATCCTGGAGCTGTGGCAGACTTCTCAGTTTCCTAGGAAAAAAATCTGGATTTGGTTTGAGGTTTGGATTAAAGCAAGAGAAAAGAAAACCTTCTGTGGTTCTTCACCCATTTAATTCATCCCTACCTTAGGATCACAGTATGGTATATTGAAAGGTAATGGATTTATAGCTCAAGAGAAGATGCATTCAACATTAAAGAGGCACTGACACTTGATCTCAATCCAAAAAAAATCCTAATCACTCTTTGGATTTACAAAGCCTTGTGTTGACAGTAGAGTAGTGTCTGAATGAAGTCAGGAAAAGTTAATTAAAAAATAATAATGTGCCTTGTATTTTATCCCTCTTGCTGCTCTATTCTTTCACCTCCTTCTTCTTCTATGACCTTAAAGAACTGAGGACTCAGAAATTAAGTTAATGAGAAAAAAGGGTGATTGAAGTCATGCAAGAAAAGGCATGCTCAGAAAAAAAAGCTGCTTCCTTCCATTATTCCATCCTCCGAAAAAAAAGTGGTCATACAATTAATTCTTCCTTGCTGATGAGAGCTGACACACGCTGGAAAAAAGTGAGTATGTCTTCTCAGCACTTGGCCACATTTCAAATCTGATTTGAAAGGCTATTTGATAGAGATGGCAAGAAAAGGACTGCAGCACATGCCTGCTTTTGGGAGACCCGAACGCCACTCCCACCCCAGGGTTCCCATGCACGCTGCAGCAAGAGCAGTAGCATCAAGGTCACCCCTTCAGGCTCAGGCTCTGGAAATCAATCCATGACAAGTCTACCTGAAGATTGAAGACAACAATCACTAGGAAACGACTTTGTTAGTTTGTCGTGATCCCTTAGACTGCTCCTTTTCACCGAAACTGCTCTTGCATCACAGCCCAGGCAAGCAGGACCGGGACATTATGAGATGTGTTTCCAGGAGGTGCCAGCACCGTTTCAGTTTGCACAGGGAGAAACAAGCCTTGGAAATAGAAATTAAGGGGAAACTCAACAAACATGTATTTAAATCCAGCTGCGACTGTGGTTTGCTATTATGATTAGTGGATCTAGCTAAATTTGAAAGTACCCATGTAAAGCTGGTTACATCCTAAGTTTAACTATACTCTAACTAATTACTATGTTGCCTTCTATTTTCAACCTCTCATCAAGATATAAACCACAGGGAAATAACAAAACCTAGGTAAATACCAATAAATGTTATTTCAGTAAAGGGAAAAACTGTTTATTGCTTGGAAAGACGTTCTGGCAGGGTTACCTTCTCGCTACCAACTGTAAGATGGGTCCACCCACCTGCGATACTCTGTATTAGCCCACTTCTGAAAGCAACTGATCTACAACTATTTAAGATGTCTAAGTGCACATGCATATCCTGTTACTGTTTGAAATTTAAGCAACACCATGTCTTACAAAGGTTGAAAAAAAATCCCTATACTATTCCCAGCAGTATTCCCTCCCCTCGTTCCACCCCCCCACCAAACTTAGCAATTGTATGAAGTGGTCTAGTTTTAATCATCAGGTCAACAGAGAAGACCATTTTGAACAACCCCCAGCAGCAGTGTTTAAGCTGCTTCATTATGATCAGTGAGATCAACCAACTACACAGCCTAGCGTTCCTTCCGTCACAAAAGATGCTTAGATAGTACACGGTTTACATGGACAGATCCAACAAGAACTTCAGAACATAATTATAGATACACCCTTGTTATGTTTGACTGAGCAAAGTCCTGCTGAACTTCTACAGAGATGCAGAGAATAGATCTATTTCCCAAACAGGGTTTCTTCACCAAAGACTTTTATAAAGGCCAAACCATCACGCATTCAACAATGCAGAAGGAAAAATGAAGATCTTTGAACCTATTCCTGACCTTCAGTGCGGTACTACATGACTTGCACAAATTGAGTGGGTTTCCCTACTTGTAAAACGCAGGTAGTAGTTACCTGCTTTCCAAAACGTCCTATGAATTAATGACTATTAGAAAAACTAATGAATGGATGAAACCCAGAGAATGATCCCACAGAGCAAAGATGCTAAGCACTGCCCCCAAAAAAAAAAAAAAAAAAAAAAAAAAAGCAGCACAGAAGACCCAGCACCCACCCCTTGTCACATCACACTTGTCCAGTAACAGGCACCTCGCTAGCAGGGTACCACCACTGGAAGTCTTGGTTCCTTGGAAATGCATGAACCCCCATCCTTCTCCCAAACCTTTATCTTCTGGAGCCTACACTTGTGATTGAACTCACTTACCTCAAGCACGTTGCATGCCTGTGCAAGAAATTGCAGCTTCAAAGCCAGATAATTAGCAAATTCCTCCAAGGACAATATAATTGAAGGTAAACTCAAGCCAGAGTTGGAAAATGGACAAGAATGACCTCCTTACTATGCAGACCCCTAGGTCACTAGGCTAGAAACTCTCTTTGATTTTGGAAATGAAATCTAGGCATATTTTCACACAAGGCCAGATGACAGCCAACCCCTCACGTGCACACAACAGCACTCATTTTCTTGACAGCAAAAACATAGGGCTAAAATTTCTTGCATTATTTCACACCCCCCCCCCCCCCCCAATAAAGCCCCAAGTGGATGGCAATGAAAGAGTACACAAGGATCAGAGGATGTTGAACAGTCCCCAGAAAATCAATTTCCAGCTGCTGTTTTCGTTATTCAGATTTAAAAAGAGCCCCCACACATACAGGATTGTAAGTTTGAGCTATTGAGAAACGAGAGACCAAACATAAAAGCCAGCAGCATTGTGTAAACTATTAAAAATATCAATTTATAGACAGTGACATTAAATATTTTGTATTTAAGCTTTTTGCTTGTACAGTAAAAATGGCAACTGGATATAAATTTCACGCAGAAGCTTGTAACCTACAAAAACAAAATTATAATGCAACTTTGGAATGGAAATTTAAACTCCAAAGGTAATTTTCCATTGACAGTGCTTATTGATGCATGAATTATACTCTCAGGGATGCGTAAATAGGATTTGTTTGATTGCTTTATCATCCCTCCATTATATGAAATCTTCTAAAGCAGTGGGAGACATCATAGGGCTGTTTGTAGATTTCTTGTTTGAAGACACAGTGGGGGCAAAATTGTATCACTCCTATTGAGGAACAGGGCCTGACCATGAAATCATAATTAATGCCATAACAATCTACTTATAAGTCTCTGAAGCAGCCAGGATGGGGATAAATTAGAAGCAAAATATTGTTAGCATTTTACTTAAATTAAATTAAAAAAAGTCTGACACGACAGGAACCATATTACAGGCTAATAAGGGATTAGATGAAGCAATTACAGCAAAGGGTTTTCTTTTTGACGATGCAAAAAGACACAAGCCTTGTCGACATCACTGCTTTGAAGCCACAATTCCAAATTTTCTTGAGTAGAATGACACCTGCCAACAGTTGCGTTTTTCAAGAGTGTCTCAAGTTTAGAAATCCAACCAGGTGAATTACCCTGCCCTAAACCCTAAAATTCCTAGCAGAGACTTTCCAATCCAGCATCTTGCAGATCCAGATATGATTTCCATGTCACCGCTGAATCACAACAGAAAGTGGTCAATATGGGAGAGAAGCACTGCCAAAACAACCAGGAGGATAAAATACTTGGTAGCTGTCTAGGTACTACGGTAATAGAGTCAAGTGTCTGCCGTGACCCTGGCAAGGGGAAAGTCAGACAGGACAGCAGAGAGGACTGCTCTCACCTGGAAAAACCAAATTGTGTAACTGGCTCTACTGAAAAAAGGTTTTGTTCAGCAATGATTGCAAAAAAAACCCCAACCCAAACCAACCAACAACCCCCCCCACTCTAGGATTCCTCCACTTATGCTGTGCAAAGCAACTGAGGGTGAAGAGTCACTCTGAGCTTCGCTGAAAGAACTCTCTGAAGGCCATGCTGGGGCCTTCCAAACATCAACTGAAGATAACTTTTTTCCCCACCAAACCTTTATTACCAATGTTAGCATACGAACGAGACAAAGAACTTGTAGCCCTCAGCTCAAGTAAGACAAGGAGGAAAAAAATATTCATAACCTAAACCCAAGGCAAAGCTGCAAATGATGGCCTTTCACCAGAATTCATTTTAAAGTCAGGACTTCCAAATGCAGCGGGTAGCTGAGCAATGGACCAATACATCAATAATTAGGTCACCAACCTAGAAACCACGATGATGATGATTTTCAGCCTCTGGGATGCTTTTGCTCGGTTTCACAGTTAATGAGCTATTCCGGTACACAGGTCTTTGGTCTCGCCTGCCCAGCTGATGGGCAGAATAGAGCCTCAGTAACATGGCTTCCAAAATCTCATGGTGGCCCATGGTACCTCCTGCTCTACTGGCAAAGACATACATGATGGGCAAAGGGGATGGACACTTGATGTTTTATTGAGATGCTTTCTAAGCTCCTGAATGTCAATGTGGATGGCTCGTAGCTCCAGAACATTGACACCTACTGGTTTTGCCCCCTGGCCAGAACAAATGAGGTTTGTCCAAAATGTTGTGCTACATGGGAATATCAGCTTTGAGACCATAATACAGTCCAACTGTCCGTGTACAATCCCAGCAATCTAGAGCTCTAACTCAGATGCAAACAATTTCCTTCCAGTGTTGCTATAACTCAACTGATTTGCACGTGGTTCTCCATCAGTAAAAGAACAACACTTAGCTACCTCCATGAATGCTTCCAGGGTCAGTTAGTTGGTTTCTGCTCTTTACATGTGTAAAGTAACAATATGTAAATACTATAATATTTATCCTCAAACCACCTTGCGATCTATGGAAACCATCACCCTCACTTTACATACCAGGAATCAAAGGACACGTGCACGAGCAGAAAGAGTGGAGAGAAGAACACAGAGAGAGAAAGATGTGGGAAGAAGAGAACTTGGTTCTATATTACAACTACTCTGAAGCCAATTTTCCTGAAGCATCACAGTGAGCACCAGAACTTGCTGGGAATCAGGATTTTCTGCATTACATAAAAGCTTGCAAGAGTGACAACAGAATTACCTCCTCCTAAGAGCTTGACCCACATCTTCTAAGATAATGACTGCCCAATGGTGGAGGAGGAGAGGAGCACCAGGGGAGGAGACCTGCAGGATTCCACATCTCTTGAATGTTATACAGCTCCCTGACAAGTAATCTTTGAGAAAGGCTGGAGATGGGAGGAATCAGGAAAGGTTCCTCCGTGCTACCAGGAGATCATATCCCTTTCACTTTGCTACGGTACCCACACACATACAAACCACGCAGAGCACAGAAGGAGTTATAGTCCTGCTTCATGGCATGTGGGGAAAGGCTACGTTAACTGTCAAACTACCGACTCATATATTCATAGTTAATTCTGGCAACCGATTTCAATTAGGGCAAGGAGGGGGAGGGAGTTCTTCTGTCCTTCAAGTAACTAGACAAGTATTAGGAATGACAGCCTATGATTGCTGCAGACAGCATCTAATTAACTGTCATTATAAAACACATGTCAAAGCCCGGGGCCTATGCTGGATCCGCTGTCTAATTTACCTCCAGAATATTAAAAATCCCCTTGAAACAAGCTGGTGAATGAATTTTGTTGTCTTATTAAACATTCCCTACCCCCCCATTCCTAAACCCTCCTCCCTCTTTGGTACTCAGTATTTGGAATAAATGATGGATTAAAACTGCTTCTTTTCTTCCTCCTTACTGTAGTCAGCGTTAAAGAGAAGGATTAGAACACAAATATGACATGAAAGGGGAAGCTGTCTGCAGAACTATTAGATGACTAATGAAACAATTGTATCAAAACAACCACGACAATTACTTGTGGAGCTTATTTTTTCTGTAGCATGCTGCACAGTCAGACCTTAGCTCTCTTTTTTTTTTTTCCTTTTATTAATTAGAGCAAGAATAAATTAACCCATCTCTGTTTCTGCATGCATTACGTGCATGGGGAAGCACAGTGGAGGAGCGCGATGGAAACCTCTTCATTAAATTCCTAGTGACATCTACCCCTTTGCTGCACAAAGTCACACAATATAAGACAACTGTCAGTATGGAGGCAGGCATGAATTTAGTGGGATAAAAGGGAAGGGACACAGGTCAGCTAAGGGGATTTTAATCCGTCCTTTAGCACAACTTGATACAAGCAGTTTACTGTGGATTGACAAGCGAGCAACCTGCTACCCCTACCCAATTTTGCAGAAAACGCCAAGAATGCAATAACCCTAGTGATGTAACACTGCAGTACGTGACCTAATGAGATGTCATGCTTTAAGAACAGTCAGACTTCATTTGGAAGCTTTTTTTGGATAAACCTATTTACAAGTGGCATTTCTTGATTCAGCTGGGAAGTGTATTTTGATGTTGGAGTCCACCTTAGTGTTAGCAGCACAACCTGCTTAGAGAAACACAGGCATTTCTGGAGCGTATGGGATATTACTCCCAGAATCCCAGACAAATTACATATTCTGAAATTGTATTCTATCCACTTAATTTTTTAGAGAAACCACTCATCTTCCCTGAAGGCTGTACAGTGTAGACCTTCCTTTTCCAGTCATAGATTACAGCCACTAGAAGAAAATGAAGAGCTGATTATTCCCAGCAACGATACCTAAAAGGCTAGGAAATGACCTTCATTGTGAGGGCAGTCCAATTTTGGAATGAGATGCTCCAAAACCCATAATCCATGAATATTTCTCAATTTAGCCTTCTTTTTCTTTCCCAGAGGTAAAAATTGACAAACGAGAACAGTCTCATTAGAGGACGTTATGATAATGCAACATAAAGTGTGCAGAAAATAGCTCCTCGTATTAAAGTCTTATTGTCATAATCTAAAGGGTCCATGTGATTACTGCCTCAAATAACTAGATTTTCTCTAACTCTGCTTAAGTGGCTATAACATGCATTACCTGGGACAAAACAGGATAACGAACCCAACAAACTAGCTGTTTTATCATTGCGCCTTTCCCTCGAGTCAAAACTGAGCTTTTGCCTTATGGAAATGCACAGAATCCATCCAAACGTGCTTCCTTTACAGAAACGGTCAATACTTTCCCCGATCCACAGGATGGTGTAATGCACCTTAGCAGAGCTGTGCATTTCAGGTGTTTGCAGCCCAATTTCAGAAAGAGAATGAAATTCAGACACAGCCTCCAGGCAGAAAGGAAGATCCAATCTATGAAAAATACCAACTCAGGGAATATCAGAGAGTCCATTAATCATTAAAGCATGAAGTTCCCTTGCTCCACATCTCTGTTTGGTGTTTGTAAATATAGTACCTCGCTATAGTTAAAGCTCGATATAAAAAGCAGCTACAGCACCCCAAGGGCTGATACTGAAGAGCTTGATTTCCTAGATCCAACCTACCTGCAATCTCTCAAGTTTAGCACTTGCTCCAAACAGTATTACCACAGAAACTATCCTTTTGCATCTGGCTTTGCAAGAGAGCCTTGCAAACTCCCTGTTCTCAAGGCAGAAGCCCAGAGATATTTTACAGCTTCTAGAGATGTGAATTAAATGTGCATCCATTTCCTTCAGCTTCCCGAAGATGCCACATAAAGGACGGTCTCGTCGTTACGGGACCAACCCAAGATGTCGGTGACCTGGATTCAAGTATCTCATCTATGCAGACACTGGTAGGCAAGATTAGAGGTCTATATGTAAAACAGGGCCAGGAATACAACAAACGAAGGAGCTAGAAGTGCTTTACATAGGGTAGTGCACCTAAAGCTTTCATGTTAATTAGCCTCTCTTTAAAAGCTGAGTTCTTTCCATGAAAAACTCTTTGTTTATGCCATGTCAACAAAAGGAAGGAAAGTAATACTTAAACAAAGCATGGAAATGTAAAAAGACATTCACAAAAATGCTATTCCTGGAAGGTTTTAGGCTTTGAAAATATAACTAGGAGGTTTAATCCCAGGACAGGCAAAGAATTTACAGTCTCCTTGGGAATTTTTAATTTCTGGAAACTAGCAGATAAAATGGGGTTTAATCTGCCTTTTCACTTTCTGTTCCCTGAAAGGAAACATACCTCTGTGCTTCCACTTCACAAAGCCTGACTGGTGTTGCCTCACTCATATATTTCATTTTATATTTGATCCTCATATTTATTTATTTTCACCGACGTACTTAACTTTATTCTGTCTTGTCTGCTGTTACCAAATTAGCAAAAATCTCTGAGTCTAAAACATTTCTACTCCTTTGCTAAGTACAAGCCACCAGAGCTGAACTCTCTTCTGTGCAAATCAAAGACTCCACACAAAAGCCATGCACCCACCAAAGCTGACTGGGTTTTGCAATGCACTTCAGTGGAAGGAGGACTTAAAACTATCAAATCTGGTTCTTCACCCCAATTTTACTCATGTGTAGTGCCACAAGTAGCTGCGATTTTTATCATGACTTGGAAAAGAGAAAATTTCAACCCTCTCGAGAGCTTTGTGAAGCGCCACGGGTAAGTGGGATGTCTGGTTTAGCAATTCAGTCAACTGGCGTACAGGCTTGCGATGGCTGTGAGAAGTTTTGACCCGGTTACTACCTGCTCTGGGACTTGTTTGCAGTCACTGCCTTGTGAGGGTAATGTTAGCAAGTCTCCACCTAAGAAGTCTTTATCATTTTTATTTAACTTTTCCTTCATGCTGGAATAGTGAAAAATCCTCACCTCCTTTTCCAAGTGGATAAGAGAAGTGCAAAGAAACTGAGTGAGTGATCTGATGTTTTTCACACAACCTGTGTGGGAAAATGTATTGCTGTAAAGCAGAATCCTCTAATGAATCAAGTTGGTCTTGGGGAACTGGGTTGACATCTCTGAGATGCTCCTTGTGTGGGAAGGCGATGGTACTGCTTTACGACTGGAAGTGATTCCTGAAACAGTGATGCCCAGAGCCATTAACAGTCATTTCAAGCAGTTCTCATTAATGTTACTATTGATCCTTCCACTTCTCTATTTTTCCTCCCGTGATTCTTCAACTTCCACATTTTTTTCCCTGTGATTTTTCAATTACGATATCTAACGGTAGACTTGTGCCCTTTATTCCGTATGGAGGAGTAAATCACCCATTTCCTTAAAATGCTTATTTCCCAGTAGATTAACAATGGTGATTATTAATAGAAAAGATGCAACCTTAACAAGTTTGGAAGAAACGTACTGCTGTTCAGCAAAGCATTTAAGCACATGGCCTGGAAACATTTTGCAATTCTTACAGGTTTTACTACTCTATTCCCAAGGTATCTCAGTCACAGGCCAGCATTCAAATGAAAGATTAAAAATGCTACAATTGGACGGACATAACTGCCAGCCAAGTTCTGCACTTGCGTTTTAAAAAAAAATCTTTCTGTTGATTTTGTGGCATAGTTAAAAATGACTAACTACAATTAGTGAATATTGAAGAACAGATATGGCTTCTGTGTAATCTGCAGGAAGACCTCAGGAGTGTTTGTATTATCTGCCCAGTTTCATTTCAGTGATTACGAAGACATCGAAGAGCCTTATAGGCTCACCACACTCATTAATATTCTGCTCCTCCACTGATAAAGTTCTCATGCAATGGCACATTTTGTCTTAAAAAATGCAAAGAAACATTCCTAACCCTTCTTGGGATGAGAACAAATCCTCTCTATCTTGCTGCATAATCCTGGCCATGTTTATATTTTGCTTTAGAAGACTTATTTCTCCCATCTGCTCCTACCGCATTAGTCCATTGAGTTGCTTCTTTCTTACCACCTTCCTGAGGCTTGCAACTTAAATACATTAATATACTGTGGTTCAGTGATCCCCTAATACTAAACACATTTTGCAGTATTGATCAGCAGCTCGCTGTTCAAATGAGAAACAACCTACTGAAGTCAGTGAGGACAGAGCAGTAAATTTGCCAGATATATAGATGATACATATGGGTGTGGGTGTATGTACATACACAAACTCTACCCGTGTTGTGTAGCATCTAGTTGCAGAAACAATTAGATGCTTGGTTATTAGCTTCCTTATTGAACATGATTAAAGATATTTATGTTTTCACTTTCCTTTCAATTTTAGGGACTAAATATAAATTCACAGATCAAAATCAGAGCTAATGGGCATAGCATTAAAAAACAAATAGGTCATGGTTGTATAATATGTTTATAGTACTCTACATTTTAAAAAGTAATTAAGCGCTTGGTAAAAGGTCAGAAGTTCCACTGGGTTAAATTTTTCTAGCATGAGAAAGTAGTTTCCTTCCAAAGCCTCATGACATAGAAGACAAATGTACTTTTTCTTTGTCAGATGGAAAAAGGTCTTGGTGGGTGATAAATAGCAGACTCATCCAATTTTGTAATACAGTTAGAAAAAATATACATCTTTGTGCTGAGGTACAAATCAAATGAGTTTTTCCTTTCTTTGCCTAATCACTAATTAAAAATATAATATATTAATTTTTAGTTAGTCTAAATTGAATTTCATTCACCTTAAAGAATGCAACCTATCATTTGACAAAAATGGAGCAACTATTCTTTCAGAAAGCACACAAAATCAGTAATTGAATTTAACTAGAAAGTGTGTGGCTTTTCTGAAAAGAATTACACTGTTGATTGTGTTAAGCAAATAATAATTAACGCAAGTACATACAGCTCTAATTAGCAAGGAATTTAATTAAACAAATATGCCAACGTAACAAGATGCATAACAAAGTAATTGTACTACATCTTGCCAACACAGTCTTTACTACTTTGAAGTTTTTACATGGTGATTATAAAGCAATTGTGACCGACTGGGTACACAAGAACGGCAAACCAGGCCCTACACAGCCCCACTGAAATGCACAGACTCCCATAAAGCCAAAGCATGTCAGAAATGATTGCACCATCTGCTGAATTCCTTGCATCGCTCCATCACCGTGCCTATTTTCTATGACCTGGAGGAGACATACATGAGTGAAAACTGGTAACAGTGCTGCCCTCCAGGATTACAAAGGAGAATTCCTGTTTCCCTAAATTAACAAAATACAAAAGCCAGACTTGTCATCGCTGACCTTTTATCTTGTTCTGACAGCCTGGAAAATATAAAGTGGTATCAAGACGCAGAGTTAGAGACGAATTGAGGTTGGAGGATCATCCAGTTCAAGCCCTGCCCAAGCAGGGACAGCCAGAGCAGGTTGCCCAAGACCGTGTCCAGTTGGGTTTTGGATACCTTCCAACGATGGAGGCTCCACAACCTCTCTGGGCAACCTGCTCCAGTGTTTGACAACCTCACAGTAAAAAAGTGTTTCTTTACGTTGAAGTGGAATGTCCTGTACTTCAATCACCGATACTTTCAGGCTTGCAGATACAAAGTCTATAGTACCATGCTCGGAGCAACTTGGATTTTCCCAGCATTTTCCCTCTGACAGTCAAGTAAGCCTGAAAAGTTTGCATGAAAAAGGATTCCACAATCCTTCTTTCAACACAGTGTGGCTGACATGGTGCTCTTCTCAAGGTATTGTTAGTGCTTTATTGAAAGGTCTTTCTAACCACCCCAAAATCCTTCCACAGTTCCCTGACAAAGACAGACCATAATGATCAACTGCAAGTGGTTTATTCCACAAGAAATACTGGAATCTTTTTCAAAAACGTACCTCTAATTTTGCTAGGTGATTTATCCACAAATCCCTGGAGTCAAGAACAGGTTTGTCAATGTCTCAGTATCCTTTATACCAAGGTTTGCAAGTGCCTACAACTCCCCTACTACCCAGCTTCCTCTCCACTTTCACCAAGACCACGGTTTTCAGCGTAACCATCACTGCATCACTGTGAAAAGCAAGATGATGGTTCAAAATTGATCAGCATACTTTGAAACAAAGTTCTTGTGCCTGCAGAATGAACTTCAATGAATTTAGCATAAGTGGTAGGTCACGAAGAGCCTGAAGGAAGATGCCTTCCACTCCAAACATTCACTAATATTTGGATGGACATCTTGGCCATCAACACAGGCACAGCTCCTCCACAAAGGAGAAAAAATCCTTGGGTAGTAAAATCCCATTTTCTCCACACCCGTTTCATTCTCAATTTTTTACTGCATGGTACACAGCTACAGGGTTGTATTTTTCTCATAAATAATTTCTACAAGCTATATCACAGGAAAGAGGATTTTTGCTTCTGTCTCCGCTTAAGGATTTCCAGCCACAGTACAGACATTTTTAATCAGTAAAAACAGAAAATTGAGGGGAGTAAGAATATGAGGGCACTATATGTTTTGCAGAGTTTATTATGACCTAGGAAGTAGGGAAGAGTCATGGGCATCTTTGAAACAAATATGCAATACCCAGACTGCATCAGTTAATATCTTTTATGAGTCTGTTTCAAAAGCCGCAGCAGAAGTGTTATTATACAGCCTAATTAAATCAATTCATCTGTGTAACTTTGCAATGGTTGGACTTTTTCCAGAAGGGCTCCTTGGAGCATCTTTTGTTCATTCTCTATCTCTTCCTAAATTTCTGAGGTAAACAACAACAACAACAAAAATGCTAATTTCTTTCCTGACACTCTACAATCAGTGAAGGTTGAAGCCCCAAAGGATTTTTTCTTAATGTTAAACTCTCTGCTTATCAATCCCATTCTCAGCCTAAAGCTGAACACCACTATTCTACACTTTATTATTTCTTAATTTATTATTTGTATTACCATAGTGCCTGGAGGCTTTGAAGTGCACTGATTTAGTGGTTGTTTTTTCTTTCCTTTTTTTTTTTCTTTTTTTCTTCCTTGATGATAAACTAAAAGATCAGGCTTCCTGTTGGCATAAAATTCATTGAACAAGGACCCTAGCAACTTTGCTTGTAATTTGGTATCGCAGGCACCAGGCTTTTCTCAAGGTGCTAGTGGTGTTTTACGACAACAGGATGTTTTCTATTATCATGTGTCACAAAGCAAGCACTTGCTTGTCAAATATATTGACATCTGCAGCAAGAAAGCTGCTGCTACTTACTTTTTAACTTGTTTTTCATGTTTTGATTGCCACATGTATCATGTCAGCATCTACTTTTGTGATTAAAAGAATCAGAGAATCTGTAGGCAATTTAATGAAATGTAAAAAGCTGCTGACATTAAGGGCTACTGTACATGACTATAAGCATGCTGAGTTACGACACACCAGAGAACTGAAGCAAGAGATAGACACACTTATCTGAAAGCCAAAGACTCTGGAAATTGCTGTTTTAGTTGTGTTGTGTGCTACATCTACAGAATCCCAATAAGGCTGGGTCTTAACCCACTTCATCACCAGGAAACAGTACTGGTCCTAAAGAATTTGGTCTTAAGGTGCTCAAATCCAGAAAGGTTACTGAGAGGCAAACTGAGGTATGAATTCACAGGATCAACTACTGCTTGGTCATTGGCCATGTATATCTAGAGCCATGCAAACTTATTTCTCCACAACAATGAGGTCAGCTGCCATGCACTTGTCAACGGGTAGAAGCAGACGAGCTGAGACGCTCCAAGTTCACATCCCCTTATGCTAAGTAGCCCACGCTTATACAATTAGGGGAAAAGAAAAATAGTAGTATTTCATAGAATCATAGAATGGTTTGGATTGGAAGGGAGCTTTAAAAGTCATGTAGTCCAACCTCCCTGCAATGAGGAGGGACATCTCCACTAGATCAGGTTGCTCAGAGCCCCGTCCAACCTGACCTTGGATGTTTCCAGGGACGGGGCATCGACCACCTCTCTGGGCAACCTATGCCAGTGTTTCACCACCCTCATCGTAAAAAATTTCTTCTATATATCTAGTCTGAATCCACCCTCTTTTAATTTAAGATGATTACACCTTGTTCTATCGCAACAGCCCCTACTAAAAAGTCTGTCCCCATCTTTCTTATGAGCTCCCTTTAGGTACTGGAAGGCTGCAATAAGGTCTCCCCAGAGCCTTCTCTTCTCCAGGCTGAACAACCCCAACGCTCTCAGCCTGTCCTCACAGGAGAGGTGTTCATCCCTCTGATCATAGTTATGGCCCTCCACTGGAGTCGCTCCAACAGGTCCATGTGTTTTGCTCAATTAAAGTCAGTAGAAGAAACTTACAACAGAAAAAACCCCAAACAAATGAACAAAACCCCCCAATCTAGACCTACAAAGTTCCATCTCATAACAAGACCATCCTTTCCATGCCATACTCTTGTATCTTTACAACTAGACCCAGTCACTGCATACATATCTCAGAATGCATATGCTTAAGTCGTCCTCTTTGAGTCCTCCATTCGTTTCACTGCAAAGTATTCTCAGAATTTGATAGTGATGCATATTTCAAAAGAAAAAAAAAGGTGAGTTGTGACAGGGAGTTTCTGATGAAGGAAAGCTTAAAGGAACTCGGTCTGGGGGACAAAAGGAAGTCTTGCAAATAAACTCACTAAAGAAATGAGATATTAAAAAATAAGAGAAAGGTTTGATTTCATACAAGGTATGCAGACCTTCTCAGTAGCAGCACTAGCTTTGACAATATAAATGCAGGTGCAGCTATTTAATCAATGCTGCCTTATAGGGAAAATTCTCCAATTAAACTAAAACAGGAGCAGAAATATAATATAAAACTCCTTTATCCTTCTTCAGCTCCACCAGGTATAATATTAGAAAGTCCAAGTAGGCTATTTAGCATTAACATTAGACCAAGATTCAACCTTTATCCAATCTGATGGAAATATAACGTTTGGAAGATGCTCTTTCCCCCACCTTAATCCTATCCTGTAGAGCTTATAAGTCTAAGCAGAACTTAAGATCATTATACATATTATTATTCTTCAGAAATACATAGTGATTCAATGTTCAAAATAAAGGAGTTTGGCTTGGGCACAGGTCCAGAAGGACCCTAATTTTAAATTTGTTGACTGTGTTGAAGAATTGTGACACGTACCCCCAACCCTGGAGAGCGATTTGCTCATACTGGGCACTCCACAAAGTAATGGCAACTGGTCTGCAGAGAAGGGTGTCTCTAGCCAGTTCTTGGCCTGGATTTGACCTCTCCAGTTTCTGGCTGGAGACTGCAGCTTGCACAGACCCATCCCCTCCGGGCCAGGCTTCGTTTTGCTAACTGAAGCCGGTCAACCTTTTTTCACTCTGCTCCTGCAGAAGAGGCTTCTGCTCCTGTTAATAGCGTCTCCTTTGCGCCTTATTTGAAGACGGGTAATCGGAATCAGTCACAGTTATCACACGAAAAGAAAGTTTCAAATGCATCCAGGGTAACAGTGTTAACACTTCTCATTAATACGTCATTAATTTCCTAATGAAAATGTTTCCTAGATTGCATTTGCCTTTTTCACAGCTGTACCACCCTGGCAGCTCAGTGTCACCTTGTCTAATACACACCATAATGTTCTCCTCCTCCGTGGTTCTGCCCTGGTGAGCCCTCAGCCAACATCTTTTTTAACAACCTTTTCTTCTCGTTTTTCCTTCCTTCAAAGCTACCACCAGAAATTTTGAGCTGCTTAAGCAGAGCAATAAAATGTTAATACGTTCAATAACTTGCAGCAGAATCAAATCTTTTCTTGGAAACAATCTAATTCTGAAGCCAAGATCCACTACCTTTCCTGCAAAAGCACAATATATAAGAAGAAAGACCAGCCTCAGCCGTGCTACACCAGGATGTTAACGCTTGCTTACCCTCTCGCTCACACTGGGAGAAATCTCTGACAGGCAATTTAACACAGGTATGTTCAAGAAAATGCACAAAAGATTTCTGGGAACACATTTAGAGCCTTTTGTTTTACATACTGTAAGTAAATATATGATCACGGAATGGGATAAATGTTTTTTTCTGTGGGTAAAGCACGCTTTCTGGAATGATGCAACAGAAGTGATCAGTGGAAATCCCGCTACACCAGTGTGAAAGGTTTTGTATAACAGATCAGTAAAAACCTTAATGCATTATAAGCACACAGCAATACAGTTTACTGTTCAGCTTGCACAACCGTTTTTAACGGAAGCATGGAGAGAAACATTATCAAGTAAATGCAATAGTGGCAGGATGGATAAAATATAAATACCTTAACTTTTGTAGTATTTCACTATTAATAGTGTTGCTAACCAAGACCTGGTTAGGATTTCACAAGGACAATGGAAATTTGCAGGAAATTTTGCTTAACAAGCATGCTGACATCTAAAAATCTATGCTAATGCATGCAGTTACACTAGTACCTATTTTCAGTGACCCAAGTCCTTACCTAGGTGGGACAGAGTCCATCTGCAATCTCTCCTGCATCTCCTCTTCATTTCGAGGAAATTATCACCCAGTGCCTTTGCAAGGTTTGATGGAGTGCGGTACTGGACCGCACAGAGCCATTAACCACGATCGTAGAGCATGCTGAAGAACAGCAAGTGTCTTACATAGCGCCAGGAGGCAGTTCCTTTTTATGTCCTCTTTAGAAAGCAGCAA
Source organism: Astur gentilis (assembly GCF_929443795.1). Taxonomy (NCBI): domain Eukaryota; kingdom Metazoa; phylum Chordata; class Aves; order Accipitriformes; family Accipitridae; genus Astur; species Astur gentilis. Next base: position 2,624,111 of record NC_064890.1, read on the forward strand.
ACCACCCTGCGGGCTTTGGGTGACCCATTTTCAACACACGGCCCTGAAACGTAGATGTATTTTTAGAAGACACGGTCCCAAGCTGAGTGCCTTGCTAAGAAAGAAGAGGCAAGCTGAAAGGAAGGGGCCATCCCCAAAACTGCCTGGTGTCTTGGAAGTGCGAGCGCTGTGTAAACCCTGCTCTTCCAGTACTCTGTCCACTCCATAGTTTGAAGTTGATAAACAGCATTACAACTCCATTCTGCCTATCAATGTCAGGAAGGGAGAGGGCAGAAGTCGGGCTTTACAATCAAGTAACAACCATGGTTATCCCAAGGTGCGTATGGAAAATCATGCCAGAATGATGTAGCCAACACTGGCCATTGCATCCAACCTTTATAGTGGACTCATCCCTACCCTGCAGACCTAGACAGGACTATTTCCAGCGTTATTAGCCAAAAAGCATTTCTCTGCCCACTGTTACTATACAGGCAGTCAAGAAAAAGGCAACCCAGATGTCCGCGGCATACTTTGCCCAAGCCAGACACCCACCCCTTCTGTATGGGGTGATGGAAGAGTTAACAGCCAAGACTGAAAAGATCATAGACATTGTTGTTAAGAGAGCTGGCTGACATCGTTGCAAAGTTGCTCTCCATGATCTTTGAGAAGTTGTGGAGACTGGGGACATCCCAGAAGACTGGAAGAAGGCTAATGTCACCCCCATTTCAAGAAGGCCTTAAAGGAGAATCCAGAAACTTATAGGTCCATCAACTTAATTCAGTCCCTGGGAAGGTTATGGAACGAATCCTCCTGGGGGCTATCACAAGTCAAATGAAGCACGTGACTGGGAAAAGCCAGCATGGATTCACCAAGGGCAGATCGTGCTTGGCAAACCTGATCGCCTTCTACGATGAAGTAACCTGCTTGGTTGATGTGGGGCGAGCAGCGGACATTGTCTACCTGGATTTGTGCGAGGCATTTGCTATGGTTTCCCACAGCCTCCTCCTAGAGAAACCGATGGGTTACAGTCTAGACAAGTGGTCTGTGTGGTGGGTGGGGAACTGGCTGACCGGCTGCACCCACAGGGTGCTGGTAAATAGCTCCTTTTCAAACTGGCAACCTGTCACAAGTGGGGTCCCTCAGGGACTGATACTTGGCCCAGCGCTGTTTAATATCTTCAGAAGTGATCTGGATGATGGGATCGAGTGTACCTAATGAAGTTTGCTGATGATACCAAACTCAGTGGGGAAGCAGACACTTGACAGACACCCTGCAGAAAGACCTGGACAGGCTGGACGAGTGGGCTAACAAGAACCTTATGAAGCTCAACAAAGACAAATATAAGGTCTTGCACCTGGGAAAACACGATCCAGGAGTGCAGCCCAGGCTGGGATCTACCCGGCTGGGCAGCAGCTCCGTGGAAAAGGACCTGGGGGTCCTGGTGGACAAGCAGCTCAGTGTGAGTGACCAGTGTGCTGCTGCGGCAAAGCAAGCCAACAGGATGCTGGGTTGCACCAACAAGGGCATCCCCAGCAGAGATAAAGGAGTCATTATCCCGCTCTACTCAGCGCTTGTCAGGCCACACCTGGAACACTGCGTTCAGTTTTCATCCCCGCTATACAAAGAAGCTGTGGACAGGCTGGAGAGGGTCCAGAGAAGGGCCACAAAGATGACCCAAGGACTGGGAAGCCTGCCCTATGAGGAAAGGCTGAGAGAACTGGCTTTGTTCAGCCTTGAGAAAAGAAGGCTTAGGGGAGACCTTATCACCATGTTCCAGTACTTACAGGTGGCTACAAAGAAGACGGAGACTCCCTTTTTACAAGGAGTCACGTGGAAAAGATGAGGGGTAATGGGTACAAGTCACTCCTGGGGAGATTCCAACTGGACACAAGAAGAAAATTTCTCACAATGAGAACAATCAGCCATTGGAATAATCTCCCCAGGGAAGCGGTGGATTCCCCAACATTGGACACTTTGAAAATTTGGCTGGACAGGGTGCTGGGCAGTCTTGTTTAGACCGTACTTTTGCCAAGAAAGGTTGGACCAGATAATTCTTGAGGTCCCTTCCAACCTGGTATTCTATGATCTGCTTTATAAAGTGCAATGCAAAGAATCAGGACATTTTCCTCATCGTGCAACTAATGAGGATGGCAAATGGCATCCAGGCAGGAGATCAGAGGCAGGAAAGCTGCAGCCTATTTGAGGCCTCTTGTTTCCTTGGGTCTTTCGCCCTCACTGCATCTCAGATACTTAGCTAATTGGAGTTGCATATTTCCAACATATGTTTTCAACTGTAATTTGATGCAGCTGTTTCACACTGTAACTACAATCTGAAATGATTTAATTATAACACGCAGGCATCAGGAACAGCAATGAAATTACAAATAACAACCATACAAATGCTAATAAATGCCACTTTGTTGGGATGGAGAAAAGAAAGAAAATACTTCATGGGAGCAATTAAAGGATTTTTTTGTAAGCACGAAAATGAACTGGCCTTCAAAACATTTTGATGGTTTCATATGCAGGTGAAGCAAAGGTCTGTTGAACAATTGGGGGCGGGGGGGGTAGAAAAAACGTATCTCACGGCAAGGTTGCAAGAAGACGTTCATGTGTGGGGAAAAATGCAAACTAATGAACACAAATAAATTGTCGCGGCATAGCAGTTTCAGGTTCAGCACATTTGTAACAGCTTCAAACACGGAAAAGCCCCTTTGAAAAGCAGGGAGTTGAAGGAACTCAATATTTCCTGCAAGCACCAAGAGCAGATTTTGCAAACAACTGCAAAGCCCTTTGGTCATCTGAAGCCTGACTCTGCTCTCGTTCAGGTCCAGTATCTGTCCTGCAATTCCCCTTCAGTTAGTCCCGATGAAATATCAGCAGCGTCTCAGAGCAGAGACATCCCTATCCCATCTAAGTCCGATACCTTACGTTACTCTGATTTCCCATCAGATTTCTACAGCCCCAACAGGAATAAAACCTGAGGCGTTACAGATGCTGTGGCACTTTTACAGAGAAGCTGCAATAAGCCGTATCCTGCACAAAATCCGAGTTAACTGTGGTTTCTGTGATGAGTATTTCCCTTGCTATTTCAAGGCAGTACAACAGTCTCCAACACCTGCCCTGGGCAGTCTGGACGACGGTCTGAAGAGGGAGAAGATGCCACCTGGAAGAAATGACATTCTAGCCTACATACCTACAACTTCTCAGACGTCGTCTGGTTTTGGACATTTATTTCCAAAGTACTTACAGAACCTTCAGTGGGAAAGCAATCTATAAAATGTATTGCAGCATTTACCATAGGACGTGTTATACAAAGGATTGGGTTGGCATTTAATCAAAGTATTCTCAGCGCCTAGAAAAGCCAGTGCTAAGGATCTCCTTTACCTTTTCTGACAGCATCACTCCTCCTTTGCCTCCACGGAGAAAAGGTATGTGTCCCTGAGTAAATGTGACAAAGTATGTGTGCAGAGGGGAGAAATTTGCTCTCGGTAAATACATTCCTAAATCCTACGTTTTGTTATTGCCATGTGCGACTCCAATAAAAGCCTTTGTTGTGTGTGATTTGCAAAATGTTATAATGCAAACTTATAGCTGCGATTCAGTTTGCTTCCTCGAGCTGGAAAGGTAAACATGACAAGGAAACAACACTTGCACAAACCTCTTTACACATCAAAGGGGAATCACTGGAGACGAGCTTAAAAGGGCTTCATTTATGTCCTCACTAATGCAAAGAGCACAACAAAGCTGCAGTGCAGTATGTCCACTAAATTAAGAGGGAAACGACAGGATCTTGAGGTGGGCTTTGAAACCTGATTTGCATCAAATAGCCATTCCAAAGGAAGATAAATGTTGAAAAGCAGTAATAAAGACAAAGTGTCTACATTAGCATTACGCCATTTTGAAGTGAATCCCCCTTCGTCCCCCTTCCCTGTCTGGGTCCTGCTTGCAGAGCTATTTGGGTGTGCACAAACAAGTCTCCTTTTGGTAGAAACCGAGCTCTAAGATTTGCACCAAACTAACTCAGGCAGCTAATGAAAGCGTCAGGGACCGAATCACTGCTTGGTCCTTCAGACGTCCACGAAGCAAAACTACGTGGTAGGAAAGTTTAATGCATGACACCAGGTTAAACAGTCCAGAACAAAGCTCTCAAATCACATGTAGTATAGCAGCAGGGGCCATAGCACCAAATCCTTTGCTCTACTCATCTATCCAAATCAAGATTAATTCCTTGTGGGAACTGAGACAATGTGGTCTCAGTCAGAAAAGCAAAACGAATTACTGCGTTCTGCCTTGAAGTTCTTTAACGACAGCTAAGAGTGAGATCTCATTTAATTTTCCTCTTCTGTAACTGCATAACTGAGGATTTAGCCCAGGAACACCAAACCTTTATCTGAAGTATGATTTACCTCCAGATTCAGACACCTTAATTTAGGTGTCTACGTATGAGCTAGAAGCTCTGCTCAGTTGCCAATACCTGGGCAACTAGTGCGATTTGAGGTGCCCTCAGGTATCTTCGCTTTGGCCTCTAAATCCCATTCTAGACTGACACAGGTCTTCTGTAGGTCCTGCATCACATCTGCTGGTCCATGGGGAAATATACCTGCTAGGACTACGAGAACAAAATGAAACATGGTGTCTCCCACAGGAAGGAGTGTGCCATCTCCAACATAAGTTCTGATTCATCTTTTATCTTACTGAGTGCTGTGGTTTACGCCCAGCTGGCAACAAAGCACCATGAGGCCACCCGCTCACTCCTCCCCCACAGTGGGATGGGGAGGAGAAAATATAAAGAAAAGCTCATGGGTCGACATAAGGAGACGGAGGGATCACTCACTGATTATGGTCGCAGGCAAAAAACAGACTTAACTTGAGAAAAAACCAGAATAAATGTAATTTACTACCAATCAAATCAAAACAAGGATAATGGGAAGTAAAACCAAATCTTAAAACACCTTCCCCCCACCCCTCCCTCCTTCCCAGGTACAACTTTACTCCCAAATTCTCTACCTACCCCCTGCCCCAGTGGCGCAGGGGGACGGGGAATGGGGGTTGGGGTCAGCTCATCACACGTTGTCTCTGCCGCTCCTTCCTCCTCAGGGGCAGGACTCCTCACTCGTCCCCTGCTCCGGCGTGGGGTCCCTCCCACAGGAGACAGTTCTCCATGAACTTCTTCAACATGAGTCCTTCCCACGGGCTGCAGTTCTTCACGAACTGCTCCAGCGTGGGTCCCTTCCCCGGGCTGCAGTCCTTCAGGCACAGCCTGCTCCAGCGCGGGCTTTCCCCTGGAGTCCCGGCCATCTTGGGGGGCATCCATCCCCCTGCTCCGGTGTGGGCTCCTCTCTCCCCGGGCTGCAGGTGGGCATCTGCTCCCCCACTCCCCTCCATGGGCTGGGGGGGGCAGCCTGCCATCTCCCCACGGGCTGCGGGGGTGTCCCCTCCTCCCCTGCTCCTCCTCCTCCTCCTCCTTCACTGACCTTGGTGTCTGCGGAGGTTTTTCCTCTCATGTTCCAATCCCCTACTCGCTACTGGTTCCCCTTCATTAAATCTGTTCTCCCAGAGGTGCTACTGCTGTCAGTGATGGAGGCGGGTCCCGACTTGGAGCCGGGGAAGCTTCTAGCAGCTTCTCACAGAAGCCACCCCTGTGGCCCCTTCCCGGCTACCAAAACCCCGTCACACAAACCCAAACCACTAAGATAAACTTGTGTCATTTCACTGAAGTTTTTTTTATCATGCCTGTTCTCAAAAACACATACAGGTAAGACAAAATTATAGCTCTCCTGTGCTACAGGAGCCTGGAAGAAATGACTCCAGGCAGGACAACACAGAAGAAACATCTTAAAGACACCAAGTGTGTAAAACTAACTTGCGAATTAGAGCAAGCAGATATTTTCCTAATGAGCGACATTAATCAGCTTAAGGTTTGTAAAGAAACATTCAGGTGTCTGGAAGTAAGTTAGCTTGGAGAGATCCACACTAGCTTCCAAAACAAGTGGGGGAGAGATGTCTCATCAAGTCTCCATACCTGCAAATAGTCACCATCACCTACTGAAATATTTTACAAGTCTCTAACATATGTAAGTTCTATCAAAGTCAAGATAATTAAAAACCACTATGACCTAGACTGATCATTGGAAATGATGGTTGACCTGTTTTATCATCTTAAAACTAGCAGTGCTACCCCACTGCAAAGAAGCCAGGGTTAGTCCTGCTTGGCTGCAGTCCAAAGACAAAAGTGAAGCTTTTTTCATAAATGCACCTCCCTTTACATAAATTCAAAGACTGAGGCCCTCAGCTACCACTACAACCATCTAACCTGACCTCCTGTGGACTCAGGCCACCGTATTTTCGCAGAAGCTGAATTAAGCTTACCTTTTTGAAAGATAGCTGTAACGAATCTCCATTACCTGACAGTTTTTATCTTCCCAGTGGCTCACCCACTACAGCGTAATGTGATTACGCACAGCTGAGACACCAGGTTTCATGGTCAGTGTGAAAGCTACCCACTTCTCTGGCTTAACAGCAAAAATTGTGATCCTTTTTTCAGAGTTTAATACAGGTGAAAAGATTACCTTCAGATTGGCTCCATCTCACAAATGGCCTAAATCCCACACAAGCCTCGGTCCTGCTTTGTCTGGGTCAAATCATACTCTGCCACCTTGCACAACTTTTCTTCCTCTGCTCCACTCTCTCTGCATTGACTACATCAATAGAAGTAAAGAGAAGCCAATTCAAACAGACGTAAGTCATCCTGAAATTAGGAGGGATTCGATTCTGGATTCCCTTGGCTACCACTGGTGTAATATTACATGTCCAATGTACCTGAAGTGATTAAGTTCACTAAGGCTGTAGTTACCTGCAAGACTTCCAAAGTTGTTAAACAGCGTCGGTGCCAGTACTGACTCCTGAGAAACCCCACTCGTCACTGCTCTCCACTCGGACATCGAGCCATTGACCGCAACTCTTTGAGTGCGACCACCCGGCCAACTCCTCATCCACCGGGCGGTCCATCCGTCAAATCCACGTGTCTCCAATTTAGAAACAAGGATGTCGTGTGGGACAGTGTCAAATGCTTTGGACAAGTCCAGGTAGATGACGCAACCCTGTCGCAGAAGGCCACCAAATTTGTGAGGCACGATTTGCCCTTAGTGAAGGCATGTTGGCTGTCACCAGTCACCTCCTTATTTTCCACGTACCCTAGCATAGTTTCCAGGAGGATCTGCTCCGTGATCTTGTTGGACACGGAGGTGAGACCAACTGGCCTGTAGTTCCCCGGGTCTTCCTTTTCTCCCTTTTTAAAAATGGGTTTTAGGTTCCCCCTTTTCCAGTCAGTATTTAAATTCTGTATTTAAACTAGATATTCATCCAAGTAGATCTGGTAATCCACAGGTATTTACTAAATCACTAGGGAAAATGTTTTCTGAGTAGTTTCTGCATCTCAAATCTCTTGCACTTTCAAGTCTCCTACCTGAAATCCAGTCTCTCAGCAAGGAAGCTCAGAGAAACTTCTTTCTTAGCACAAAAGCTGATGTGGCCTTTTTCCTCAGTTCTAAAACAGACAAATGCAAATTGGTCTTGGTAGCAGCACTGGGCAACAAGTGACTGTTACAGAGGAGAACGATCTTTAAACTCATGCCTTATGGACAACAGCAAATAAAACCGGGAAAAACTTTCAGGATCTTGAGATCAGTGGCCACAATACTAAAAAAAATATTGACCCAATATTTCTTTGTACGGCTCATTTAGGACATCAATATCCAAGTATTTGTCAATTTTTGTCTTAAAATATGTGTATCTAAACTATAAGGTTAGGGAGAAGGGACCATCTTTTTCCCTTTGTTAGAAAGCATCTACATACACTGAGGCTTGACTAACTATTAAGGCTTCCAGATTCCAGTGTAAATTAAAAGGAGAAAATTGAGGGATGCAATTATGTGAAAATCTTACAAGTCACACTGAGCAACTCTAACATCTTGAATCCCACCTTTGAAACGTTCAGTCTGTTAATGGTCTATGCCTTGGCTAGTGTACCAGGAGGGTGAAAGGGGGCTACTCCTTGGATACAGTCATTACAATTCAGTGATTTCACCTCCTTTCCCACGAATCTGCAGTTTAACAAGACTGACAGTAAGCAGGGAAGCCTGGGTCACCACCATATGGCAGCACAGCGAGAACAGACCACCAGAACGTGGAAAATTGAGATTTTAAAAAGCTGCCTTGAATCTTGAGTAACGACAAAGAGCTTCTGTACATTTGGAAAAAGAAAAAAAAAATAAAAAATCTTACATTTCACCACAGAGAGCCAAGCTCTGACAGCTCTTTGGGGGCTTTTGCAGGTCCTAGTGCTTTTACAGCTGTGTCTACCAGTACTCCTCACTAACACTTTCAAATTAATTCCAACACTTCCCACATAAAAAGCAGAACTTTTGGAAACAGGGATAAAAGAAAGTGTGATAGATTCAGCTATTAAAAAAAAAATAAATTTAAAAAATCCTGTTCCTTTCTCCCTTTTTTTAATGACTGTGGTAAGATCTCTGGTGGGTAAGAAAGTGCTGCTCAGGGCCAAACCAGAATTGTGTGGGACCCATTCCAGTCCCTCTGGATGCAGGAATAATACAGAGGAGACAAAGGCTCCATTTCCATGGCTTTGAAATGAAGGAGAGAAAGGATGAAAAGGGCTCTGCATCCCTTTTGAATTAGTTCAGTTATCAGTCTGCTCCTCTCCAGCACGACGTTGCTCTCACAGCACAGCTTGTTTGGAAAATGAGATTCATGGACACAAGACCCTTTTTTGAGCCCTGGAGTAACAAGTCAATTTATGTAGAAGCAACAAGAGTGCACGATAATGATAAGATTTTTTCTTCTCTGCATGACTAGAGGTGTGTGTTTAAGGTAGAAAGCCTTAACCAACCTCACCAGGGAAGGACCACCAAGTGCCTTTCACACACTGAAGCCGAGAAGCAATAATGTGGTCTGTGGACAGAGGATGGAGAAAATGCCCAGCAGACAGGAGGATCCCAGGTTTCACACTACGTTAAAACATTATTTGACTACCTATTGCACAGCGAAGCCAGTATGGATGCAAAGACGCTCCAATGCTTCACTGAAGATGAAACAGATCTTTCTCAGGAGAGATCAGTGTGATGCTCTGAGACATCTTTTACTTGCTTAAAAGGGCTTTCCCTTGTGCACGCACATTTGTACATACACACGGCACATACATTCAGTTCGTGCTATTTTTACTGTAAGTAATCATCAGGTCTAAATACAGCCACAGCAGGGCTTGGGGGATTTTTTTCCCCTTTAATAATGAGTTTAACATGACCACAGAATGGTATTCCAGCCACCCAGAGTGCTCCTCCTTATCAGTTGCGCGTTCTCTCTCCAAGTGATGCAGGATCTGGGCGCGAAAGGTTGCACTTGAGGATTTTACCTCTTGCGCAGGGCACCCCCATTGTGGGCTGACCCCAGCCCTGCTCGCCACCATCTCAGAAAACCTCTGTTGATGCAGTGATGAAGATCTCAAGCCTTTGTCCATCACGGTGGATTCGAGCCTGCTTGAGCAAAAGGAGTTAGGAGCTAATGACAGAAAATGACGTGGCACATTTTTAATGAAGAGATGGCTGATTATTCAGCACTGCAGCACAAGGATTTATGTATTTTTTTCCTCCCATCCACAGCCCAGACAGCAGCGCTGTCGCCAGAAACCCTGTTGTTGACAAGCCATGAGCTCCCCCTTCACTTCTGGATCTCAGAATATGATTGTAGGAAATAAGTGGCCGCAGAAGTATGTGGCTGTGACAAAGCCAAGGAGAAGCAAGCAACACATTCCTCAAAACTTTTTGTCTTCCTCCAGATGGTACATCTCCCCAGAGCTCTTCCGAGGAATGCAAGCCCCTGGGTTACTGCCAGGGGAGCTAATGTTACAGGGCATGAAAATGAGGACAAACAGGTAAGAGAGAATGGCACAGCTGCTAGCTGGCACCATCTAAAAATCAAGACTATTCTTTCCCTGTCTCCCTGTGAAGCCCCCTTCATGTGCCGAAACAAAAAGCGCTAATTTGACTTCCCGCTTAGCTTTGTTGAATTTTGACATGTCTTCAGTCAAGCAAGATCCCCTCCTTCAATCAGCCACCATTTTCTTGAGACGTTAGAAAAGGAGGAAGCTAAAGTAATTATTGAAAACTCATAAGCAGCAGCTTTAGCCTAATTACCATGACTCCTTTTTAATTTTTTTTATTGATTGCCTCCCATGAATACACAAGTATTGACTGAACTCACAGAGTCTTGTGCTGCTGTGATAAGAACAGCAGCCAGTGAAAAACAAAATGCAATTAGGTGACCCAATATCCTGCTAAACATTTGGGATTCAAAAAAAGAAAGAAAAAAAGAAGGAAGAATAAAACCTGGAAGAAAGCACACACATTTGTGTCTTCCACAGTTTGCCACAGATTTGCTGTCTGTGCTTGGGAGCAACATCCTTGTCGAGAGAAAATGTTTTATTTCCTACGTTGTCAACGTGGGTGTACTTAATTCCATAGGGCCAGGGCTTGACCCAAAGCCCAAATCTGGATGACCTACTAGCTTCAATGACCTTCAGATGGGGGACTGGCCATCTCTTACTTTCACACCCAGCAAAGTCTGCCTTGAAAGGTCGCAATCCCCAGAACGCCTTGCTGCACAAAATCCATTAACGCCAGCTAACCAACTTAAAACACAAACAAAATCCCCAACCAGTTATCTTGCAAACCCACAGCTCAGAACTCGGCCGTTCTCCTCCATGTGCAATACATCACATGCTTTGTAATATGTTCTTATTTATTGTTCTGCTAAATTTCTTCGCTAGCCTTCTTGGCACTACGGATTCCCATCTTACCCCACGTCCATCCAAAATACGTTGTGGCCAAATTAATTTTTGTGGGTTTTTTTTGTTTGTTTTGTTGCTTTTTTCCTCCTCCTGGGTCTACCTAGTTCTTTGAACTGTTCAACTTATATCAACCACTAAAACAAAATTAAACTTGTTTGTATTTTCAGATGTTGAACAGCTACCTAGTTGGGTTCTGTTCTTTCAACCAAATTATTTTTAAAAAGCTGCTTCAACTGGAACAATTCAGTGAGTAATTTTTATCACCCTCATTCAGTGGAAAAAACCCTTTATTCCATAGCAGCACCTGCAAGCATAACAGAAGAAAGAAATTATATCCTGACCCCTGAGATTCATATGCTTTCAAACAGACAAGGCAACTTCCATTAGGCTCATACTGATAAGCGTTGTTTTGACGTGGCTAGGGATTGCAGGAATTGATTTCTTGGGGTTTTTTAAGATATGATAAGCATAAGTACTGGAGAAGAACTACTGAGTTAGCAGATACTGCTCTCTTCATCACTGTTCCATTCCAGCTAGTAATGATTTTTTTAAAGGAAAATAAACCATACATGAATTCTTAGCATTTAAAACTAACGTTAGGTTTCGAACTCAGACCACCACTAGAGCTACTTTGGCTTCTGAACCATGTGGCTGCTTGACTAACCATTATTCAAAAAAACTCCTGACAGCAGGTCAAGGAAAAAGAAGATATTTTCATATTTTCTAAGACTTTCTGTTAATGTGAATTCTATTAAGTTATAAAGAGCGGTTACAAGCAAAACAATGGTTCTCTACAATTAATTTTTAATGCAGCCATGTACAGTACTATTACAAACAACTCACTGACATCCCCAAATAAACTGAGTTCGTATTTGCAGGTTCTCTAATATCTTTCTCCTTTTCTGGCAGTCTAAGGACAGCATGACATCAACAACCAGGGAAATGAAAACATGTGTCAGTGCAACTCTGGTCTCGGAACGATGAAAAACAATGGTGATTCAGCGATTTCAATTCCATGGGACAAAAACTGCACATCGCCACCGAGCAGACAGCTGGTAGATGTATCCAGGCACTAAGCAGACCCCAAAGACTGATGCAGACCAAGGAATGATCTCGACAATGTTAAATAAATGAGATATAGGTAAGGTTCCTACCACTGAAGAATGACTTCAAGCCAATTAAACAGAGTTCCCAGTGTGCTTCGAGGAACACTTTCATGCTCTCATTCTGGGTCAGGATTCTGCTAATCAGTTCTGGGGTATGACCAATGAAAAAGAGAGAGGGCCTTCATTAACTTAGTGTCTCATCCTTCTACCCCCTGCAGTTAGAATGAACTTAAGATACCTGCACCCTTGGATAAAGCCAGAAGTTGAAGCCAGAACTGTGCATGGAGCGTATCAATTGCACACATAGGCAGGAAGGCCAGTAAATTATAATCAAGTCCATCCAAAGACCTCATTTAAAAGGTGCCAGTTCTTGTTTAATACTACTGGAAGACTCAATCTGTGAAATGCTCTCCTTGCCTAACACAGCAACAACCACAGAAGATGAAAGTCGGTTCAGTCCGTTCTTTCTTTGGAAACCTGCAAGTGACCTGGAAGGATGGATGGACATTTGTGAAAGGGTTTCAAGGACTGTCTGAGCAGCTGATGGGACTCGTCCTGGAGCCACAGTTCAGTTCACCTAATACAAAAGTGAATACATAAAAATACCGTACTTCTTCCCGCTCCCTCCTCACACACTCATTTTTGATCAGCCAAAGGGAGAGAGTCACCAGCGCCTGGTAAACGCTTTGGATAAAAATCCATATATTGAATTCAGAGAAATGAAATAAAATGCGAGCTTGACAGGACATCCATTATGGTGTTTGCAAAATAGCCCTTTCTTATTTTTAGGTTTTGAAAGTTGTTAACTTTGGCAATTTCCAAGATCAGATGGAACTACATTTCGATATCTCATTCCAGCCTCTTAAGGCCATAGTTAGTGAATGAAAGCAAAACCACCTTGGTGGAAGGAGAAAAAACCTGTAATACAGCAAGAGCAGGGGCTACTGCTACTGAAAGGGGTCTGACTGCCTTTAAGATAGTGATCCTAAACTACCAAAAATATACACTCACACGTACAGTTTCCTCTATTACACACATGCATCTGTACTGCAGTCACTCTTCTTGAGAATGAAAATTCACTTCACTTCCATGCTAATTTAGTACCTTTCAAATAATAGACTTCTCTTCTTTGTGCCATGGGAGAAAAGCACTCCAAAATGCTGTTACATCACTGGAGGAAAAAAAGCGCATCATTTTTAATAATTAAGGGATGACTGTAACTAAGCCTGCTCATTTTAAGCAACGCGACTTGTCAAATGGATCATTAATGACAGAGAATGGGTATGGAAACAGCAGTGAAGAACTCCCATCACGGCCACCAATTAAAAGCCACCGTATAAAATGCAATACTTTCCTAGACTTATTCTACAGCTTTTCTATTTCTTTTTTTACAGTCATGACAAACAACATCTGTCCTTGCCCAAATGGCGATGTAGTCACCGTTGGCTTGCTAAACCAGGTCAGAAAAGGACAATGAATCCAACCACTTTAGGTCTTCGTAGGTCCCAACCACCACCACGTATCGCCCGAGACTCTGAGTGCCTATTAATGAGGCAAAGATCCTCATTTATAATTACCATTCATGCAACACTTAATACTCTCATTGAAAGCGTAAGTGGTAACATCAAGTTTCCACATGCTATCAACATCTCCTACAGAGTTATTTGAGAAAATACAGTGGTTTTGTGTTATAGAATAAATCAGCCTTTTCCCTCACTTCAGGGATGGGGATGCAGCACCGGAGGGCAGTGTCGTGGCTGGTACGGTACAGGTCAAATGAGCTACTCCGCTCTTCCAGATGAACAAATGTTAATGAGATAGAGACAACAAACGATATAATATTAAGATGATTTTAATGCATTTTTCCCAACTGTTTTTTCAGGGGGAGAAAGCAGCAGGTGTAGTGAGATGGTTAAATAATGTATGTAGGGCTAATTAACAGGTGCAACAGGCTATCCAGGATTATTCAGACATATTAAATGCAGGGGATGGGATGGGCTGTCAGCACTTAAAACTTTTCACTAAATTCAGCTCTAAGTAATATAGCTTCACAATAAAACACACTTTTAAGATGAAAAAAGTTCTTCCAAGAAGATTTTTCCCCTCTGTTTCACAAAATATTGACCTGCTCTTTCTGGTTATAAAACCAACCTAAAATTAAATTTAACTCAAGCAGTAACTTCTTCTTTTTTTTTTTTTTTTAACTGAAACTGGACAAGGAAAGTGGACAGTCGATTTCAGACTTTTTGCCTGAAAAAAAACCCCAGCACTTACGCACAAGCTCAATACAAACAATTTCACCCTCTGCAAATACATTGTAAAATGAAGTACTACGGTTGTTTCAAAATCCACCACAAAAGATTATAATTTGTGTTAGCTGAGAAAACACAACTGCATATCGTCAAAAGTACAGGCACAACTAAAGTAAAGAGCATGTTGATACTGGAACTCAGGCAGTGTTCACACACTGTTCTTGCTCAAAGCATAAAGGGCGTTTTAGTTAAAAGAAGTGAATTTTGCCAGCATTTCTAATTGGAAAGACAGAATCACTAATATCTGACTATTTCCAAATGCTAAATAGAGACAAATATTTAACATCGGTTCAGAGGGAGTGATTTCTTGTTTGCATCATAACAGATAGATATTTTAAGCCATCTTCCATCCCAAGTGATAAGCAGACCCAGTCCTGCCCAGCTGGGAGCCTTGAAGGAAGATGCCAGTTGCGCATGGGATGGAGAGAGCTGTTCTCCTGCAGCACATCAGACTACAAAACTGTCTTTACTTGTCCATCCTGTTTTTCTGATCAAAAATACAGTTGTGGGATGGCTTTTTAGTCAAGACAGCTAAAGATACTCCCTTGCTCGGTCTAACATTGAAGCATTATTTATGTTATCCTTGAGAGCTGCTTTTAGAAACACATACTCTCTTGAACATCTCCTAGCAGATCTCTTGCTTGTGGCATAAGAAGCAGCTGGCATCAGCCACTGGTCTTGGACTTCTGCCCCTGGAGGGAAGGTTTAGGTATCGGGAATGCAAAGACTATCCTCACCTTAATGGTAGGTTTGTCTCGCTGTATTGGCCTGTTTTGCAGAACACCACAACCCTACATCCAAAGCAGTTAGATTTGGATTTACTTTTTTATAAATGGTCTTAAAGGAAATGGAACGGATTGGGTATTAGGAAAAATTTCTTCACCAAAAGGGTTGTCAAGCATTGCAACAGGCTGCCGAGGGAAGTGGTGGAGTCACCATCCCTGAAGGTATTTAATAGATGTGTAGATGTGGCACTTAGGGACGTGGTTTAGGGGTGGACTTGGCAGTGTTAGGTTAATGGTTAGACTTGATGATCTTAAGGGTCCTTTCCAACCTAAATGATTCTATGATTCTATGACTTTGTGGTTAAAATCTTCAAAGATGAGCATGATTCTTTCTAAAGCCTGAGCTGGTCTGAAGCGTAGATCCCAAGTCTGCTGTGTATATACCCTTGCTCTGGTACATGGGGACAATTTGGAAGGGCTGCCACACGTTACAGTAACTCCCCGGGGACTCACCTAGGCTCCATTACACACCTCACCTATTTGCAAGAATTAATAAAAACTGTAGGTCTACGCTGAAGGTGGGACCTTGGTATGAACATGTATTCCTGTATTAACAAAGACATTGAAAATATGAAAATTCAGTCATATTTCAATCACGGCGCTCAACTCAAAGGCTCTTGCCCATCTTATGAATATCCTCCATATTGAGGCAGTCACGCTCTGCAAGCCTTTTTTTCTCCACTTTATCCAATGGTGCAAACCTCCAGCACAGATACAATTGATGTTATTGTAAGTGGGATCTGTAACTCCATGGCAAATCATTCCCAATGGCTAATTTCAGCATAGAGAGACTCATCGCCCTGGACTCTCCTTGCGTTAAGACTTTTGAACTGCCCCTGACCAAGGTTTTTTCTCCCCAGTACTACACAGAGTTTTGAACCGGCTAGACACAATTATCAATTAAGAAATAGCCATGGCTTAACAACTGCGTGAGACTTTGGATCAATTATTGTCTCTTGCTGACACGCAACATTTCTAAAATACTCATGGATGGTTCCCACCCAAGAGGCCAGTGCTGCTGCAGTGGTCAGTCTGTCTCACCGCCTATTCCCAGACATCCTCCCAAACCGACTGGCAGTTGCCTCTTCAGAAAATTACCCTGGAAATAAACTTGCATGCAAACAAGGACCTGAAGATAATCAGCACAAGTTTAAAACCACACCAAACTCAAAGTGTAATTTTTCCTTGCTATTTCCCGAGGTTGCAGCAACTTTCTCGCGAGTCCCACGCGATACCCTGGAAGTTGGCCCAGTCTGAAAATGCAATTGTGCCCTTGTACGGTAAAACCCCAGTGATGAACCAAGGGGCTCACTGCATAGGAAAGGCAGAAGAAGAACCCAAATGATGTTCCACGTGCCTCACTTCTGGGGCTTCATTATTAAATACAAAATAATGAAAACAATGGTTATAATAAAGAGATAGTCATCAGCATCACAGGCAGAGGTTGACTGACTGGAGTTTCCACTCTGAATTTCCAAGCTGCAAATTAAGCCTCAAAAATGCTATGCAACTACTTAATGTATGTAGTTAATATGTCTATGCATAGAGCGCTTGCCCAGTTGCGTGGTAGCAAATTCTTACTCTCCCATATTGAATTTATTTTCCTCAGGCTATACCCGAAGCACCACTATTAAATAACAGCTACAGAATAAAAATGCAGCTTCTCCTGTATGTCCTCCCTTTTCCAAAACCTACAAGGCAAATTGCAGAATAAGAGCATCACAGGTCTTCCCGCATCCCTTGGTTCTTGAAATTAATTTGGAAGAAATCTTTGAAACCAGACAAAGACAAAGGGAATGCATGTCTCGTGCTTGTACACCCACACACTCCATCCACTTGCATGTGAGCACACATACTGTATCCCCGTAGGAACAAACCTGTGGCTGATGACTTTTGTGCAAAAAGGAATGAATTGCTTCTCCTTGCAGTAAGGTCTGCAAACTGTTATCTAAAGATTTACGGAAGCTTTGCCCTCTCTGCTGTGCCCCCCCTTAGCGAATCTCAAACAATACATTTTTAATGTAATGTTTAAAGGTTTGATGAAAAAGTTTTAAGTGTTGACTTTTGCTCCAGCTCATTCCCACTCAGCACTGCTTTGCTGATGAACAAGAAATGCAGTTAGCTCTTCAGAGTACTTCAGAATGGGCTATTTGGGGACCTCCTAATACCATGGAAATGAGAGACCGCAGAAGATCTCAGTAAGCACTCTAAGGTGCAGTGCAGGACAGCTGGTAGGAGCCTCAATTTCCAGCTCTGCTATTTCAACTCTTTCTTTCCAGTTACAGTTGCATTTGCATGCTGCTCTTTCCCTTTTTCTTTTTGTAATTCTATAGCAAGGTGTGCAGCATATTGAAGAAGTACAGGGGTTTTGTGACAGAAAACCAGCTGATCAGTAGACATAAAGAGAAGAAACAACTTGTTCCCCATGAATCACCAAAGTACATCGCCTCAAGCTCTTGGGTCCCTCAGTGCACACTGGACACCTTTCACTCAGCAAAATCATAGAATCACAGAATGGTTTGAGTTGGAAAGGACCTTATAGATCACCCCGTTCCAACCCCCCTGCATGGGCAGGGACACCTTCCACTAGACCAGGTTGCTCCAAGCCCCATCCAACCTGGCCTTGAACACTGCCAGGGATGGGGCAGCCACAACTTCTCTGGGCAACCTGCTCCAGCATCTCTCCACCCTCACTGTAAAAAAGTTCTTCCTTATGTCCAATCTAAACCTGCCCTCTTTCAGTTTAAAACCATTACGCCTTGTCCTGTCACTACAGGCCCTCGTAAAAATTCTCTCTCCATCTTTCTTATAAGCTCCCTTTATATATTGAAAGGTCGCAATGAGGTCTCCCTGGAGCCTTCTCTTCTCCAGGCTGAACAACCCCAACTCTCTCAGCCTGTCCTCACAGCAGAGGTGCTCCAGCCCTCTGATCATCTTCGTGGCCTCCTCTGGACTCGCTCCAAGAGGTCCATGGCCTCCTGATGTTGGGGGCCCCAGAGCTGAAGGCAGCACTGCAGGGGGGGTCTCACCAGAGCAGAGTAGAGCAGGAGAATGGTAGCACGTGCATTCATAAACACCTGAGTTCTTAATTACTATTAATGTCATTGCTAAAATAACATTTGGTTTAAAGCTGCTGCTCGAGAAGAAAGTAACCTTCGACTTTGAGAAATATTAAAAATAGAGCAATCTACACGGAGATGATGATTGACAGAGGGAGAGGTAAAGAGCAATGCTTAAATAATATATGTAAACCTGTAATTCAGCCTGACACAAATTCATTTTTCTTGCTATGACACACAGATGTAATCCAATCAATGAACCAGTCTCCGTGGCAAAACCATTATTTAAACAAAGCTGACTTGGCTTAAAAATGCAATACTTTGGGACAATTCAGGACTGTGATATTATCCACCATTTTGCATTGTGATGTGCTGAGAGATCCTACATAGATCTTGAAATAAAAAGTCAGCAACGTTTTGACAGTTCATAGATTTCCCCCTTTCTCTTTGACTCCAGAATCCCCAAATGTGTTAAATAGTCCAGCGGCTACCACCTCTGCTTACTGCACCGGGTTTACAATCAATAAAAGCCAAAATAGAGAGCCTTCTTAAGACTAGCACTAAGAACACATAACTACTTAAATGCAGCTTTAACAATAGTGCTCTCTCTGTTTTGAAATAAGCATCCTTTTTTTCAAAGGATATTTGATTGCTGCATCCAAACGCATTATCAAAGCTGTACAAAATGGCAGAGAACACGGGAGAAAAACTATTTCCTGAGTCGACGGATGAGATTGTACCCAAAGCACAGAACAGGGAGTTGGAAAACTTTGGTTCAGCTCCTGCTTCTGTCCATAAAGCACCAGGGCTACTCCTGTAATTAAAGATCAGCAGATGCTCAAGCTATTTGCTACATCAAGGCCAGGGGAGGGCAGAGCTCTACATGATCGATCCCTTAATCTTCCTGGGTTTTCATTCCCCGTCTGTAAAATGGGAGTAATTATCCTTCTCTTCTCTCGTCCCTTGTTTGCCCTGTTTAGTTACATTATGCCCTCTTTTAATCCATCTATGCACTGCTGGGTCCCCAGTAGAGGTTGAAGGACCAATTCATTACCATAATGCACATAACAAACAGCGATATTGCACCGGTTGGATAATCTAATATGCTTTCTTCACCTCTGGCTTTTGTAGTTTCCCTAATCAGAGAAAGCACTGATTTATCTCAATTTAACAGATGTTGCTGTGCCACCTACCACTGGTTAAACTGGCTAAATACTATGGTGACTGTGCAATAAGTAGACAGGACTAGAGGCTATTCTGATACAGCTCTAAAAATGTAATCTGATGTAAAATCTCCGACTATAGCAAAAAAAGACTAACTTTTTTATTGATTTACAATGAAATTTCAGCACTGCAGTTTCAATGGAAAGAAAGATGAATTGTCTCTACAGATGCAGTTTGACTCTAAATGTCTCCGGAAAGACAGCACGCGCTTGCTAAGAGCTAATCATTGCAAGGTGAAATCCATTTCTCATATGCTACTTTGTTTTCAGAGATTAAAATCAAAGTCCTGGGGGTTTATTGCTCGGTGAATCAGCAATTGCAAATGCACTGCAAAACAATGCCAACCCAAAACATGACAGCTCTGAAGCAACTATAATCCAAAAGGGATTTGGGAGTTTACCCTGTAAAGCACTGAAAGAAATATTCCAAAGTTAAAAGAAGTTTTTGAGGACTTTTGTCTTCAAAAACTCTTCCCATTTTTGAAGCGTCAGTGCTGGCTCATGTCAAATAATCACATGGAACGACAAAATTACGCTTTTTACTGCCGTGATACAACCAAGAGCAGGTCTCCCCATGCTGTTTTTATGCGAGAGTTGTAACACCATGCAGTGCACAGACAGATCTAGCAGTGACTCAACAGGAGGTAGATCCTTGCAGCTCCTGGCCACCCTGCGTGATGGTTTTGGCAGCGCTCAAAACTGGGTAAAAACTAGTAAAGTTGGGACACTGTTCCCTTAGCAGACAGCCCTGTGCCTCCTCAAGACTAAAAGGAATCTGCTGTTACAGACTAATAAAAAAATCCCTCCATATTCTCCTTTCTGCTGCTCCACCTGTGCTCCCTTGCACAGCTGCCACCGAGCCTCTGACAGACACAGCCTGCCTGGTCAAAAGCAGAATTAGGGAATATCAAGGCCACGTTAGATGCGACATTGAGCAACCTGGGCTAGTGGAAGGTGTCTCTGCCCATGGCAGGGGGTTGGAATTACATGACCTTTAAGGTCCCTTCCAACCTAAACCAGTCTATGATTCTATGATTAAAAAGCTATTAAAGCCTCAATGCTGCTGGCAGAAGGGTACCCATATGGGCTATATCTATTGAGCTGTATGTGGATAAGCTCTTCAGCTGTGTAAGTCAGGAGAGATGCAAAGACACCCCTGTGTCAAACAGCTGCAGGCAAGAATAGCAAACGAGAAAGGAGGCCAAAGCTGGCAATTAATATAAAACTCTTTCGAAGTTTGTATAGAGGAATGTATCAAAAGAAGAGCATTAAGCATGTGTGTTTGACATCACATCTTAAGATCATGATGTAACAGTGGAGAAGGAAGCCTTAAATTACTTTGCCTAATCCTGATGGGCTTAGCTGAGCTCCTCCTTGCCATCCCAACACAGCTCAAGAGTGGCAGCAGCAGAAGCAATGCTTTGTTTGTGGGACAGGGCTGCATCTGGTCCATGCAGAGGCAGGAACACCTTGTTCTTACAGGAGGGAACTGAAAACACTATTATTACTGAAAATGCAATTAGTTAAGAAGAACAGCTTGAAAGGAAGGGTCAAGAGAAGACGGGGAAGTTAAGTTAATGAAGAAAAGTGTTTCTACCAAATTGCATTGAGACAGAATGTGCAACCAAGATGAGGTTCTTCCCTTCCCTCGAGGTTAGAAGCTGGAGGCTCCTGGTGCTGCTTGAGTTATTTAGCAATGGCTATTGATGATGACCCCAAAACACAGGTAACTGGTGAAGCTCTGGGAATTACTGATTTCAAACAAGTCCAAACCACAGACCCAGAGTAGGAACTGGCAGTGATAGGGATCTTAGGAGAGGCTGGATTTTAATACCACTCATTCCTCTCCTGAGGGAGCCTAATAGCTTTTCATGATCAGGAAGAAAGTTAATAGACAAACACTATTATTATCAAACTATATTAAATTTGGAACCATCATCCTTGTCAAGTAGCCCTTTAAGATGTAATTTGAGAATCACAGCAGGTGGAAATAAAAATAAAAATAAAAGGCCTGGCCTCAGTTATATTGTAGAGCTGGGTTATAATAAGCTCCTGTAAGCTGAGGGAAGCAGCAAATTGCAAGGTGATACAGCAGATGATAAAGGCACAAAGTGAGGATGCCTCTCTTAATCAGGATGCAAGAGCACAGCCAGGCTGTGTGCAACCTGCCCACATAGAACTACACCATTAACTCTGTGATGAGGAGAACGGGTTTCCTGCATTACATGTCCTCTGCATCTTCCGTTTTCCCATTAATTAGAGCCATTTGCAAGACAAAGCCTGCAGAAAGCATGGGAAGAAGCGACAGCGAGATGTTCTGAGTTTCGATCTGGTTTGCTCTTTTGATGGTTTATTTACCTTGAAAAGAATGGGTGTTCCTTATTTGTTTTGGATGTTTCGATTCCTCATTTACCAAATCCACTCTAGCATCGGGGAACTCAACTCAGAATGCTTTTGTCCGAGTTTAAAAAGCTCTGCGTGCCAGGCAGGTAGGATGTCTCACTCAACCATGGGTCCAAATATAAGAGGAGTGCCCCGATTTCCCCAAAGTTGCTCTAAACACATCCTCTTCTTCTGTTCACCATATTTAAAGTAAATGCTCATTTTCAGAGAGGAAGCATGGGTTTCATGTAACCCAAACCACCATAAAATACTGTGGAACAGGACAGGGAGTGCATATGGGCCAAATCGTGATCAGATTCTCTATCTTTCAGTCATTTCAGGTGTACAGCAATACCCATGATCCACAATTTCCAATACTACCTTGAATTTTGCCTTTGGTTTTTCAACTCGTTAAATTTTTAAGACAGACTTCAAAAATCCTAATGCAGGGTTCTCCATGACATGACTGACCTGCACAGCTACCACTCAAACTTTTGTGAAAACTCCTCGCTCTGCATTTCCCCAGTGTGGAGTGTGAGACAACGTAGAATCGTTTAGGTTGGAAAAGACCTTTGAGATCACGGAGTCCAACCGTTAACGTAGCACTGCCAAGCCCACCACTTAAACCATGTCCCTGAACATTGACCTGCTCAGCAGGGTAAGCTGGAAGAACAGCTCTGGACTTCCTTGAATCTAAACTGTGAATGCAACATTTATTTTTATTGTAACCAGAAGAGCACAGCTGACATTCAGAAAACGCTAGGTATAGATCCTTATCTGAATTGAGAAAGTAGCAAAGAGCAGCTCGTACCCCCAAAATCTACCTGAACGGACTCACTGGTTGCTGCTGTTGAGGTTGGAAGAGTTGCTACTTCTGCAGGTGTTGTTTTTATTGAAGTTAAAGCAGTTATGCAGAAAACCCCCGATAATCTAATATGATCAAATACAAAAGGACATGAAGACTTCGGAAACAGGATATGAACGTGCAATAGGATTTCATCATTCAGATAGTTTTCTCTGTCTGCAGTCGTCATAGGAATGGTTGGGTGAAGTTGCAGAGCAGGATCCCCATGTGCTTCAAGTACAGCTCAGTCATCTCCACCATTTCTAAACCAAGCTCTCACCAAAATGCAAATGTTTCTAGTTAGAACAAAAGAGACAGCAGCCTTGTAAATACAGGAATGAGACCATTTGACACGAAGAAGCAGAACTCAGGCTGCTTCTTATGAAAGACACTTTATGAACCAAAATGCAACCACCCTTTCATTTAGCAGGTTTCTTTTTCCATCTCATATCTTTCAAAATGATGCTACATTTTTAAAAAAAAAGATTAAGTTCTGTCATCTAAAAATAACAAAATGTTCTTCGGTGTTCAGAGCAATCATCATCTAATAATTACAGATCATCACCTTGAAATTGCAGCTAAAGCTGTCGTGTTGACTGCACTGCGCTGTGTTAGCAATACAGTACAGGCACAGCTATGGGCAAGCATAGCTGATTTGAGGGACTGGCAGGTCAATTCTGATTTTCAGATAATTAATCATTGTCTTGGATATTGTTTTTCACCCCAAAATGTAGAATCTGGGATTGCACAATGTGCCAAATGGAGCTACTCACTTAACAAGACAAATGGATTTTATTGACTTAATCAAGAAGAGTAACAACTCAATATCTCATTTCTTCATAGCTGGCTAGAACAAACTCTGGGGGCATGAGGAGAAGATGTAAAACACAGTCTATAAATTGTGAGAGTTTATTAAAGAAATGCCAATGGAAACTGCTTCAGAACTGAATGTCCACGTTCTGCAATGCTTCCACAGCAAGTGAGCAAAATATTGACTTATAACAAATGAGGCAAGCAATCTACAGATTATGTATCAGAGGAAAATCCGTAATTTTTCTCCTTCAACTGATCACATTATTCTACTGCGCTGTATTTGATGGGATAGGAAACAAAAGGTTATCACATTCTTTGTTGCTGTTGTTCAGATAACAGCCTGCTTTTGTCACAGGGCCTTTCCACGCAACTGCTGTGTCTCTGCTTCCCCAAATTAGATGAGTGCACCGTGGAAGGAGCAACCTTAGCTCAGATTTGCCAAACTTGGGCCCCAACGTTGGTGGCTCTGAGAATTATTCCTCCAGGATCTATCCTCCAGGATCTATCCTCCAGGATAGATGGCCCCAGGGTAGGAGGAGTCTGTTCGCACCCACTGATCTACCCGAAATCTGAGCTACCACCATCACACCCAGGCACCTGAGACCTGCTGCCTTACTTGCCCGAGGTGGGATCTTCTCAGGGATCACCCTTCTCCA
The DNA here is from genome assembly GCF_929443795.1 of Astur gentilis. Lineage (NCBI taxonomy): Eukaryota > Metazoa > Chordata > Aves > Accipitriformes > Accipitridae > Astur > Astur gentilis. The sequence goes on from NC_064890.1 coordinate 2,648,137, forward strand.
GCTGGAAGAATGAGAGGAATTAATGCCTGTGATTCAAGGATAAACATACAAATCCATTAGTTAGAGAGAAATGGTAGAGCTCCTCCTGACAGCACAGCCCCCGGCCTCGGCTGCAACGTGGTGCAAAGCTCTGGACACCATTTCTCAGGATGCTGTCCAGAGCCACAGGGCAAACAAAGACAAGAAAGCCCCAACGTCTACTTTCTGCAGAAGGGACCACAAACCTTCCTAGGAAATCTCTGCTGCCAATGACTCCTGGGAAGAGAAAACCACAGAAAAGCCCCCAACGGCCTCATCCAGAATGGGGCAAATGCTCAGAGGCTACTGCAGGAGTGAAAATCCCGGCAGAGAGCCTCCACACCACGTTACTGAGGTGCACGAATACACGGGCAGATCAGTGGAAGAGGATAAAGCAACTAAGTGCAAAGTGTTAAAGTACAAATTGCACCTGCTAAATATTAGCAACAAGCCTCCAAATTACCGAGACAGAAACAGCTTCTTTGAGATAACTTAATGCCTGCATTCAAAGCTAAAAATTTTAAATCAGAACCAAAGAGCTATTATATTGATTTGTACGCAGTGAGCCACAGGAATATGAAATAAATGAGAATGAGAAAAAAATAAAAAAGAGAAAATGTTTCTAACAATTTCATATATTCCTCTCAGGGGTCCACAGCAATCAAGATAGAAGAAACTTTTGTTCAAAGAGGGAATATTATGGTCTTATTTCCAGACAATCACAAGCAAGACTCATTTTTTTTTAACTAATTGACAAAACTTCTAAATAGAAATGAACCCTGAAGAGGACCGCACACACTAGCTCGGATATTTACTGTTTCTAATGGGCCAAATTACACTACTGGTGATTAAGACTCGAGCCTGTGAGGACGGGCTGTGTCTGAGCTTGATAATGAATGGGCTTTTAACACACCAAACCTTTAATCTCTAGGACCCTGGACTGGATCCAAATCGAAGGTAAGTGAAAGTATTAGGCAGCTAATGAGGTCTGTTATATGGCCAGTGTTAGCTGATCACCTTTAGATATTTTTAGCCCATTTTAGGATAGGGTGGGCTAGAATCTGGCCATGCACCCCTGCAACACCTGGGAGCATTGCATTACCGCTGCTTTTGCTCTGACATGGATTTCTGCTTTGAAGAAGTTTTTGTGAAGGCAGTCACAGCTTCTGTGTGATGATCAGAGCAGGGGACCAGGAGATGAGTTTTACTTCTTGCTGTGCCAGGTTATTCATTGCTTCTCCTACACCTCTGGTTTTCCATCCACAAAAAAAGGAGAACTGAATACTTCCAAACACACAACTTACCAGTTGTTTCACAATCTTCAGATGGAAGCCGCCTTAGAAATACGCTGTCCCCTTTTAAATGCCAGCAGACTAACCAGCCGAGATGCAAATGCTCAGAATTATTAGCAAGTGATTAAGAGGACATCCACTGTGTTTCTAGCTTTAGGATGAACCAAGTGAATATGAGTAACAGACACTGAATGAACAGCTTACACCAAGCTCTTCCAAGCATACCAAGTCCAAAAATAAAGTTCTGCCAAGCACAGAGGCCGTGAAATCAAACTTTACAACTGAAAGGGAACGTCAGGTTAACACGGATTTAGACATTCACACAATGCAAAAGTGCTTATCAGTACCCACTGAGAATATTCTACTTACAAACTCCATCCACTCGCTTTGTGTCATGTACGGTTAGGAGACGTGTGCTAGTGAATGCAGGTCTTGTCAGAGGATTTGTGTGTGTAATGCCTTCCACAAAGCCTCTGCTTTCAGCCTCGCCCCAAAATCATCTCTCTCATTTTAGCCCGAGCATTTCAATACAACTCTACAGGTAGCAAATTGAAATGTTCAGTCCTCCATTGCAGGGAGATTGAATCTGAAAAGCAAGCGGCAATAAGAATGAAGCAAGGCATCAATAGCACACGCTAAAGCTCTCACTGACGGCAGCAATGATGTCGGATGAATGATTGAGCATTTGTTAAACTTCTACCATTGTGAAAGCAACCTATTATTTTCCTGGTTGTGCTCTGAAATGCCTCAATCACTGACAGAACAAGTGAGTGAGAAATAATACAGTTCATTTTCGATTGCTTTTGTTCAATAGATACATTGCTGTATACCATATCTCCCATTGTTTCATCAACAACATAGATAATATTTTTTTTCTCATCCCCTTTTCTGATATCATGTCGTTAGACCGATGACTCCTCCAACTGCGTACATCTTTAAAAGTCGCCAATAACATCCTGTAACACGACGTGGTGTTCAGTTCAGGCCTGTTTTTGTAAAGAAAAACACGCTGCTACAGCACTCGTGAAGGCTGTACGCATCAGCTAGTGCAAGAAAGCAGCTTTCAATCCTTGTGCTTAGTCACAGGACATGCTCTGATGTCTAAACTCCTGTCACAGCAGCTTACCTGACTAACCGTCCCCGTTTCAGCTGGGATAGAGGGAATTGTCTTCCTAGTAGCTGGTACAGCGCTATGTTTTCGAGTTTGGTATGAGAAGAATGTTGATAACACTGATGTTTTCAGTTGTTGCTAAGTAATGTTTAGTCTAAAGTCAAGGATTTTTCAGCTTCTCATGCCCAGCCAGCAAGAAGGCTGGAGGGGCACAAGAAGTTGGGAGGGGACACAGCCAGGACAGCTGACCCAAACTGGCCAAAGGGGTATTCCATACTGTGTGACATCATGCCCAGTATATAAACTGGGGGGAGAGGGGGGATCGCCGCTCAGGACCTAACTGGGTGGTGAGCAATTGCACTGTGCGTCACTTGTATATTCCAATCCTTTTATTATTACTATTGTCATTTTGTTAGTGTTATCATTATTAGTTTCATCTTTTCTGTTCTATTAAACCATTCTCAGCCCATGAGTTTTACTTTTCCCAATTTTCTCCCCCATCCCACTGGGGGGGGGGGGGGGAGGGGGGAAGTGAGTGAGCAGCTGCGTAATGCTCAGTTGCTGGCTGGGGTTAAACCATGACAGTATGGCTTTGCTTTTTCACAAGCTCAAGAAATGGGCCTCTGTGAACCTCATGAGGTTCAAGAAGGCCAAGTGCAAGGTCCTGCACATGGGTCTGGGCAACCCCTGGTATCAATACAGGCTGAGGGATGAAGGGATTGACAGTAGCCCTACAGAGAAGGACTTGGGGGTACTGGTGGATGAAAAGCTGGACATGACCCGGCAACGTGCACTCGCAGCTCAGAAAGCCAACCATATCCTGGGCTGCATCAAAAGCAGCGTGACCAGCAGGTCGAGGGAGGGGATTCTGCCCCTCTGCTCCGCTCTGGTGAGACCCCCCCCGCAGTACGGCGTCCAGCTCTGGGGTCCCCAGCATGGGAGAGACATGGACCTGTCGGAGCAGGTCCAGAGGAGGCCATGAAGATGATCCAGAGGGCTGGAGCACCTCTCCTGTGAGGACAGGCTGAGAGAGTTGGGGTTGTTCAGCCTGGAGAAGAGAAGGCTCCGGGGAGACCTTATTGCAAGTTTTCAATATATAAAGGGGGCTTGTAAGAAAGATGGGGACAGACTTTTTCATAGGTCCTGTTGTGATAGGACAAGGCGTAATGGTTTTAAACTAAAGGAGGGGAGAATCAGACTAGATGCAAAGGAGAAATTTTTTATGATGAGGGTGGTGAAACACTGGCCCAGGTTGCCCAGAGAGGTGGTCGATGCCCCATTTCTGGAAACATTCAAGGTCAGGTTGGACGGGGCTCTGAGCAACCTGATGTAGTTGAAGATGTCCCTGCTCATGGCAGGGGGGTTGGAACTAGATGACCTTAAAAGGTCCCTCCCAACCCAAACTATTCTATGATTTTGTAGCCACAGATTCAAATTCCTCCTGGTGTCCTACGCCACTGTTAATGTGGCCTTGCACACATGCTTTCAAACAAGATTTTAATCCATGTCTGTAAAACATCCAGAGGTGTTTCTACACAATGTGGTAGCAACAGCATCACTATCAATATACACCTCCAGACCTGCAAACTGGCAAACAAAACTACTTATGGGAAGGTAGAGGGCATCAGAGAAGAAAAGCAATGATCCTAACTGTAAAATTCTGTTTTAATTAACAACAAAATGTAATGTAAGCTGATGTGGGATACTGCAGAACACAGTGGGATTGGAGGGAAGGTCACCTGAGTTCTTCTGCAGTGCAATGTCTCTTGTTAGTTTGGACCAAGCTAACACACATCACCACGAATGATGAACTGCAGCAGCAGAGTACTGGCAGGTTACAAATTCGATGCAGATGAAAGGAAAAAGGAAAAGTACAAATTACCTGTGAAGACAACAGGCTGAAAGTCACAGAGAACTGGTGCCGGTACTGAATGCCACAGCAGAAGTCAGTACACTGCAAAAAGCCTCCCAATTTTGGGCATCTCTGTTAAGTCCCTTAGCATCAAATTAAACTTTTGGTCACATGTTTCTCCGCAGAAAGAAGAGTGCCATGCAAAGTTTCCGCCAAAACCAATTTTTTTTCTAAAGCCCCTTTCGAGCTCTTGGCATATTACTGTGCCAGGGTTTAAAGAAAAAGCAATCGTCTGCTTCATGGCACATGTACAGGGCAAGCACCTTTCCAGAATCCCACCACAATGATATATGGATCTTGGAGTAAAATGGCAGTTTTATTAGGAAAAACACCTACAAAACTGATGTTCTTGGGACTGCCCCAAGGAAAGTGTTTGGATGCCAAACACTAGAACTTCTACACAAGCAGAAATAACGTTCTCCTGTCCAGTCCTCACATTTGCTATGGATATCCAACATCTCCAGACATCTCAATCCACTGTCCCCCTCCTGTGATGTGCAGATACCAAAGGCCCAGGACTGACCATCAAGGAATTAAATGAGAATCAGTTGGACAGAAAGATTCAAGGAAAGGATGAGATCTGCAATATACTGGTTCCTTATTAGAAATACAAGCTACAGTGCATGAAGCAAGAACACTCTTGAGCACCCAAAGGCTTTTGTTGATTTTCCCAGCTACCTTTTGAGAGAGGACAGTGAGGAGAGAAGTTCAGGGCTCAAGTCCCCCTCCTGTTGTAACTGCAGAAAGAAGACAAAAGTTGAGCAGCTGAAGCCTTTTGTCACTTTTTCAGTCACCTGTGAAAAAGCGCAAATGCATACCTTTTCTTTTGGTTAGAAAACCTGCCTGGGAATATTAGATGTCTCCTGCGAACTCCTAGTACACACCCCACCTGGGTGGCAGTGGACCAGAAGTGTCCATTTCCATTACCTATAAAGTCATTTGGAACAGTCATTTCCTTTTCTCCAAGGATTTTCACACTATTCCCTAGGAAAGCAAATATTTTTCTCTGGTTCTGTATCCAAAAATACCAGCTTTTGTTTCCTTCTCCATCTCAGCACGAGCCTGATGGCAGCGGGACTAGGAAGCCTGGTGGGAACACTGCAGTACAATAGCCAGCTGATGTGCACTCCAGGCACTGCTTCGCCTTTGCATGGAGATAAGAAAGAACAACTGAGATTTATCGCCCAAAGGTATCCTAATGTATTTAGCAAGCAAACAAGGTAGACTTAAGACAACAGAACAGACACTGGATTGATCGACAAAGCTGCAGAGTCCTTAGTTCTCTCTTGACCTCATCCTTCAAGATTTCTTCTGTCACTTTGCAAGACTTGTAACCTTGGGATGGTGCATGGATAGCTCTAGACGACAGTACTTGTTTAGCTCAGAAAAGACGTGGTCACACAGAGCTACTCCTTGTAAGTCCCTGAAAACACACTAAAACCCAGTTTCTAACAGGAGAGGACCAACAGACACACGGGGAGGAAAACTGGCTTAATATTATGTTTTTGCCATGTATAAACCTTTAGGAGGGAAATGAATGCGGAGCTGGTATGAACAGGTATAAGGATGGGCTGGAAGAGGGAGTGGAGGTTACACTGGGAAATTTAAGCACATTGAGAGCAATTCAGCCAGTGAATGAGAAAGGCTGGCATGGCTAAGCCAGAATGTGGGTTTTCACCATGGCTGGACTACATAAAACCACAAAAAGAAAGCTAGCAGCCTCTCGCAGAAAGCTACAGATACTCACGGCTCTACAGAAAGGATTTAACGTCTCCTTCAGAGGGCAATAAGTCACCACGGAACATGTTCAAACCGTTTGCAAAGAGCAGCTTGGGGATCCCTGGAAGCTCAGGAATACATTGTGGTTTTGTGCAGACCTCAAAGAGCGGTGACGTCTTAGCCACGGAGCAGCAGAGGGTTGTTTTTGGAGTCTGAAAGGCATTGGCCTTTGGGGATATTTCCAAAGTGAATTGAAGATGAGGGGACAACCTCCCTAACAAGGAAAGCCAATAAAACAGAATTTATATTTCTATCTCATTTTGTTGACATGAAAATAAATTGCTATTGTCTCTTTGCAAAGATTCACTGAGATTCATTATCTCTTTCTGGGGGATCACATTAGCTTTGGCCTTACTACGTGTTAGCTCTTGGATCTCTCCTCTTCCAATCTGCCTGTAGTAAGACACCAGCCTGCGATCAAAGCCTGGCAGAAGGATCCATATGTCCCACTGCAGCTGCCTTTCACACATAGCGGCTGCAGCCATACTCCAAGTTTGCCTTGCGGAAACACAGTTTCCTTAAAAAGGCAAAGGGCTACCTTTCTAAGAATAAAAATACACGCTGAAATATTAAAATGAAGATCTCAAGTCAGCCCATTGCAGTCAATCTAAATATAGACTGATACCATATCCCAGCCCTTAGCTATAAGGTTTCCGGGGAGCAGAGCAACGGGTGCAGCAATTCAAAGTCACTGCTAATACAGAAAAACAGTTACAAGAAACCAGGAATTTCTGTGATTCTAGACTAAAAAGCCATAAACTGGAATACATTAGGAAAATAACTACTGCACTGGTCTTATCTTTTTTATTTTTAATAGCCTATTTTGTCTCCATCAGCAAAGAACTGCTCTAAAATAATTGCTCTAAATGACTCTTTGAAGACACATCTCTATTTGCAAACCTCATCAAGTTACATGTTAGACAAGTCCCAAATCTTCACTTCTTAATTTACAGTAAGAATGAACAAACAGAAGGAACTTAATGCAGCAATTACTGTTAGCACGGCTCAGAGAGAGGTGAGTTACCGGCCCTCTTGCTATTACCGACATTCAGAGGGAGCTGCTAATCTCACCCAATTCTGGTTTTACAGAGGATTTAAGGAATCCAGGTAGGGACTTCACAGGAACAGTACCAGCTCGGTAGCTAGCAATGCATCTGCGTGCCCCTCTCATCAAACATCATCAATTTGAGAGATCCCAAACCTTGTAGTTCCTTCTCAACAGTGTTCACCAATGGTTATTAAAGCCCGTAACAACCCAATTGCACTAGTGCTCTGCTCGAGCCTAGTTAACAAGTACGATCATATTATATGGACCTTAAAAGAACCCCCCTGTTTATTCTAGACACCAGCTTAAGCTACTACAGGTTTTGAAAGTGCTCCAGATCCAGCAATTCACACTACGAAGGCTGAATCATCCCAGGACATGAATAAAGATGAGAGCATTTAACACCACAACAGACTTTTTACCATGTAAACTGCACCACAGATAAGAGTTAGATCAAAAGTGTTTATTCCTTTGTGATATAGCTTGGCATATAGTACATTATAAAAACCAAGAGAAAGATTTTAACTGCAACAATATATTCCGTTACCTGCAGCAAGCAAAGAATAAACTTTAAGAGTTAAAAGATTTAATAGAGCAATAATTTCCTTTAAGTACATGCTAGAACAGAAAGCAAAATATAGTGCTCATTCTAACCTCAGTCACTGTCTAATACAAATTGAGAATACATTTCACTTTCACATTCTTACATGCTACAGAATATTATTTTAGAAGTAGTTTTAGAAAGGTGTCAGATAGAATTTGCAAGCTTTTCCCACTTTATCTTTTAATACAAACTTCTCAACTCTACAGAAATTTGTAAATAAAGACAGGCTGCCTTCCAGGGTGCCAACCCCGGTGACACTACTGAAAAATGACAGGACTGAAGTGTATTTGAAAAACTGCATTACTTGGGTCTCTGCAAACATACACGTCTAGGCTGGGTTTTCTTTCTTTATATATGTGAACCCCAGTTTGTTCATATGACATAAATACCCCCGCTCCAGGATTTGTAAACTGACCCTTATAGGCTTAGTGAGATCTGATACTCCACAGATAAGGTCTTAAAAAAATATAATTCACGATGAAAATACCAATCTGCACTTCGAGGACGTGCACTGCCCAGCTCTGCCCAAGCATACCCAGAGTGCTCTCAATTACATGACTTCATATCTGCGTTTTTATCAAGCTGGCACGCCTGGCAGGTCCCTGCAAGCTGTTGGCAGCTTGCCCCACAATTTGGGGCAAAAGGAGCTGGCACAGCTTCAACAGGCTCCTTCACAGCTTTTTGATTGATGGCTAATGCCATCAACCCAAAGAGACCTAGAAAACCAATCAAATCCAGGCCCTACATTAGGCTTCACTGATTGGATTGGGAATATGGCCATAGACTTCGCAGTTGATGATAAATCACATAAGCAATGAGGTTGAGAGCTTTCGCAAAGAACAACAGAGCTCCTTTGCTCTGAATACTCTGACTGTTGAGTGAATATTCATGAATTTTGAAGTACAGAAACAATTTCTTTCCAGTTCAGAGGGACAAGAGAGCTCAATGTTAGCTTCAAAATCCAGAGAGCAGGGGAACATTTTACAGAATGGGGAAAATGATACATTGATTTCTAAATCAGTTCATAAATTACCTGAGAAAACCTTAAAAATGTGCCAGTAAGAGCAACTCTCTCTTACTCTCTCTTTTTTTTCACCAGCAAGTACAGCATAAGTGTAAATTGCAGACATCACAGTTTCATATCTCAAGTTGAGATTCTGGAGCCCTGATTGTATCAGAATTTCAGCTCCTATTTAATTACAGCAAAAAGGATTTAATTCTTACAGTTTTGAAGACACAGTCAGTGTGGCCCAGGAGTAACCAGCACTAGGAGATCTGCTCTGGCTTTAGAGAGGTCAACATACACGTGTTGGTTTCTGGGAGGTAGATGACAAGCACGGGGGACCAAGCACACCCAATCAACCTCAGCTTGTAAGAGGAGCACTCGTGCTCAACGCATCGCGTCCTGATCTCCAGACTCACTGCATAATGCCAGCGTTCCTCCCGACAGGCAAATCTTGGAGGTAAGGCTAAGCAGCTTGACTGAAAATCCTGCTAAAAGGGAGGAGGAGAGGGGATGCAACTTGAAGATCTGGTGAGAAAAGCAGGTGCCTTAAAAAGAGATGATGCTTCAAGCAAGAACGGAGGCATGAATCTACCACAAGGAAGGGATATACTGGGTGGGGGGGTGTCTCGGATGTCTCGTATAGGGATTATTCTTACATCACTAGAAAGAGCATAGCAAGCAGATTTAGCCAATTGACCACCGCAACCCCAACGTGTGAAGTCCTGGTTAGGGAAGCTATGGACCTTACCGCTTTTTTTGGCTGCAGTTTGGTATGCAGTGGCTTAAATAAATCGTAGATTATTGTGAAATATTATTATTATTGGGAATGTATCATTAAAATTCAGTGGGGTCCTATATACACATGCCTTCTTCACCTCACAGCATCACAGATCGATAGGATGGCCTGTGGCCCTAACTCTCCTTTCTTGGAGCATAAAAACTTTGATGTCCCACAAACTATCCTGCACTACTACAAACACACAACAGCTTTACCAAGCTACAAAACCGGACAGTCTCTTCCAAACCAGGTACCCTTCAGTAAGGCATGGGCAGGTGCCCTTTTTCTAATAGTTCAGGAATTTCTCAGTCTTCATGCAACATATTAAGATAGGCACAACCACATTCACGCAGCTGTGTCAAAATAAATCACCAACAACTTTGCAGACCTAATGGCAGCAAGATCTTGGCCAAAATTACGTTGTCATGTAGTCAGGTATGAACAAAGCTACAAGTTACATTGCAGTTCAACCCTGGTCCTAGAAATCATCCTTTTCTTGTGAAAGATAACATAAATTTGAAATCATGCTACCGTATTACTCAAACTGTAACAAAATTTTCTGCTTTTAACTGAGATACATGTTATAAAATTGCTGAGGTACAAAGCTTTTCTTCCCCTCAATTCACCACAATGTGAACTACTACACTTACGCATAAATACAAATATATAAATAAGAAACTTATTTGAATGAACCCCCTCTATTAGCCAGTATTTTGCAAATCAACAGCTATTCAGATTACCTCCCTGTTCAGAGACATTTTACTGAGAGGCAAAAATTCATAGCTCACCAACTCTGCTGCTGTTTTGTCATCTGATCTCATGATTTAGTCATTTTGCCTCACTTTGCTTATTCACAAGCAAAGTGTCCACTTATTTTTTTTGTCTACTTACAAAAAAAAACCCCACGCCAGTGAGAGGTTATTTATTGGTAGTTCTAAAGTTTTGCAACATCTGAGATAAATTAAATTACTAATCACTTATAAGCCATGAAGAAGATAATCAAGCAACACATTCGTACAGTGATATGGGGGGCAGAATGATGGAATTAAGACATGAAACCTGCTTTCCATGCAAAGACTGAAGAGAAAGGAAAGACAAGTCTTCAGGAACTATTTCTCAGAGGTGGAAAGAAGGTCACTGCGGTTTGATTAAGGAAAGAGGATTATTATGAGCTTTCTTAAAGAAGCCCATCCTCACACTGGCCCTTTCTCCATCACTTCAGTTTACACAAAGGGGAGAGAGCAAGACCAGAAAACTGAATTGAGAAGGAAAATGTCCTTTAACACAATGCAATTAGAGTTTGTTATATAAAATTTCAATGAAACTAATAGAAGGGAAAGTAAACATTTTTCCATGAAACTAAGCAAAGCCAATACAGCCAATACATATTTTCAGCTTAGTACAAAATAAAAAGGTACTTTCAGACACCTTGGAACAAAGCTTTCATTTTAACAATTCCATCTCCTGCTTTGGACAACTTTATTAGCTTAAAAACACTACTCAACTCTGCCCTTTGGCTCCCTAGTCACTGTGCCACTTAACACGGAGAATAATAATGAGCCACATAATGGAGCACCATTTCTATCCCTGCCAGTCTCTAGGGAAGAGTAATCATCTCTGTACTGTCATTGCTAATGCAAACTACTATCGCTAATCCACTGGGACTCCAAGTAAAATACACAGGGAGATTGTTTGCTGTTGCTCACCCTTTCTTCCTTCCCTTTTCAAAATCCATCTCTCTCCTGCAGGAGTCTCGGAGACATTATTAAGCCCACCAACACTGAAACATGAAACGAATGAGGCAGACAGATAAACATAGCCCGATTTCTCCGCAAAACCTCTTGTGAAGGTTAACCACGGCACAGACCTAATGCAAGCCTACTTCGTTGAGAGCTATTATTAAATTGCACAGTTGCCTGAAGACGCTGCTATTGTATTATATGGATTGATTCACGGATTGAATTCCAAGCCATGAAAGTGTGAATAGACTGTGAATGGTTGTACCCAGTTCATACCATCCACAAACATTTGTTAATATGGCAAAATAAATGATATTCTGCAACAACCTTCTGTTTTCAAGCTGTACAAAATAAAGTGATACACCAAACAAGACTTGATTCTTTGTTTTTGCTAATAAGCAGGGTTTCAGTAGTGACACATAAGTAGAGATACCCACAACACAGATTATCTTGCTTTGAACAGCCAAGACCTAAGCTGTAATGTCTTTGTTTTACACTAAAATATTGGGCACATGCATTTTATGATGTTTATTCCACTACAGATGAAGAGCAGAGCTGGTTTCAACTTACATCACAAAGTTTCATTTGAAAAATTTAAATTTAATTTAAAAATCTAAAGGCAAGTTCTTGGCCTTTAGTGTCAGGTCAAGGGATGTTCATTCAGACACCTACAGTAAAGATACAGTGAGGTATTGGGTTTGTGTGGCAAGGTTTTGGTAGCGGGGGGTTATTGGGGGACTTCCGTGAGAAGCTGCTGGAAGCTTCCCCTATGTCCGACAGAGCCAATATCAGCCGGCTCCAAGACGGACCCGCCGCTGGCCAAGGCCGAGCACATCAGCGACGGTGGTATCGCCTCTGTGATAACATATTTAAGAAGGGAAAAAAGTTGCAGCAGGCACAGAAATGGCAGCCGGAGAGAGGAGTGAGAACATGTGAGAGAAACAACCCCGCAGCCCCCCAGGTCAGTGCAGAAGGAGGGAGGAGATGCTCCAGGCGCCGGAGCAGAGATTCCCCTGCAGCCGTGGGGATGAAGACCACGGTGAGGCAGGCTGTCCCCCTGCAGCCCAGGGAGGTCCACGGGGGAGCAGATCTTCACCTGCAGCCCGGGGAGAGAGGACCTCCACGCCGGAGCAGGGGGATGCCCAAAGGAGGCCGTGACCCCGTGGGAAGCCCGCGCTGGAGCAGGCTCCTGGCAGGACCTGTGGCCCCGTGGGGAGAGGAGCCCAGGCTGGAGCAGGTTTTCTGGCAGGACTTGTGACCCTGTGGAAGGGACCCACGCTGGAGCGGGCTGTGCCTGAAGGACTGCAGCCCGTGGGAAGCACCCACGCTGGAGCAGTTCGTGGAGGACTGTCTCCTGTGGGAGGACCCCACACTGGAACAGGGGAAGAGTGAGGAGTCCTGCCCCTGAGGAGGAAGGAGCGGCAGAGACAACGTGTGATGAGCTGACCCCAACCCCCACTCATTGTCCCCCTGTGTCGCTGGGGCGGGGGTAGGTAGAGAATTTGGGAGTACAGTTGTACCTGGGAAGGAGGGAGGGGTGGGGGGAAGGTGTTTTTAACATTTGGTTTTATTTCTCATTATCGTACTCTGATTTGATTGGTAAAAAATTAAACTAATTGCCCTAAGTCGAGTCTGTTTTGCCCATGACAGTAATTGATAAGAGATCTCTCCCTGTCCTCATCTTGACCCAAGAGCCTTTGGTTATATTTTCTCTCCTCTGTCCAGCTAAGGAGTGACAGAGCGGCTTTGGTGGGTACCCGGTGTCCAGCCAGGGTCAACCCACCACAACAGAGAAAACTGCAGAGCGTCAAAAGAGGGAAATGCTGTAAGTGTACAAAATAACATGGTGGAAACAACCCAGTGGCATCTCCCAGCCATGTGGATGGATCCATGATGGACTGGCAGAGTTACGTGGAAGAGTTAGAAAGAATCACAAGCCAAGCTGGTGTTAACAGAGCTCTGCTGCCAAAATTTCGAATATTTGCCTTGAGTATTCTAGTGGTTTTCTTACCCCATTTTACCCAGGAAGACCATCTATTAAAAACCCAAGAGATGCAAAGTCTGGGGGAAAAAGAAGGAAAAAACCCAACCACCAATACCTCTCTTTCCTTTCCTCCAAATCACTGTTTCCCTCAAAAGCAGTACTCAGCTAGTTAAACCTACACAAATTCAAACTTGGGCTTAGCCACAAAGTTGATATCGATCAATCGTCGCTCCTACTGAGCAATCAAAGAACACCATCATTGAGAACAAACCTGTTGACCCAGAAGAATTTGTACCAGTTCCCCCCCGAATCTTAGTCCTCTAATCTGTCTGATAACACTAACAAAAGGTGTCAGCCCGAATGAGGCAGCTGGAGGAGGAGGGAAGGCTCACAAAGGAAGAAAGGAGAGCTCAGAAGAGAGGAGATACACAAGGGAAAGGAGCAGAGAGAGAAAGGCTTTACGATCGGAAAAGAGCAGATGACATTCAAGAGGGTCACGGTGTACAGAAAATGAACCAGGAGACTGAAAGGTTTTGGTGGAAGTGCTGACTTTGAAAACATCCCTTGATCTATTTTTCTTCATTGAAATGTTTTCTTCACAAGGCCCAAACACCAAATACATAAAGGGGAAGCTGCACCTACCCTCTGAAAATGAAGGAATATGCATTTCAAAGTTGTATCAACTATTTCTTCTTCTACGAACCTCCAATTTGATAGCATGTTAATTTGTTTCCATTCTGTTCTGCATTAGGAAAACTAGGCATGAGGTACAAAGCCAGACTGTTATAACCCTCTTCTCTTGAACTCAACCATATTACATATTTCTTACTCATTATAATGCAACTCAGAACCTGATCCAACATGCAGCCTCTTATATTCCCCCAGGCCAAATCAAATGTTGATTTAAATTTGTTTAATACCATGGAATTACATTTATTTTAACTAAATGAGGATCTGACTCCAAGTTCATTCTACTGTGAGTTAGTAAATACGAGGCAATATTGAAATCCTAATTCATTCAAACAGTAGCCAAAGGCAACTCTGGACATCAAAACTTGTTTTAAATTAGGAAGAAACGGCCCTGGGTTAATTACCAGCGTTAAGGGATCTTTAGCATCACGTGGACTGTGGCACCAAAGATGTGTTGACTTGTGTTTCTGGTGTGTCATGCAGTGCTCCCATCTAGGGATGGAAACACATAGATGGAAGAACTTGATTTCCCAGGCTGAAGAGCAACGCTGTTACCACTAAAATCAGTAAGAACAGTAAAAAAAAAAACAAACAAAAAACAAAACCACAGCTATTTTCCTACTGGACCTGAAACTGCAATTTCTTCCAAGCACAGCATGCACAACTGCAGTCCAGGCTTGCATTTTTCTGTTCATTATTTCCCCTATCTCCTTCTTCTGTTTTTTGAGCATTTTGGAAAAGCAAGGCTACACTGCCTTCCCAATCCTGCGTATCCCCAACAACTTTATCATGACTATTTTAAGTTCTTCTTTATAGAGCCTCCATTTCAGAAATTATGCCTGAGCAGCTACAGCTGAAGCCCTACTACCACAAAGATTATTCCTCTTTCTGAGCAGTCAGCAAAGGCAGTTCATAGTTAAGTTTCCAAAATTAGGAAGGAGGAAGCTGATGCCAGCACACATTTCATAGGAGGATCTTCATGTAAATCTCATCCCCTTCTTTATCCATCTGAATGAATTCCCTGTAGGGAAGGTTTCAAGGCTCAGCTCTTCATTCTGGATTTTGCTTCAGGAATGAAGAGTTTGGCATGCTTCAACAAACAAAAGTCCTCATTTTCTCTTTTTCATAGAATGTTACAGCAAACCAAATGGGGAGAAAAGTATCTACAAGCAAACTGAACCTCAAATCTACGTGATTCAAAACAGTTACACTCCCCCAGCAACAATATTTAAACATCTTGCACTGGTAGAGCATCTTCTTGATTCATACTAATGGAGCTGATTCACATTTCTATCACTGCAGTTTCACTCTATTCTCATCACACTGACATTGAAGCGCACAAGTTAAAGCTGGGAAAAAACAATGCTGAAGCAAGGGCTGTTATCACCAACTTAGAGCAGTTAAAATGAGATCCTCTTAACGCATACGGGGAACTGCCACTGGTAGCTACATTCATACATACTCATAAGCATTGAAGGATTTGATCCAGCTCCCCTGTACACCCACAGGTTAGGAATAATTTTAGAGCAGGCCAAAAGAAATGGGTTTTGAAATTACAATTTCTCCAACCAAGTGAAATACTTCAGAAAATAAAGTTGTATAAAATCAATAGCATACAATGATTTTTCTATAGATGGCAGCTTATTTAGTTAACATCAATCATCATGAGGGGAAGGTGTAAGCAAGATGCGTGCAGGAACTCAAGAGATTGATTTCAGAACTGGAAAGCACTCATAGGTTCCATGGCATATCATAAACAACCATATTACCCAAGAAGGCATCACCCCTGGAACGATTCAAATTTAAACTTGAACATAGGAGTAAAAAGCATGAAAACATTTAATTTACGAAGACATCAGAAGACCCAGTAATGGGTGACTTTGTGAAAATCTGCATAACTAAAGAGGAGCAGATGTCTTTGTACAAAGGGGCCCGATCAATTCAACTGCTCCTTCCTGAGACCTGTCATACCCTGCTCACCCTCCTTATCTACAACATATGGTTTGTACAGAGCTCACGGCCCTTGATCTGTAGTAAAAAGATATTAAGGTTGGTAATCTGTACGTGTTTTAACAGATATACAGATGTAAAATGCTCAGATGCCTCATTGATCAGGAAATTAGAAAGACTTTATAGCAAATACCATAAGGTTTTAAAGATTTTGTGTTCTATTGACAGAAATACTCATCGAATATCTCTTCGAAGTCTATAAAACTTTTGTATAAAAAGATTTGTATAAGGTGACATAATTCCCAGATCAAATACTTCTCATCTAATGCTTCAAAGTCTGCAGTCCACAGGGTGCTTCCCCCCGGCCCGAGTACTTTGTTTTCTACTACAGCACATTACATCCCACACACGCACCTCTCATAATGGGATGTGCACAGAGAGATTGATGGGATGTTTGCCTCATAATTCTAGACAAATGTTTTTCTTCCTAGCAGCGAAGTGTAAAGGTGATCCCAGAGAAGTTCCTGAATGCATCTCGTTCCTCTGAAGAGCGTGCATTAAAACCAATGACTTTGTCCTAGAAGATGTGTAGATTACTAAACCTGATAACTACGAATCACACCGGTGCTATGTCAGCCACCGCAGAGAAGAGCTCATTCCATATGGAGGGCTCAAGGGATTTAATGGAAAACTATTAGTAGATTAGGTCAAATTCCTAAATATGCTCCTTGAATCATCACAAGAGCATCTGCAAATGTATCTACAGAGATGTTTATCTTCACACAAAATCCCGTTCTCCAAGACAATGGGATGTCTGTTGCCCATGGAAAAACACCAGATAATATTTTGAAAACCAAGTAGCAAAGCCTCAGTTTTCCCATCATGGTTCACTGGTCACAGTCAGATTTTTTCATTGTCTTTCTTGCCAGAAGCGAAGCCCAAAAGGTGCAATTCAGCCAAGTTGTTCAAAGGAAAGTTTTCATTTGCTTTACAGTTTTATTTCTAGGAGGTCTACAACCCATCTCCAATAATAAACAGCATTATTAAAGAAAAAAGAAACTAACTTTCAGGAGCTGGTGAAAGCAGAAAATAGTGTAAAGGCCAAAATTGCTTCCCCTTTTCCTGACATCAATCTTTGACCTTCGATGTATTTCCAGCTTGGGTAGATCTGAGCAGGAAAAGCTGGGAAATTAAACCGATTTCTTCTCTGTGAGAGTAGCACAGCTCTTGCTGCTCCCTGTTTCTGTTTCTTTTTTTTTTAAGTCTGCAGAGCACACTCCATGCACACTTCTCATTTGTGGCCCCAATTAAAGTAGCAAGAGCTAAATACAGAGCTAATCCTAAAGTGATACAAACACCCAACCAGACAGCCTCTCCTTTAGTGTGTGATTGCAAATACCCAGAATAAAACCGCTTAATTTTTTTTTGTTTGTTTTAATTGAGATAGAAGAGAAACGCAAATGATATGGACTCTAGAGGACTATCAGAAATACTTAACAGTTAACTAACATGAGGACGACTGGAAAAAAGGTTCCTTATCCCCCACAAGATTCACCCTTTTTCTCTAAAAAAATAAATAAAGCCAGAATTGGTTCAGCATAAGGAACCTTCTTTGCCGCCTACAATGATGTATGGCCTTCTCAGGAAGATCCTGCACACTCAAGACTTCTGAAACACCCAAGAACGCACCATTCATGGCAGCATCCTGCACCCACCAATCTGTTTCCAGAATCACCATCTTCCACTCACGTTTCCAGATCTGCAACCCCAGCTGTGATGGCAAATAACCACCTTCCCTCCTTCAACCTTCTGCCCCTCAAACAAAAAAAACAGTAAGAAACCTCATCTGAAGCCAAGTTTTCTGGAAATATGAGCATTTCCTTCAACAGACTCCAGATCAGGCTCTTGGTGTCTAGGTGATACCGGAGCAAGCAAGTTATCTTTACTGGATTCACACTCTCTGTATCCCATTGCCCTACCTAGAAGACAACAGGGCTGCAGAGAATTATGTGATTCTGCAAATAAGGCAGACGCAGACACACAGAAATCAACCTCACTCCCAAGGAGCAATTAGAGTTGCCTCACTCCCATACCTCCCAAAACATCCAGCATCCATAAATGTGCCATTAGGGAAGCCTGCAATGTCCCTGAACTAATTTACTTAGTCCAGCAGTTGATTTCCTCCCCCTCCTCCTCTCCAAACAATTCTTGCAGCAGAGGTTTTCTGCAGAGAAAAAGAGAACAAATTCTGCCCAGGAAGGTGGAAAACTTGGCAAAAGCATCTGTGCGACTGTAATCAGCCTGTGTGGGGTTTCCAATTTCTCTTTTCATTAGGCAGCAACTGGCTGCTTTTATTCAGAAATGCGTATACAGTGGCAGAAGAGATCTCTCTAGTGGTTTTGCTGATGCCATCCTCCCCCTCCTAAAAATAACCAATTGAGGCTATTCCTGCAAGA
The DNA here is from genome assembly GCF_929443795.1 of Astur gentilis. Lineage (NCBI taxonomy): Eukaryota > Metazoa > Chordata > Aves > Accipitriformes > Accipitridae > Astur > Astur gentilis. The sequence goes on from NC_064890.1 coordinate 2,666,501, forward strand.
TGCCTTTCATGCACTGCATGAATAGCTTATGTGAAATAGCTCCTGCATACCGAAGCATACAGAAAGCTTTATTCTCCCGCACGGGAAAGGATTTATTTAACCAGAATGAAAAAGAAACTGAACAGAAGACACATATCCTCCTATACAACTGGGAATTCCAACTGTCTGAACGATATGTAAATTATATTTGCTTTTAATGTGTGGGCCTAGTTGGAAGAGGGCCGAGTCAAAACCAGCCCCTTCCTCGTTCAGCGCATCTGCTGCCTGTGCGTGCATGTGTAGTCAACTAGATTTGATGACTAAGGGTGGTCACAAATCATCTTTCAAATTTTTCTCAGGAATTTATTTTCTACTAAACATTTTTGTTTTCATTAGAAGAAACCATTTTCTCCATGTAAAGCTGATGTTTTGCTGAAAACAAATGCACACACCTGAAAACAGAAACATTTCAACCAACTGGAAATTCAGTCAACGCGCCTAGTTCTTTACTACTTCTAATTCTCTAGTACATCTCCAGACATGCTATGTCTTCCATGATGTGATAAGATCTGATCCCAGAAGATCTTCCTAGGGTGCTCCATGGTGGCTCGGCCACAGGTCAGGAAGTTTCAGCATCTTTCCTACTCCACTGCCGACATCAGGGGAACATTTGGAGCCTCTGCCCTGATACCCTCTAGCCTGAAAGCATCAAAACTGCTGAAAGAGAAAGCCAAGCTCTATTTTCTCTTATGTTCCAGCCCAGGATTACTTCCCCTGATTGAGTATACCCACTGACTTGGACTAGGCTGAAAGACATTTGGTTTTGGTTTGTGTTGGGGTTTTGGTAGCTGGGTAGGGGCCACAGGGGTGGCTTCTGTGAGAAGCTGCTAGAAGCTTCCCCGGCTCCAAGACGGACCCACCGCTGGCCAAGACCGAGCCCATCAGCAACGGTAGCACCTCTGGGAGAACAGATTTAAGAAGGGGAACTGGTAGTGAGTAGGGGGATTGGAATGCGAGAGGAACACCTCCGCAGACACCAAGGTCAGTGAAGAAGGAGGAGGAGGAGAAGCAGGGGAGGAGGGGATGGCCCTGCAGCCCATGGGAAGACCAGACGGCAGGCTGCCCCCCCCCCAGCCCATGGAGGGGAGTGGGGGAGCAGATGCCCACCTGCAGCCCGGGGAGGACCCCAGGCCGGACTAGGGGGATGCCTCCCAAGATGGCCGCCGCTCCGTGGGAAAGCCCAAGATGGAGCAGGCTGTGCCTGAAGGACTGCAGCCCGGGGAAGGGACCCACGCTGGAGCAGTTCACGAAGAACTGCAGCCTGTGGGAAGGACCCACGTTGGAGAAGTTCATGGAGGACTGTCCCCTGTGGGAGGGACCCCACGCTGGAGCAGAGGACGAGTGAGGAGTCCTGCCCCTGAGGAGGAAGGAGCGGCAGAGACAACGTGTGATGAGCTGACCCCATTCCCCGTCCCCCTGCATCACTGGGGTGGGGGTAGGAAGGGAATTTGGGAGTAAAGTTGTACCTGGGAAGAAGGGAAGGGTTGGGGGGGAAGGTGTTTTAAGATTTGGTTTTAATTCTTGTTATCCTACTCTGATTTGATTGGCAAAAAATTAAATTCATTTCCCCAAGTTGTGTCTGTTTTGCCCGTGACAGTAATTGGTAAGAGATCTCTCTCTGTCCTTATCTCGACCCATGAGCTTTTCTTTATATTTTCTCCTCCTCATCCCACTGGGGGAGGCGGGGAGGAGTGAGCGAGGGGCTTCATGGTGCTCTGTTGCCGGCTGGGCTTAAACCACGACAGCATTGCAGATAAACTAATGGAGAGGCAAAGTTATCAGAACAGGAACAACTGCGGATAGAATTGTTTACTCCTGGAGGGGATGGAAAGCAGCATACTCCAGAAAGAGTTAACTTGCAAGACCCACGATCACAAAAAAACAAAAATTATTTTTAAAACATGAGATGTGCTGAATTATTGACAGCTTAAAAAGCACATAAAAATTGAAGTACAAATCACTCCATTATCATTTTACCATTTTATTCTGTTATTCATGTTTGTACTTTTCAAATGCTTTATCAAGAAATAAGGAGAAGAGTCTCCAGACAGGTTGTTATTACTTTTATGCCCAAAGTATGACTGCCTAGACTACACCAACAGCATCTGAACTGTGATTTTGAAAAATTATTTGCAAAATCTTTTATACATATTTTTTTCTTAAGACTTCCTGGGTGTACAACCTACATGGAGTGTAAAATTCTCAAATACTTCTTTCGAGTAGAAATCCATTCTGAAAAGCAAGTGCAAAACCTGAAGAGGTGTGAGTGCTGCGGTGGGACCTGGTAATCTGTGCCATTCGCGGTCACTCCAAGCACACCATGATCAACACTCCCCACTTTTACACCAGAACAGGGACCAGGCTTCCTAACTAAGCCATCTTTCGTCCCCCCACTAAAATTCCAACCGTGTTTCAGACCTGGATAACCACAGGGATAGAATCAATCAAGTTTCTTGAAAATAAACAAACAAACAAATAAATAACTTGCCAGCCTTGTGAAATTTTGTCATTTAAGTCTTGACCAGCTCTACAACTTTCATGTACACTCATAACCGCCACAGTCCTGCATTATGTTTTGACAGAAAAACCAAATATGTTTTGAGAGGTTTAAAATCCAAACCCCAAAATAGCCTTTAGCGGAATACTTTAGACAAAGAAGAATGCTTGCCCTGGACTGGATTTTGCTAGCCAGTAAAGAAAAAAGCGTAGGTATCCCGACAGCCAGCAAATCCCACACTGATGGGGCATCGTCGAATCATTTACGTTAGAAAAGACCTTTAAGATCATCGAGTCCAGCCATCAATCATGCCCACTAAACCATGTTGTGAAGTGCCTTGTCTATGCACTTTTTGAATACCTCCAGGGATGGTGACTCCACCACTTCCCTGGGCAGCCTTTTCCAATGCCTGACAACCCTTTCGGTGAAGAAATTTTTCCTAATATCCAATCTAAACCTCCCCTGGTGCAACTTGAAGCTGTTTCCTCTCATCCTGTCACTTGTTACTTGGGAAAAAAGACCGACCCCCACCTCACTACAACCCCCTTTCAGGTAGTTGCAGAGAGCGATGAGGTCTCCCCTCAGCCTCCTTTTCTCCAGGCTAAACAACCCCAGTTCCTCAGCCGCTCCTCAGAAGACTTGTGCTCCAGACCCTCCACCGGTTTCGTTGCCCTTCTCTGGACACACTCCAGCACCTGAAGGTCTTTCTTGTCGTGAGGGGCCCGAAACTGAACACAGTATTCCAAGGTGCGGCCTCACCAGTGCCCAGTACAGGTTTGTTTTGGGTTTGGTTTGTTTTTGTTTTTTTTTTTAATTTTAATTCCATTTTTGCAAATTTCTTAAAGCTCTGTGACTCGGGCTGTAGAGCCAAGCAGATTGCTTGCAGCTCTCGCCATCCACACCTCTCATGTTATGCTTCAACTTCAGCTAATATGGCTGTGCATTCCTCACTGCTGGTCTCATTACATTCAGATCCCAGTGCTAAGCACGTTGTTAAGCGTTGTAATTCTTTCTTTATTAGATTCAGGTATATAAATGGCATCCCAGGGAGCACTGTGAATTTTGATCATTATTTCTTTACTTGAGCTGTGTTCATCTGCCTGCTGAGACGATGATCACTAACTTACCCCACGCTCCTGTGGGACCCATTATTTATCTTATTACATTTTACAGTGTGGAGTAAATAAATAGCATTAAAGTGCTAAATTTATTCATCGAAATGTGTTGCATTTGCGTACTGGAGCCATTTCTTAAATCAAGGAAATGCTGTTAATGGGGACTCTATGAAGATGTGGAAAGCATTCATTTTAATATGGCCGTAATAAAGCAAGACTGCTATGAACTAATGATGACATTTCACATGTGTGGAGAAGGACAGTGACACTTTAATATCTCCACTTCCTCAGATCACTTCTATCACATGCAGCCCAAGAGGGCTGTATTAATTATTTTGGTGTCGTTTCTAAGAAATTAATTTTAGTCATTATTAGAGCATGCACATTAAGCAACAATTGCTTGCCTGCTTGAAAGACGGGCTCAGAAAATCCTACACACTGGGAGGAAATATAAGCATGGTAAAACCCAGGCAGTGATACAACCACTTCCATCTCAAAACATTTTGCAATCATAATGCAATTAGTCAACGGCAGAAGTAGGTAGGTCACGACACAATCTTCACAAGGCACAGAAGCAAAGCAGAGGAAGCAAAGCCATTTTGTGCTGAAGGTGCACATGGCAGCAGTGGGAGATCTGTGATTAAGACCTGGGAGAAGGAGGATCCCATTTTTTTTTGGATTAAAGCAACTGACTGACATCAAGCGTGCACCTTGTTTAAAATTTCTTCTTATGAATTAAAAATAGCTCAGTTTCCCAAAAGTGATCCAAAGCAGTAATGCAAGGAGAGTAACATCTTGGTGCTTCTGTTGCATTAGACTCACTGCAATGCAAAATTGAGGTCTCCTTTAACTACTCTTACATTATATAAGTCACCAGGGTAATATTTATACCCTGAACAGACTATTTAAAGTTCTATGTACTGTGCATGAGGACATTACACAAGTTATTCTCCTTTAAAGCAAATATTACTTCAACAAATGTTGGTCTTCCACGAATTAGGCATTAGGATACCTATTTCTCTTCCCTGTCTACTCTGGGGAATATACCATATTTAGACCACATAAGTGACCTTTCATTTTTCATTTTAATTTTATTTTTGACCTCTAAAAGTTAAGTGCTCTAGCCAACGAACAGAACAGGTTACTCCACGCAAATAGTCATCCCATAGCTGTACTTAAGAAAAGCTGTCCTTTTGAGCTAGAAGCATGACGTTGCTTTGTCTCCTATGCCATTTTTATTAATTTGTATTATTAAAGTGATTTTGAAACCAAACTACTTAAAACAGAAGTGCCAAGAGTGTTACTAGCAGATATCCGAATAAGCAGTGAGGAAAAAAGTAAGACAACAAACTGTTTCACCAAGTGGTGGAAAGAAAAGGTTATATCCATTTGTCCTCAGCCAACACCAGCCAAATTGCTATTTGCTCGTCTTCGCATTTATTCATGTGATTTATTTATAGATAACAACCACATCCCCCCCTACAGACTTAGTTTTGGTTCCTAATTAAATTCAGGAGAGGGGGCAAGAAGTGAAATTTAGAGTTTGCCACTACTGAGCCAAACCTGTACGGAGGGGGCTCTTTTTTTGTATTTCTCTTGTGGAAGAGGACTTCAGCTTAGAGCCAAAATACAGCCAGGATGTTCCTGTGATGCCTCGTCCTGTTCACAGTTGGTCAGGATCATCCTAAACCCTACCGGGCACCTCCATCAGAAGCTGGCTGCTCCCGGAAAACCCAAGGGATTGAAATAATCAAGAAAACTTCTTCTTCCCAAACACATAAAAAATCAACCACAGTCTACAGAAGGTTTACCTTTAATCTGTATTAGATGACGCCCACAAAAAGTAGATAATATCATAAAAAGCAATTTATTAACGCTAATCTGCAAAGACCACTAAGTATAGACAAAATAAATGTGAAAGGGTAGATGGGAAGATAGTCAGCTTAGGACTGAAAAAGGAGGTATATGTCATTACACAAATGAGTGAAGCAATGCCATTATAGAAGCATTCCTCCTGTCCAGCTGGAACAATTTCTCTCAACGTGACACAGTAAAATAAAATTTATAGATGTTAATAAATTTTTTAAAGGTCAGGTCAGTATTTTCTGTAATGTGTCGGGGGCAACCAAATACATCTCAGCATCAGGTCACCATGGGACAGCACTGACATTAAAAAGAGGAGGAACTGCAACTCTTCTAGAAGTGAATTAGTTACTGAAATAAGGTTTGCTTCCCCCTCCCTTTCTCTCTGGTCACTCTGATGTGGCAGCAAAGCAACAGAAAGTTTCGAGAAACAAATCCTCAGTACAATCGTGCTGCCAATCTGTACCAAAATGGTCAGAAAAGCTGAACAGTTCTTAAAAAAGAAAAGTAAGCCAAAAGTGTTGTGAAATTTCAGTGATTTACACATGATTCACAACGGCAGAGAAGGCAGTGAGGGAAAGGACTTCTTATTAAAGCGTGTTTAAAGTCAAGGATCAGACTGCCCTACTCTTTGAAGCTTGGCTATAAAAAAAAGTGACAAGTAGCAGGGATTTCGAGATTTGTCACCATGCGCATACATCACAGGCTGAAAGGCTGCAATTGCGACATTCACCCTTCAATGGCTTTGATTTGTCTTCAACGAGAGAGTTATTTTTGTTGATCACCCAGTGATTGTTACAGGGCGAAGATGACACGTACTGTCAATGGAGGATGTCCAATTGGTTAAACCCGAGGATCAGAGTTTGTATGGCAGAAAATATACACGGTGCAGATCTCACTGACACCTCAAAGGCTTGAGACGCTCAAATTCATTAGGGGAGAGGGAAAAACAGAGTTGGTGCTGCCGTTTTAGCCGATTTTGACAAGAAGTTAATCTTTTCAAAGAAATGTCCTTACCAGCCTTTAACAGCTACAACCAACCTCATCTCAAGCCTAAAACCCTTTGCCCCCCACCTTCTCTTTTAAGCCTTCCAGTGAAAGATTCAAATGAAGGGGAAACAGCAATACAAGAATGCAATTCATCCAGACTTAGATTAATTTAGATTATTAAGAGTCATTGGTGCCTCAGCCCTACAGGGCTTGACAGTACCCTCTTCCCAAAAGTAGCCTTGTTTTAATTAATTGTTGTGAAATGCAGCCAAGAGAAACAGAAATTATCCACCCTCACAGTAATATGTGACTTAAAACATATTTATTTCAACAGAAAAATGAGAATAATTATTCTAATAATAAATTATCCCAGTAATCCTAGTAAATAGGGTCACTTAGTATTTTTTTATACTTTAATACTTTGACTAGAGAAGTCTAAGGGATAGCTGTGAACTCAACATGAGCATTATCCATTCTTCTGCCTTTAAATTAGCAATAAAAAGCTTAATGGAGACTTTTACCTTTTCCTCTATGTGCTTCTGTCTCCTCTGCTCTACAGACACACACATTTCAGCATATTTAAATGCCTTACGAAAAAATTAATTGGCATTGAATGTAAGAGTCTTCAGCTCAGTCTTGATGGAAGACCATAGGTAGGCTCCATTGAAATTAGATATACAACACTATGCTATGGCAAAAACAAACAAACAAAATGCTTCTGTTTTCAAGGGTATTGAAAATTCTATGACATAATAAAATTAATGACAAGTGCCCATTTCCTTTCATGGTGTCTACTGCACTAATCCTTTGAGGAGCTTACAAATAGCAATTCATAGTCCAAGAAGAGTGTCAGATCTATATAAACAACATAAATTCATGATTCGAAGGAACACATGTAAATACAATGCACAATCTCAAGACAACATAAAGGTTATTAGATGCATTAAATTTCAAGCCTCCTTCAAGTTCTTGCACATTTTCAAAGCTCCTTTGCATACAATTAACATTTCGGTTTATAATGTCCAGCCCTTTGCAGACTGGCTCATCAAAATGCTTTCATTTTTGCCCTTGAACTACAAGCATCAACTTGCTGTTGAGGCAACAAAGGAAGAGACAGAATGAAAAACAGGATTAAGAAGTTTGAGGTAAACGGTACATACCTATTTATGTTTCACTTGAGACTTAAAGCAAGGAAACATGTTACCCTGAGATTGCCATAGTCTGAGCATAACCAAAGTGGCTTTTTTAAGGTTTATCAATATCAGAATCTTGGATTCGTTACCTAGGAGACATTATTTGCATATCATCACATTATTATAATACACATACATACTTCATCGTCTTCTTCGGTGAACACTGAAATTATGGAAATTCTAGGATCAATGACAAAAATCAGTGGTTTTAAAAAACACCCACAAAACTGAAAGATTTCATGTAGATGGAAAAGGGGAAGCAAGATAATTAGGTCATGTCCTCTCTGACATTTATTTCAGTAAGCAGAGAATCAGATCGCGCTCTCTCTTTTATATGCAATTCAGAAGGTGAAAAAGTATATTCATACTGTACTTACTCATGGATGGAATTTAACTGTGGGAATAGATATTCCCACCTCTTTGACATGCAAAGCAAGAGCAAATTTCTCAGCATAGTTATAAATACCCTAAAGGAAAACACGCAGATTTCATTATCAGTTGAGCTTTGCCCTTGTGCATGAGATAAGGATGCGACTGTCCAGTAAATAGCCTCATGAGCCCTTGTTCATGCTCACACCTACACAGACACGTGCTCCTGACTACTTGTGGTTCGCTTCAGATTCTGGACCCTCATCTATGAGACAGGAGGAGAAAGAACAGGTTGTGACGGCAAGTTCAATAAGAAACACCAAGTTGGCTAAAAAACCCCTCAGTTAAAGCAGTGTTGCAAAGTCTTAGTCACCTGCTTCCTTAGGGTTAACAAGGCTTCGTTTATGGCTATTCAAACAAAACTGCCCTTGCCCAGAACCTAAACTGACATTTGGTCCATCCTTTTAAGAACCAACACATGCCAATGAGGTTTTTCTTGCTGAGTTGCCATGGAATTAACAGGCAAGGCTCCATGGCACTGAAAATTGATGGGGATTGGGAAACAAACTCCCAAAGCATCAACGATCAGGTCTTACAGGCTACAAGTACGACAGGAGTTTAAGCTGTGTGTCTTACTTCGTAATCTGTAACATTAAGAACATCAGTAGCATCTCAAGGGGAATAGAGAGAAGAGAACCAACCCTCACATCTAATCTTTCCACGCAGTTGTGAAATTGGGCAGATCTAACTGAAGTCCTGCTCCAGGGCATCTCAATCCCATTCGCACCTTCAGACCTGAATTTTGTGGTCCTCTTGCCGAGCTGGTTTTCTGCTACAGTTCTGCAGCAGCAATTGAATGGAGAAGAACCTCAGTGCTCTGCATCCGTTGGGTGATGCTCTCACTGAAATCATCTCTGTCTTCAAGTATTCCTTGAGGACTGACAATGCAGCCAAAAGGACCTTTTGCAATGCATACATAGTGGTATTGCTGTTGGAGGGCTCTAGGAAAAAGTTGGTTTGACTCTCACACTAACAAAGCTCAGCACCTCCTAGTAACCCATGAACGTATGTCTTTTAAATTTATCCTGCCCTGGATTTCCTAAAAGTAGACCAGACAGACTGTATCAGCATGGAGTTACTGCAGTGACTTGTATTACAACAAAAAGAATCTGATAGCTCTTATGCTGTGTTTCAAAGACTTAATAGCATCCTTAGTGCAAATGAGACATTTTTCTAAAGAAATACACAAAAGAAGGGCCAGTAGCATGTGAAAAGAGGGGGCACCTTTTTGGCCTATGTGTTGCTGTGCTATTTGTTACACAGCAAATAGCTAAACAAAGGAAAAAAAAAAAAAAAAAACAAAACCCTAAGCATGGAAGTTGAAGTACAGTAAATTGTGAAAGGCAGTGATTTTCCAGCTGAGGAACACTGACCATCTCTGCTGGCACCACAGGGAAGCTGCGATAATGCAAAAGCCTGAGGACACCATCTCAACGTATCCATCCCTACACGTGCTGGGTGCACTCCAGCATGAGCCAACCCTAACTCCCGCCCCAGAAGGCTCCCTTGAAGCACGCAGGCTTCATCTATCTCCATAAACCAACATTCCCTATTAAAACCAAAGTGACACTGAAGTCACGCACCCTTTGCCAACAATTCGGTACAAGTGCCTTCTGGGCCAACAGTGTTTTCGAGATGCTACACAAGAGAGACAACCCTTGAGCTTGAAATTTCACTTCCTGCTGTACCCCTTGGCCACCTCTATACACCTCCCAGATAAATATCGATGGAGCTGAACAAAGGAAAAAGACATTTTACACTTTGTAATGATGAACATTAATGGCCTGTGACACAACTGCTCTCTCTGGGGTGGCTTGTCATACAAGGTGGAAATTTTGCCCCCAACTTTGTAATGACATGTATATCAAAAATGTCAAAATATTTACTGTAAAAAGCACCTCCAGGCCAAGTTTAAGGTGACTTCTATGTTCTTGTTTTGCTTTTCTTTTTTCCCCTCAATATATTTTACTTCTGAAGGGGGATACTACACACACAGTTATAAAACCAAATGCTGCAAGAAAAAGACTCTTACTTACATGCCTCCAACCACTCTGCTGCTCACAAAACCAGCTGGTTCCTTGTTCTCACCACACCTGCACTGCAGTTCTCTATTCTTTTTCCTTGAGGGGACACCTACTGGTTCTGCATCTTTCAAAAAATTACACTATATTGCTTATTGTGCAATTATTTTGCAAAAGTTACGTATCAGTTCTAAAAAAGAGCAACAAAATGACAAGATAGAGGAGATGGAAGAATTCAAACATATGCTTTAAATGTCACAAACAGCAAAGATCGGCAAGTAAAAGCCATCAGAAACTGGCAAAAACTGTAAAACTGCTAAATATAATTAGGTATTGAATTAGAACACCAAAGCATTACTAATACATCCTTTAAAATTTGGGAATTCGAAGCATATAAACTAAACTGAAACCTTTCTATTTCTGTATGAGTGTGTGCAAAAAATTAATCTATAAAAATAATTTCCTATAAACCACAGTTTCAACACCTTTGGGTAGCAGCACTGCTTTGTACCTGAGTATCTGCAGAAAAAAAAATAAATCTAAATAAGGCTCCCAAAATCCACCTCTCGCAGACAAAGTAACATAAAAGGAATATATTTTAAAAATCCCCCTCTCAGACTTCTGCTTCAGCGGTTATGTAGGAGCAGCAATGGAGACAGAATTAGAGTGCTATTGCAATGTAGCTTCAACATGGACCTTGAGCAGAAGCAGCCAGAACAGAAGGAAATCTTTGCCGGTGAACGTGGCTCTGGAGGAATTTTGCTAGAATGGCTAAATTGGAGGGGTAAGGAAAATGCACGTGTTGAAATAACTGTGCAGAAGAAGCCTTGAATGCTAGACCAAATGCTCATGCTCTAGGAGATGAGTGATGACGGACTCCTACCTGGATGGGGGTGGTTGAGACCACACGACAAACCCGATACTATGAGACATTAGCTTATTTACCTCCTAATTAATCAGTTACCTCTTTCCTTTGTTAAACTACTCCAATAAATAATCAAGAAGTTCCTAATCAGAAACTAAGGAATAAATCCACAGAAAAGGTGCTCATTTATAAACAAAGAACATCATTTAGCACCGACTTGTTTAGTTTCACAAAGACCAATGCAAACAGGGCAACTACAGTCTGTTCTTGGGCAAGTCATTTAAAGTGCTGCTTCACTAAAATAACAGTGTTTGGAGACTACCTGAAAAAACAGAGGTGAAACAATGTAGAAATACAATGAATTAAAAGGTCTGATGATGTACTAAAGCTGGTACGTCCTAAATCAAAAAGTTTCAGCAAAGCTTATCTAGCCATACCCAAAAGGCCTGCACCTCTGACGAAATCAAGCTTCAAAATGTATTGCTGGGGATTGGGTATAAAAAGACTTCCTAAAAGTAGAAAAGGTTCTGGCAGAGCATGGAACTGAACCTCAAGCTCCTAAATTCACTGTTTCATTGCAGACATAACCAAAAAGCTATGAATGGGTTAAATCCCAGCAGTTTTTGTACAACATCTGATTGTCCTACTTACTTGAAGAAGAATAAAAATCATTCCACTGAAATTCCAAAGGGGGAACTCCAGTGTGAAGATCTATGAAGTGACAACCACTAATGACTTTTGACAATCCGACTTTTTTCTGTGTTGAGCTGCTGGGACTTGCCACCAAACACAGGGAAGTCTTAGAAAATGCCTGTTAGTGACACTGACATCATATTTTCTCCCCAAGCCAGGCTCTTCATGCCTGATGCTAATTCCATCCAGAGAGAGATTTACGCCTATTAAGCTCTGTAAAAACCTACTGTCAGCCCCGGTTATCCCAGTTTGATTTTGTATGGAAAGGAGAGGAAAACAACATATTTTACATTGCCTTTAAAATTTGGCAGGCTACCTGAATGCAAGACGTATGTCTGACAAGATCTACCTGAGCTTCAGGAATTTGAAAGCATTATAAGAAAGATTTTATTTCATCTTCTTTCTGAAAGAAGAAAAATGTCACTATTGTCACACCATTGGTCTTTTTCATCCTTCTTTTTTAGCAACATATGTTAAACTAGAGGAACAATCTTTTCTTAAATGCCATGGGCTAGGGGAAATTCTGGGTCATGACTTTAGAGGCTTTGCAATGATAGGAGTCCCATCATGAGACTATACATGTACATGTGCTTCCCTGCAGGGAAAAAAAAAAAGATCAATTTAAACCCCTTAATCAAAAATCTAGGCTAAAAATATAGAATATACACATGATGTTTTTAATTCATCTTTCATTTGATGCTTTGTTACCCAAATGAATTTCATATCTGAATAGGCGTGGAGTTTGACTTATCAATGCAGGATACTTATCACAGAATGGTTTGGGCTGGAAGGGACCTTTAAAGGTCACCGAGTCCAACCCCCCTGCAATGAGCAGGGACATCTTCAACTACACCAGGTTGCTCAAAGCCCTGTCCAACCTGATTCTGAACTCTTCTAGGGATGGGGCATTGACCCCCTCTCTGGGCAACCTGTTCCAGTGCCTCACCACCCACATCCTGAAACATTTCTTCCTTATGACCAGTCTAAACCTTCCCTTTCTCAGTTTAAGCCCCTTGTCCTGTCTCTAGAGGTCCTGGTAAGTCTCTGTCTTTCTTATAAGCCTTCTTTATATACTGAGAAAACGCAATAAGGTCTCCCCAGAGCCTTCTCTTCTCCAGGCTGAACAACCCCAACTCTCTCAGCCTGTCTTCACAGGAGAAGTGCTCCAGCCCTCTGATCATCTTCGTGGCCTCCTCTGGACTCGCTCCAACAGGTCCATGTCTCTCCCGTGCTGAGGACCCCAGAGCTGGATGCCGTACTGCAGGGGGGGTCTTACCAGAGCGGAGCAGAGGGGCAGAATCCCCTCCCTCGACCTGCTGGTGACGCTGCTTTTGATGCAGCCCAGGGTACGGTTGGCATTATGGGCTGTGAGCGCACATTACTTCTATGTTACATTAGGCTTTGCAACACCAAGGATGGAAAGAATGTGAAAAGGTGACAGTTCACTGGTGTTAATCCTTATGAATCAAGAATATTGCTATGAATTGTAATTAATTTCTGCAGCGGTAATGGGACTGCGGCACGTGGTTTCATCAAAATTCAACTTTGCTGATTAAACATCTTCAGGAATTTGGTTGTTCTACATCAAAATTATAACAGGAGGTAAAGGTCATCTGGAGCCACACTTCTATTCATTAGATTTCAGATTTTTTTTCTCTCCCTCCTCCTTTCTTTGCCAGATTAGGCACACAACCAAAGCAACTAAGCATACAAATTTGGTAGTTCAGCCTCCCCTGCTTCATTTGCATCTGTTGATTCATTTGTGCACATAGATAAGGTCAATGCAAATTGAAACCTCTGCCTTTTTAAAAAACTTTGCCCCATCTACCATTTAGCATGATCATTTCTCACACGGAATTAGGGGCAATGCTACCTAAGAGAGTTTTCCTCTCCTACTATAGCAAAGCCAAAATGAATAGTAATTCCTTTGGGTTTGAACACAAAGAGGCTTTCTGGACAGCGCTTTATGCCAGACACACAATACTTTTCAAACCAGGCGTGTGTGCAGGGATCTCTGAAATAGCTTTTATTTATCAGCCCTCCAGGCATGATGCTTATTCTGCCAAGCTTTGGGGAAGGTTTAAGGGCACAGGAAGAACTTATGGAAAAACCCCACCACCTTCATTTTATTTACCTAACTGACTTGATTGACATTTTTAAATGATATTGTACTCTCAATAGCTATTGCCTTCAATTCAAAGAACTTAGCTACATTACTTCAAAGATCGTATTTTTAACATTGTAAAACGCTTGATGGTAGGTAATTACAACGCATTATCAGAATAACTCTAATACTGCATATACTATATTACAAATGACAACCAGCAATTAAACCCATTATTGCCTTTCATCAAACTAACCAGAAAAAACCACTTAACTATTGGCCTGGGCGTATCTAAAACTGATAATAAATACCCGCTCTGCTTACTCAAACAATAGTTCTCCGTCCTTGACTTCTGTTTGTTTTTTTAATATGGAAGAGGTGCCAAACATTTTCTTTAGGAGTCTCTTGAGGTATGCATGTGGCAGATGTCCTCCCATCAGACAACGGAAAATGTGCATTTTGCATGGCTGGAACGGATGCACCTCTTGTATGACCAGACACATGCCAGCAGTGGGGACTTTGGGGAAAAAGGCAGCCGAGGAGAGGTTGGATAAACTTGTTTATCAGCAGATCATATAGGTGACAAGTTTGGCACCTCTTACATAGAAGAAAGATTGGCCCGGATGAACAGGAAGCAGAAAATACTCCCAAATACTCTAAGTGTCATGAAGAACTAGGGATAATGCTGCCTGGGAAGGAAATGAAACAATAATTTAGAAGCCAGGCAAAGGAGAGAGCGCGAAATACCGATGTTAAGAAAAGATAGGAACTAGCAATCTAGAGATTCGTGGCAATTAATTAACTTTTATTATTTAACAACAATTTGCTTTCAGTTCAGATTAACGATTTACATGTGGTGCAGGCCCAGTCTGACTTTCAAAGTGAATTGCGAGACCCATTTTCATTAAAACCAATTATACGGTACGTATCAAGAGAGATGACTTTCACAATGAGGAATGGATTACAGCGATAGACTGCGCATCCCTGTAAAATAAAATGAAGAATGATTCTATACTGAAGAATTGTCTCCACCTTTTGTAAAGATGTCGCAAAAGAGGATGGTTTTTATTTCCTCCCTGTAGTATTATACAACTTCAGAGCATTTAAATTTTCCTACTCCGTGTAGCAGTTTTGATTTGCTGTGATCTCTCCATTGTCCGGCCATCCACCAGACCACGGCTCTCACTCATCCTCCTCCAAAAGCTGCAGAATAGTGACTTTCTTCTGAAAGCTCTGGAGACCTATTAGAAGAGAACCAAATCTGACCCTTTCCAATATTTCTCTCTTCTTGTTGTGTTTAGTGTTATTTCTAGAAGGTCTCCAATTTTTGCGGAACAATTATGTCTCGTGTCCACTGAACTAGCTACATGGCTCAGGACTAAAACTTACCAACTTGGGTATCCCAAAACCAAGGAACAGACAATTTTTGAGGGATCTGCACTTATTTAGCAATGTTATTTGACCTTAGGGAGTGTAAACAATTTTAGTATTTTTTTTAACCTTGAAAACACTCACTCTCTGTTACTGCAGAAATAATGAGTTTACTGAAAAGAGTCACCAAAAATTATTCAAGCCACTAAGAGCTTCAGTCAGAACCTGATCATCATTACATTTTACAGTACACACAGCACTGCTAGCACACTGCCTTCTCTGTAGTCTTTTTATCCCTATGATAAATCAGTCACGGCAGCCAAAATAAAACCTAAATAAAAGAAGTGCTTTTGTGTTCAGAGGCATTATCACATCATTTAGCATCCCTGGTACAACCACTCCATTAGTTTTAAGTATTATTGCAAGGATTGGTTCTTAAGTCACAATAAAGACTGGAAAAAAAGAGATGCTGTTAGCTTCTGCTATTTTGTAACATTTGTTTTACTATTCCACAGCAAAAAAACCCAGAAACCAACCGATCTGAAGGTACAGACAGAGCTAAGGCCATGGCCTTAACTGGTTCTACTGGGCTCCTGAAATCTCAAGTTGCCACTATCATGGAACAGCAATTGCATCTAATAGTCCATTTCAAAAATTAAATTCCAGGTAATACGTCACCATCTGGATTTTCCCCCGGAACAAAACTACTTACTGGTGTCCATACACTCAAATAAACATCCATAACACTTAGACAAGCTGTGATTCACTGGAGTCCACCTCAACAGAAACGCAGCTTCGTACTCTCCTTTTCACGCCCTGTCCCCGAGTGCAGAAGCACTTAACTGTCCATAAAACCCACACCACAAACCAGCCACCGTCAGCTGTCTGACAGTGCTATTCGTCTACAGATGACAAACTACCGAACTGACATGTGGAGTAAGAGTTATCTCCAATTTACAGAGAAGGAAGCGGAGGCAGAAGGGATTAAACGGCGTCAGACCCGTAGTTGCTGCTACCACGTGGGAGTGGGGTCACCAATCCCACGCTGAGAGGCTCCCAGCATTTCATCTACATTTCAGACATGGTCTCCAGAAAGAATATTCCCATTTTGAAAGCCAGCAAAAGAACATGACTTTAAGGAATGCAATGATGAGGAGAAAGCTACTTGAAGCTTGCACAAGGCATTCATACCACCTTGCGCTAGATGTAGTCCTGAGTTGACTAAATCACTGAAGTTAGGAGCAGGCAGCAGAGTGGTCACTACCAGGCTACAGAAGGACTCACAGAGCAAAACTAAGCTGTCACCCACTTGTTGCACCCCTCAGAACAAATCTATTTGAAAAAAACCCAACCAAACAAAAAAAAACCCAAACCGAAACAAAAAAAACCCCAATGAAAAACAAAACCCAGAGACACAAAGTCACAATAAAATGGAAAATCTGGACCTTGACTAATAACAGTGAGAATTTATATGACTTTCAGTTCTGTTCCTCCTATTCCAAATCTGCACACAATTTATGATTGTTCAATTCAACGCTTCATCCACAAGAGCTTCATCCCCGGCAGTCGCATAACCAGGACTTCCACACAGAGAGCAGTTTCACGCTGAGGTGTTAATGAATTGATGTCTCTGAAAAGCTTGGAAGTTATCAGATGAAAGGAGCTACAGAAGCACTTAGCAGTGGTATTACACAATGTGCAATTACTGCTAATGTATCCGGTATTCAAGATGCCGGGTACCCAAAATAACCGCCAACTTCTTTCCTGTAAAATTTCTTTCTGGATATTCTGCAGATCTCCAAAAATTAGCAGAATTTAAAATGAAACTCCACAGGAAAACTTATTCTGTGTATGACCTGGCGTCTGAAAAACACGCTCCTCTGTGGGCTGACTTCCCTGCAAGGCATCTCCTACGGTGCTACGAGGACTTTCCTTTTGCCATGTGCTTTTGGGGCAGCAAGTGGTTGTGCAGCCCCATCTCATGTGGCCAGACCAAAAAACCTGGTCTATAAACAGGAATAAATGAGGGTCCCGCACCGTAATATCCATGACAGAATTCAGCAGAATGGAAAAATGCAGCTTACTGGTGAAGTAACTTTAAAATCACTATTTTTAGCTCCGCTCAGGAAACTGAAGAGAGGGTAATAGTTGAAATAAACATTTCAGATCTCACTCTTTGCAATCACAAATGAAAATTAAATACTTTGAAAATCTCTTTTTTTTCCCTTTTACTATCCCTGGAGAAGACTGAAATTCACCTCCATGCTCTAACTGAGATAACAGCTATAGTTTCCCCAAATTACAGAATTTTAAATTGTACGTAAGGTTTTAAATAGCTTTGCAAAAACCCAGCAAGAATAATCTAGCTAAAACACAAAGCAGAGAGAGAGCTCCAACATGAGTGGCCCAATGCTAAGGGAATTCAGTTCGCTACCAAAGGCTTTTCCCAGAAGACCCTTTAGCTAAACAACGTGACATTTATGTAAAAAAAAAAAAAAAAAAAAAGATAAAAAATTAAAATTCCTTTCATATACATGTTCCTCTGATTGCTATATAGGGGATAAGGGGTCCAAAACCCACTGTCATTCTGGACTTTATATCTTGCTTTTAACAGCAAATACAAAATAAACGAATCACCTTGTTTGTTCTCATCAACCAACAGCTCTCCTGTATTTCAACTGAAAAATTCGTAAAGCTTTATGAATGTAACCACAAACACTCTCCAAAGTTTTTCAGGGTAATAATACCGTAACTTGGACTCAAGCCACACCAGGTTTTCATCCTTGGGTTTCCCCTATCGTATTCAGGGAAAGCCCTCACTAATGTATTTACCGAACAGCTTCCATAGATTACAAACTTAGTATAAATTTAGAATTTGTCAAGTTCTTTTTTTCCCTTTTCTTCCACAATGAAAATGAAGGATGCTTTTCTACTTTTGCCTTGTGAGTTTTTCTGTCGCTTTGCAGATTTTTTTTCAGCGTCAGAGTAGTACGTGCTATATTTGAAATGAAAGCTGGTGCTAGTAAAGCAAGTTTTAGCTGCTGTGGAAATTCATTCCCCAATGCCAACTGAGCTCCTAGAAAGGAACCAGCTCCTGCATGGGAGTATCTCACCTTGGACTGAAGAGATTTATAGCGTCTGATAATGAAGAGATTTATAGCGTCTGATAAGCCAAAACATTAAATTTGGATCTTGATGTGTAACTCAGGCTCCTTAAAGCATTTTCAGATTAAGCCATTTTGTACTTAAGATGGTTAAATTAAATAAATGGAGCCATTCTTCCCTTCCAGCTTTGCTAAGTATTTTTCTGTCCAAGAGGTTTTTAAGTACCACAATACTCATGCTTCAGGGCGGGGCGGAGAAAAGGAAAAGAAACAGGAAAAAGAAAATCTACAAATGTCAATGCATGTAAGACCCATTTCAATCATATTTAATCTCTCATTTCACAAACACAACATCTACAAACCTTTGCAGAATGTTCCGTATAACAGATTAGCAGGTAACTAGTAAAATAAAAATAAATAAAAGAAGTGTGATTTTTGGTCTGTGTTTCTACTACACCAGCTCCTTTCCTTCAGTCTCAGGTGCAATCTGAAAAGATGACCTTCTGGTAACCAAGGAAGGTTGCTCACCAACTCTAATCAACTTCTTGCACCTATCCTGCTAACAAGATGCCACCAGGCGATGACAATTTACAGCCAGTTTGAGTTCACACAAGATTCAAGTTTCTTTTGAAAGAAAGCTACCCATTTTACAAACCCCGTCTCACCTCGCAGTTCCCTGCTACAATAATCTGAACCAATTCATCTGTCGACCTGGGTAAAGTGTAAAGCACGGACAGCAAATCAGTCAGTGTGGCTGCCTTTAAGTTTGTGTTGGAGAAATGTGGATTAATGGAAAAAAAAAAAAACAACTCTTTTCCCCAGATTTTATTTTTAATTCTGCCAAATAAATTTGCAGCCATCAAATGAGTACTTACAGAAGATATTTTAACTGAGCACGCCCTTGTGAAATTGTAAAATTAGCTAGATATTAGCTAATACACACAGTTTTACATGGAAACAGAGCTAAAAGAAAGCCAAAGAATTGCAGGCATATTACATTCTCTTAAGGAAAAATGCACGTGTATTTTTTTTAAAAAGCGTTCAGGCCTGGAAAACATGCTAGTGGACTTGACTTTCAGAGGCCTTGGCTAGCTGGCTCTTGCGTAAGGAAACGCTCTGATGTAAAATTATTTGGTCCAGTGACACAATGTGAGAAATGTAAGAGGAATTCCCCAGACTACTTGCCACACCTGGTACTGGGCAAGGCCCACTAAAATGAATTTCCTCAAATTTATCCTCTTCCTTCTTAGGACTGCTCCAAAGACTTGCTGGGATCTGTAAGACCCTGGGAAGACCAGAGTAGCTTCTTGTGGTGGGTCGACCTTGGCCGGCTGCTAGACCCCCACCAAGCTACTCTCTCAGTTCGCCTCTTTAACAGGACAGAGGATAGAAAATAAGATGGAAAAACTTGTGGGTTGAGAAAAAGACATGGAGATCACTTACCAATTACCATCATGGGCAGAACAGAACTATTTCATTTTTAAATTAAAATATTAAAGAGAATTAGTAATAACTTTATAATCCAGTCTATAAATCCAGTTTTGTATAACTATTGTAATTTCACCATAAGTTTACTTACTAATAATTGTTCTATTTTGATTAGACTTAGTAAAACACCAGTTAGAGTAACAATAAATTTACAGGTCCATATACAAGATGTGCTGGCTTTTGTCCACATTAAAATTTTGTGTAACACTATGGCAAGCTCGGAAAATCAAAAATAACCCTCTTCCAGTCCAACACCTGCTCCTCTAATGGGGGGAAGACCCATGATTATTCTTTGCACAGTACGAAACCAGCACTTCTTGCAAACTTCTTAACCCGCATCCACCAGCCATGCCCAGCACCTCTTTGGGAAAGAACGAGATGAGCAGATCTACACAAGGTTGGCTGGTGTATCTCAAGACTTGATGTCATTCCCGCTGTATTTAGCGTTGGTGCGGCCTCAACCTCAGTACTGTGTGCAGTTCTGGGTTCCACAATTCAAGAAGGTTGTTCAGGTACTTGAATGCCTCCAGACAAGGACAACAAAGCTGGTGGAGGGGCTGGAAGGCATGTCCTATGAGGAGTGGCTGAGGACACTGGCTTTGTTTAGTTTGGAGAAGAGGACGTTGAGGGGACACCTCATTGCTCTCTGCAGCTTCCTGAGGAGGGGACGTGGAGAGGGAAGTGACCTCTTCTCCCTGGGATCCAGTGAGAGGACGTGTGGGAATGGTTCCAAGCTGCGCCAGGGGAGGTTTAGACTAGACATTAGGAAGCATTTCTTTACTGAAAAGGTGGTCAGACACTGGAACAGGCTTCCTAGAGAGGTGGTCGATGCCCCAAGCCTGCCAGCATTTAAGGGGCATTTGGCCAATACCCTTAATAACGTGCTTTAACCTTTGGTCAGCCCCGAAGTGGCCAAGCAGTTGGACTAGATGATCCTCGTAGGTCCCTTCCGACTAAACTGTTCTATTCTAAGACAGGGCTCGCGTCTTGCGATGCAGTATTCACAAGGAATAAATAAGTCACTGAAAACTCATATGACATCACAAATCTCTACTTACAGTATAATAAAAATAGTAGTGTTCAGCAATATGGGGAACTTTAATCCTGCTCTTTGAGAACATTAGTTAAATGCTAGAACTAAACTCAAGCAGCACTTCCATTAAGAAATGAGCTGAAACTACTTTGTTGGCTTGATGAACATAATACGGGTTAGAAGTAATTCATTATCATGGAATTGAATTAACACTGTTTTCAGCTATTCAGCCTAAGTTCTTGCAAATGTCAAAATTTCTATGTTCCTCCTTCAGGTTGTATTTCACCCAAAGGAAAGGAGGAGCTGGAGACATGTGAAATTTCTGACAGGCTGTTGATTTTCCGTATGGATGAAGCATGTTTGAAAACTCAAAACTTGACTGATCTGCTGAAGCACATTCTCTGACAGACAATATAAAATCAATGCACCACATATTAAGAGTTTTTTTGGCGTGTAAGAGTTTTTGTTTGTGTGGGAGGTGTGGGGGGGACTGCTTTATTTTCTGTCATCGAAAATGAACAGCCTTACCTTAAGGTTTTTATAAACTGTCATCTTTAATCAGACACACACAGTAAGACTGTCAGTCCTCATAAAGCATCAGGGGAAAAAAAAAGCACAAAACGTGAAGCTGTTCCCCATCCCTTTCCCATGCATGTGCCCTGTTTCTGCGATGGCCTCAGTCAGAACTAAACCTTTTCTTAGCAGTGTCACAACAACAAGCTCTTCTGAAATGTGTCTTTATAATTCAGCAACGCAGACTTTATGAGAGCTTGTCAAAGAGAAAAGAGTTAGGATTCGCCTGCAAGAAACATTCATTCCCGCTGTTGACAGATATAAAGTACTAAATGTCAACAGCAAGGGACTCGTCAACTAAATGTCTTCTAAACACTCATTAAACCAGGGGGAGAAAAAAATTCAGTAGGTGGGTGTCAAATTGCTCCCTTAAGATCTCGATTCAGGTCAATTGAAGTAAACAGCGAGTGTATGAAAAGTTGCATCAAGCATCTGTCATGCTCAAGGATGGGTATTAATGATTCCAAAATAAAGATGGGTATATTAAGCATCGTGGTGACTACCGGTACCGTAATGAGAAGCAGGAGATAAGGGCTCCTGATCTGAGCCCCGTTTGTCTCGCCGTGCCACAGAGCCTGCGGAGAGGCACCAGCTCCTTGCCTCCATTGCCTCCCTCTAAAGGGAAGATATTGCCTACCTCGCAGAAGCCAGATTTAGATTAACTAACTGATATTTTTTCCCTGTCTTTGAAGATAAGGGATATGTCTGACTCTAAGACTTGAAAAACAGTAGTCATGGAATCCAGATGGTTATATTTTTAAGGGGTCACTGACTTTAAAAGTTTGCAAATAAAGTCTTCCTATGTACATAACAGCACCTGTTTGTTGTTTTTTTTTTGTGGTTTGGTTTTGTTGTTTTTTGGGTTTTTTTACTTAACTCCTTATCCTCTGAATATCATTCAACCCGAAATACAAACTTTAAGCAGTCAATAAGTTCCCTCTCCCAGCTTGAGTCGGTTTTATCGATTTCTCTAAAATCAAGTATTTTAGGTTTGATTTCAAAAAGCTAGAGACATCAGCTCTCATTATTTAGCACTACCTGTGCCCTAAGATTATTTGACATTTTCTATTCACTTTAATAATAATATATATTTCTTAGACTACATATTTTTCTTAACATACTTGGTATCGTTTAACATAGTCTAAACATACTCAATGTAACTAACAAACTAATCTAATTTTCACACTCCTTTTGCTTCCCATATAACACATTCCCCATATTATCAAATATTAATTTTATAGTACACAACTACAAGATATTACAGCATATTTTAAAATTAAATTAGTAGTTTATTATTACAGCTGTACAAATATACTAATAAAAGGGATTATCAGCGAGGTACATACGGGTTCTTACTTATATACACAGTTTTGTATCAGTTGCAGTTACGTAGTTATGAACAGTGCTCAGCTGCAGCAGCAGTTGATGCTCACACAGACCAAAGGACTTTAGATGCCCCACAGGAACCGATGACAGCATTGCCATCCCCTCCCAACATTTTCAAAATAAACCCAGGATTTAAATTATACATACAGTACCTTTTATCTTGACAGATCCTGAATTAAATAGAAGCTTGACATGATTATTCCCAAAGCACAGAAAGCTAAAACATCACTGTTAATACATATGTACCTGTGTGTATGTACATATTCTGTACATCGTGCACCTCCCTCCCAAGGACAGGTTACCAGCGGAGTCCGAAATTTGACCTTCAGCAGTTCCGTGCCGATTGCCACCAGTTGGCGAGGAACATGCTGATATCAACAGGCAGCAAAACTAAATTACTATTCTCCTTGATTACTCCCTAATGGAAATATTTTATTTCTTAAAAGAGCAATCGCTCCTTTATTACCATTAACATAACCGGAAGAAACAGGAAATTCCAAAAATGTTATCAAGTAAAAAGCTACTGCTTTAAATGATGGAGACCAGCATAAGTGAACATAATCACTTAACTGTTAAATTAAAATGTCAGATTATTACCTGCTCTTTTCCTCCCACTCCAACCAATCTGAAATACCAAGAACAAGCAAACTTTGCAGTGCCTTGGACCATGCACACACCTGAGCGTTAAACTTTAGTCTTTGCACCTCAAACCTCATCAGCACAGTCGAATCAGTAATTTTGCCTTTCCTTCCTCTCTTTTTTTTATTTGCTACTCTAATAAATGCACACTTTGCTCCTCACTTTCTTACTCTCCAGACTTTGAAATCAAAGGCAGTGATTAGAACATCCCTGACTCGGCGCGGTTCCTCCCATCTGGCGCGCAGGGAGATGGCGGCAGGCAGACGCTGCCCGCTTGAGAGAGGTAGAGGGTGCCAGGTCAATTTAGCCGCTCTAGTCCACTCCTTCACAAGGACACAATCTTGCTTAGAAGCGACTGCTTCTTCCGAATCAATGAACGCTTTGCTTTCTCTTGCATCCTACAACCCTTTTAATTGCTGCTTGATCTTAATGAAGTGTGGCTGATATTAATAAATGGATACCCTCGCGGCCTTAGTACCCAATATCCAAGCAACGTTCAACTGAGTTAGCGTCAGCAGTGCCTTCACAATTCCACACGCCACCATCCCCTCCATCTCCAGTCCCTCCTGTCCCTCCCCCTTAAGCCTCAAGACTGCAGACATCTGTTCTTCAATTGTCTGGTAATAAACATGCTCTATAAAGCATATGTAAAATGATTATTACCCTGAAGAGCCAAGTGCCTTTCAAATGCCAGCTGAAACAAATAAACATTAAAAAAAAAATCCCCACCAAACAAATGTTACAACAGACATCACTCAGGCTGTTCAATATTCCACAACGTAAGGGCGTCAGTATTGGTCCTGCACGTTTCCCTCCTCCAGCGGGAGACGTTAGTCCACAGACCAGTAACGCCAGCGCTTTCAGGATCCACGCAGATGCTGGTTAGCGGTGAAGGATGAAGAAAGCAACTGGACGCTTTTGGTAACTTTTATACTTTGACACCTCCCGCAATATGTAATTAAGGAAAATCAGATGTGTATTCCTCTTCAATTTGTAAGTGCAATTAGTTTTCATATGTAGTTAGTAAAATCTATTCCCAGGAATCATCTCCAATAGAATACCCACTTGTCTTCCAAAAATTCACTATTAATTTATTACGTGTGTGGTGGTGTCATTAAGTCCTGGTAATTAATCTGGGGCTTGGTGTGTCTCGATTGTCCTAGTGGAAATTAGGGACCCACATCCCAAACGGCATTAACATCTCACTTCCCAACTCTGGCTCGATGCTCTAAATGAAATCGAGGGGAGGAAGACTTTGAAAACCATTCGTATGTATTTGCCCTTATGCACTCCATGGTTAGTTAAGAGTTTCCCCAAAGAAACTTCCATTACTGGAGATACGCGGGTTAATTCAGAGCCCCCTGAAAGCCTGCTGACTCTGTTCTTCAAAAGGATCTGGAGCCACGCTCAACCTCAGTTTGTAAATAAAGAAGGATCCAAAAAAAGGCTATTATAACCAGTAAACTTAACACTGTGATTGTGCAACTCTGATGTGATAGACAATGACATTTTTCATATCAGTAGTACAAAAAAAAAAGAAAAATTCAGACTGATGAATATGAATGCTCTGGTTACAACTCTCCCCCTAACATTACTGTGCTGAATTACATTTTAAAGCCATCACTTAATGCGATGCTCAGGCTTTAAATCATCACGCCAGTGTCTGGTTTCTCAGTGATCCCGTTAGCTTAATACTTCCAGAAGCACTCAGCTTCCTAATAAAATCAGCTAGCCCATACAGTGCTAAAACTTCTCTGTCAACATGTTTATGTGAACTTGATAAAAATAAGAAAAAAACCAAACAAAAACCCTTCTAAATAAAATATTGATCATTTTTAATTCAAAACAGATTCATTTTAAGCCTATACAAGCGACATTGATGAAAGATGATTGAGGCAGGCCATAAAGAACCTCGACAACAAATGGAAAATAAAGCAAGTGAAAATTTCACACCTCTGCCGCAATTACCTCGTCAAGAGCTTGACACTTATACGATAACATCTAGAGAAGGGTGACAAAGATCTAACCAACAAGGAATGCACACATAAGATGATGTGTTAGCAATTATTGCAAACGTCAATATTTTAGCAAATCCACAATATTCAGCATTTTACAACCACAGCCAGCACCTTATAGCCAATTTTAACAGGACTCAGTGGGTAAGCCAGTTTGCTGGTAGGACAGGTCATTGCTATCAACTCCCATCAGGAACAGAATTCCCTACAGGTAATTATTATCAGCAAAAGAAATCCAGTTCCTGGTCATCCCAGATATGCCGCACCCCACGCACCATGCACACACCAAAGTTGAGGATCATGAGTTAAATCTAAGATAGCAAGGACTCGTGCATTTACTCTGTCAATCATTAAATTAAGCAAAAAAACACATTAAACAAGTTTCTACAGTCTTCACTTACACCCAAACTCACCCCATTCTGCAGTGAGAAAAGGGTAAGCTCGGTCACAGGGTCTTTTCCTTCTCTTCATGCACTTATTGATGAACTACTCAATGCAAGGAAGTTAAGATGTTGCAGATGGTTAGCATGAAAAATATATTGTACGCAGATACCTTAATCTTGATGCAATTATTTTTTATGAGGCAAATTATTTCTATTGCCTATCTTGCAAGCTGGTAATGAAAGTGAAGTGTTTGTGAGAAGTGCTATTTAAAGCAGAGCACTCATGTTTGACTCAGATGGCAAAAAAAAGGGGAAAAATTAAGCAGGAAGGCAAATAGAAAGAAGTATTTTCACCGGTTTCTAAATCAATGTGAAATACCTCATCAATAAAAATAAGAATATCATCACCCCGCTCTGTGCTTGAAAGAAGCCTGTAAATTCATTAAAGATTAAGAGATTGAAGTCCATATTATAGTGGTTGTATCTTGAATAGCATATTGCATCTTAACCACTGTCCATCTTTTCTCATAATATAATAGCTGAAAACCATAAATCATGCTGTAGAAAATTTATTTTTAGCACATTTCTTTTGTTTAAAAGTGACAGAGGTTGAAACAAAATATGTTTATGAAATTTTCCATTTCATTATGGGCATCTAGCGATAAATGAAGAGTGTACAATGTACGTAACCCTTTTTTCAAGGAGAGATCTTAAACACCGTAACAAGTTTTTGTATGTCCTCACAGCAGGTGCTGTTCTCAAGATTATTCCAATATCTAGTGTCATGACATCAGAAACTTAAATTTGGAGGAATTTATGCACTTTCCATCTTTATTTTTAAGTCCTGAGAAGTCACAGATGACCACAGTTCTCAGCTACTGAGACATCAGTCAGGGTATTCCATCCTCTGGGGATCAGATTCCCATTACTTTTTATTACTATTTTAATATTGCTTGTTTTTAGTGTTCGAGGGACATACCCTGTTGCCTACGTGACTCATGATAGCGAGTAATACCAACAGAACCAAGGAGGCAAATGCTCTCTAAAGGTTCCACCACTGAATAGGTAAGGACATGTCTGACAATAAAGGAAAACCCTGCAAGGAAAAAGCAGAGGTGGAAGACCAACGTGAGCCAAGAAAAACATCATAGTATTTAATTCTGGCAAAACTAAGAGATGAACTGTTAGATTGTAAAGTAAAGAGAGAAAAATTCAAGTATCAGAGGTGAGTGACTTGGTGAAAAGAGGCTTAGTATAGACCTGCTCTGTTTTAAAGTTCCAGCAGTCCTTGATGAGCTGTGAAGATTTTAGTAATTGGCAGGGCACTTTAGATGAGGCATTTAATTTGCAGACCACAGACCATATTTGCTTTATCAAAGAATGAACTTACCTTGCAGTTCATAAAGTATCCTTCTGACTTTTTAATAAGCATAACAGACAGTCAGCAATAAACAATTTGTGGCAGGCTGCAACTAAACTTTTTTCCCAGCTTGGGTCAATAACAACTTACACTGGTCAATGAAACAGGGTCACCCAGACAAGCAATCCCACTTGGTATGCTAGTCAATTTTGAAAAAGATTAAAGAGCACTAGCAACAACCTCAGCTAGCGATTACTTTTTACAAATCTGCACGTCAACAACTTTACAGCAAGCCCACTGCTGTGGGATGTTATCTCAGAAGTGGCAATGTGCCCATAAAGAAAGAAGGTTAATTCTACTTATTCTAATTATTTGCACCTCTAGAAATACATAGACAGCCTTACTTACCTGAGGAGGGGATGAAAGATGATGGTAATGTTCCTGGCTCCTGGTTTGCAGACAAACTTGGATCCGCCACCTTCAATTAAGTTATCATCCGGTCCTCCTGGAAAATAACATGAAACAAGTTGTCTAACAGATCTGAACATCCCTTGATTTTTACACAGTAAGTGATAATTAAACATTTAGGTCTGTCTGTAAATGCTTCATTCCTAGTGAAAGATCAGTAATTAACGTGAAGATACGCTCTTCCTATCCTCTTTCTGCTCCGAGAAAGTACTCCTAAGGCAACAGGAACAATACAGATCGTATTCATTCATTACTTTAAGGCTCCTCCCTCCATAGCTGGCGACAGTATTCCAGAAAGACTGGTAAGTGCAGGTCTCCTACGGCACAGGACCTGGTTTCAACTGCAGAAGAGTTTCCCAGCCACGTCAGGTGAACATATCGGTTGAGCTAAGCCCAGTGTACCCGACTGGAGGTGCTAACGTGATACCCATCCCACAGACGAGAGATGCCCAGACACCATTAAGAGACTTGAGGCTCATGGTTCTTCAAAGTGCCAACCCTCCGACAAACGAGGACCTCCAGCCTGAAGGTTCAGTGACTTGAGCAGTTGCCGGAACAGCCCAAAACCTAACACAAAGCACATCAGCACACACTTAAACCACCCTTTCTCAAAAGCACGAGGGCCTTCATCTTGTATAATAAACACTCAAAGTCTTGTCCACGTGGCTAAGATGTATTTTGAAGCACATGATGCTTGGAAAGGGTTTTAAGAGCAGCACTTCACTGAATTTTGCTGCTTCCACATCGCTGTAGGGAAGGCTCCCGCACCTCCGACTGATGCCACCATTCAATCCCTTGGAAGGTAGCTTGGTTTTGATTGCAAGTGACACGACGTTTTAACTTACTTATTACATTTCACACTACTGGGTCTCTCAGGAGTCCACGTCCTGCACCAAGTACTGTAATTCCCTAGCAGAAGTCCCATTTGCTCAAGTTCCAGTTACATACAAATAGGGTCTCAGCTACGGGAAAAATTAACTTTTTGAGTTTGGCACACTCCCTGGTAGTAAAACACAAGCTCAGAGAGTGTTATTTATACACCTCAGGCCCAGACTGCAGGACTTCAAGTGGCATGAAAACACCCACCTGCATGTCATTACAGCTGAACCAAAGTCACTTCCATAGGCAGCTCCTAACACCAAAACACTTGAAAAATTCGGATACTGAGAGAGAAAAAAATGGAAGAAGGCAAATCTCAATTTCCTGAAACCCTTGCATTTGCTGATAGCAACAAAGTCCACTTGTTACCCTTCCAGAAGAAAACATTTTTAGGAGAACAAGCCAGATGCCCCACACAGAAGCAAATGACAGCATCAGAAAAAAATCTCATTCTGAAATTAGCAGTAATTCAGCACATAAACAAACCCTTGTATATTGGTCATGCTCCCTCGTCACAAAGCACAGACCATCATCTTGCAGGTATCATCTGCCAAGCAACCCTATCAAGTAAGGTTTTTGGCTAAGAATCTTAAATAACCCAGAATAAGAATTTAGGCAAAGACTTAGCCCAAATACTGTCAAGTCCTTTTCATTTTGCATGTGAACTCTCCTTAATGATTGAATAATAATAAATACAGAACCTAATCACATTACTATGATAGCTTTATAGGTAGGAAAATGACAAAGTACTTGAAATCAAAACAACAGCAGCAGATTATTGCATTTTTTTGACCCTGACATCTATCTGCCTCGAAACAAGAAGAAGAATTTCTCCACACTGGAAAGTGTAAGAGGAGGAACACAACCCACGAGTAAGTGACTCGATCTTCTTTTCAAACTAAAGTTTATATGCTTTAGGCCATTACCTGTAACCAACCTACAAAAAAAGCTCTTCGATGACCTGATTTAATCGACCCTCCTGTCAGCAGCCTCACAGCAATGTCCAAGGACCAAGCAGGTCACTGACACCAGTTCTTCCATACCCTAAATGATCCCTCCAGGTCAGGAGTATTTTGTACAAGAATTCACAGCACTGGTGTAGATTCAAAGATGCTGTTTTGGTGCCCTGGTAAAAGGGACAATATTAAATTCCTTGTGGAGTGGGAAATCCATGCATCCATCCTGTGGATAGCTGCAGTTGCAGCATTTCCACAAGCTGACTCGGCTCCCCAAATGCACCTTTAGGACATGGAGCTTCTTGATAAATCCTGCACTAACATAAGGACTCAGGAAGCACAAAGAAGCAGCTGAGAACAGAGTTTATAAAAATTTACTGATTGTAATTAGAAATAGGTAGCTCAAAAAAAAAAAAATGTTCCAGAATTTCATTTTGCATTTTAAAAAGTTAACTTGCACAATGTGACAGTTTAATCGTGGAAAAAAGAGGCGTAACTTCTAGGAAAAGAAAATTATTCATTTCCCCTATTAATGTCAGACCCTGCAATTTCCAGTGGGGTCTGTGTCTTAACTGACTTATTGAAGAATTCATCCAAGCATGAACTACTGAGGCATGAACTAGGAAATACAGGCTCAAATTAAGAAAAGGGTGTTATTCTTGTTACATCAAGTCACCCTGCACTAATCAATATTATTGACTGGGATGAACTCCACAGCAAGGAATAAAACAATCTGTCTTATCTGCTTGGCCATATTATGTGAGATTTGAGAAGAACGGAACACCAGCACCGAGAGAAAAATACGCTTTTACAACTTCTCCGCTCTTAGCTTTCAATTACTAATAATGAATGTTCTGCATGTAGGTGTAAGCTACAAGAAAAAGTAATGTTGTTTGTATTTAAATATTGTACCTCAAAAAAATACGCCGAGACGTAAATCTTATTCCTGATGATGTCTCATACACACCAACAACAACCCAGCATTGCAAGAGTTCTTGCTAACGCCAGCAACCTGCACTGGATCTCCTACCTTTACTTCTCGCGACGGTGCCATCATACTTCTACGGACCCCAAACGAAGTTGCCGTAGCCTGACAGCAGCACAGCTCCATTCGTGCACAGCCACAGCACAGACAAGCAAATGCTGCCATTTACCACAATTTACAGCACAGTAGTTTTATTACGATAGCCGTTGCAGAAAAGCCCAAAATGGAGCAAGAGAGAGCTTATGACATACCTTTGCCTGTATATTCGAGTGCAAATCTCTAGCGAGGACTCTCCCTGACTACATCAAGGTCTGAAATGCGCATTTACATTGAGCAGCCAACATGATACCTCCGCTGCAGACAATGTCCCGGTCCTGGAGAGCCAACAGGCGTCTCCATAAAAATACACCATGAATATCCCTTCATCCTTACTGATTCCTAACAAGAGGATGTCTTTCAGGAGGTGAACCCAAAGGTGGATCATTCATCCAAAGAAACCCATACCAGGCAGCTCCACAGAAAACAGCCAGCAGATAAAAAAAGAATGGGAAAACAAGCCCATTGTGTTGTGGGTTGTTTTTTCCTCCTTATCAAGATGATTATCAGAGACCCAGTTTGCACGGTCTCCCAAACAAGAGCTAAGCATGCAAATACTGTACTGCCGGGCTGTCCTGAACGAATGCCACGTACACATGAGCAGACTCCAAGAGAAGAAAATGATCTGCCTCATTAAGGAAAAGGAGCTGTAAAGCCTAATTCCCAGTGGGCACTGAAGATTTTCAACTATATGCAAGTGCTCAACTTTATTGCCATGACAGCTCACTAAGAGCACCGACTATGGGACTAACCATCGACGCTCACCAATGTAAAACATCACGATATACGGAGCACTCCAATAACCATCTGGACTGAGTATACATCATTGCTTCAGCAATGCCACACTACAAAAGTCTTTCATTTGGGCTGCAGCGTTTGGTTTTTTTGTTGTTTGGGTTTTGCTTTGGGTTTTTTTTTGGTTTTTTTTTTTTTTTTTTTTTTTTTTTTTTTTAGTGTAAGGCAAGAAACTGTAATAGCCACATTTCACAGGCACTAGGCAAAAACCCCAAACTTTCACAGGTGTCAGAAAGTACTATTGTTGTAGCAGTTCCTTCTTAAGAGCACCAGCTTGCTGATTTAATGCATCTAGTAATAAATTATGAAACAACAACAAAAAAGAAGAAAAACTTTGCGGTGAAGTGAAATTTGTCATAGAGTTAATGATATCCTCATGCTGTGCTAGCAATGAAGTGTGCCCACCTGAATACTGCTGCAAGTGGGAGTCAGAGACGGGTCCATTAGTAACGCAGCTGAATGTTTCTGAAATGGAGCCTAAAATGTCATGCTTCAATATGAAAAAGCATTAGATTACCAAGAAAGCTAGAATCTGCACGCATTTGCAGTCTGAGCAAACATTAAGAGTGCTTCAAGTTTTCCATTCTGCCTAGTATTTTAAAAATTTAAACATTCGTCATGGATATCCCAAGTTTACTGCTAACATCCTGTTATACTGTTATACATACACAGCAGGTCTCAGAAGAGCTATGGCAAGATTTCTTGTCCCAGAAGGGATCTCTCCAGAAAAACGAGAGTTTCTTCTGCTATGAAGTAACTCAAGTTCAAAGGTGCCCACCACAATTTGAGGTATACCCAGACTTTGCTAATTTACTCTGTATGAAAAACATATTGAAGCACATGACAGAAATGCTAAGGATTAACATTATTCAGAAAGTGCCTCAGGGTGCTTTGCAAATGAATTAAATTTCTTCTCGGTATTCCTATACCAATTTTGTGTACTGAAACAGTAACGAAGACAAACCTTCAGTTAGATACACACCATCACACAAATCATGGCTCCTCATTTAAAGACAAAACCCTGGAATACACTGCAAGGAGTTTCCTGATCCATAATTTTGCAATTAATATAGAGCTCGTTACCTTTTATAACCATGGACTGCTATGTCTACATAGACTGCTTAATTTGTAACAACCCCCCCACCAAAAACCACACTGAGACATATCCTGCAATTTCCTCCTTTATCAATAGAACTTCTCTACCACTAAATTAAAACAAACAAACAAAAATCGCAAAACCCCAAAAACCTAAACAAACAAACCCAACAAAACCCCAGAAACAATAACAGTGTTTATATTTCCTTTTCCTAGTTTTTGTTGGGGTTTGGTTGGTGGTTTTTTTTTGGAAACAATTTTCTCCATAAAAGTCTAAGATTTATATGGAAGTTTTTACTCTTCAAAATCATGTTTGAAGAGGGATCACACACTGCTCCCTCTCTTGATCTGTTCCTTGAAGGACATGAAGACATCACAGAGGAGGTAGCTCAGCATCTTCTAAGAAGCTCCTGGCACCTTTTAAAATCATAGTAAGTAATAAAGTAATTTCTTTTTTGTAACAAGAATGTAAGCAAAGTTCTCTCCACCTCTAAGAGGAGTACTTTGAAAAGGTGAAATTTCTTACACTGTCACTTCAGAGCACCATAAGACTTTACCTAATTGTTTCAGAGCTGTAGCTGTCCTACTCCATTCCATCCTCAGCCCCTATATGCTTTAAAGCCTATCGGACACAAAAACGTTTAGCTAATAAGTAAACCCTTTTCCAAAACATCCAAGAAATATTTATTTGGTGTCAATAGAAACAGCAAGCACCCAAAACCCATGAGTAGCATAGGAAAACCTTCCCTCTTTGCTCTCTTCCCCCCTTATCCCATGTTAGCACAGGACAACTTCATTAATCTCTCTGTGACTGCAAACTTTCCAGCTAAACAGGTTCCAGGCACGTAGTGAGCAATTCTTCGGCACCTCTCTGTGATCAAAGCGCCTTTCCTAGTGAGCCACTTCACGTTAATCTATGCAACCACAAAAAGAATAAAGAAACAGGCTTTGAAGCCACAACAATCAAGCAATCAACACAGCTTGCAAATCAATGCCACCTCCTCCACTCCGAGTGTCAGAGCAAACTTATAGGAGAAAAGGAACCAGGTTAGATATTATGGTCCTTCCCAAAGGTTCTTGATTATGTGGAGATCAACAACACAGTTATTACCTGCACGCCATCTTCAAGGTATGGAAATTCAAATTTTGATTTAGCATGAAAGGGAAAAAAGCAAAAGCTGCCCAAAGAGAGCAAAGCAGGATATTATAAAACAGAGCTCAATGGAAAGAAGTGATTGATCTGTGCTATTACAGAACAATAACTATGGAGTTTTATGATGGAAGTCTCCTGCTTTTTCATATGTCTGTACATCAGGACTCTATTGTCTTACAACTGCATCCCCTTAAACAAAGCCACACACAACACAAGCACCAAGTCCTCTTTTCACTACACTCATTCGCAGCAGTGATTCAACGTTTTGGCATGCACATTTAAATTCTTTTTATAAGGAAACGGACAAAACTGATCCTGCTCTAAAATTCTTTTGCACATCTTGAATCATCAAACTTAACTGCATTCAGGCCATTTTTCAAACTGCTCTAAGATACCTGCTTTAGTAGAGCGCACACCGTGCAGCGAATGCTTGAATTAAGGGCTCAGCAACCAGCTGTCCTATACCTTGCTTTCCTATACCACCAGCCCTCAGCAGGGAAGAGGGAAGGGATGGGGAAGCATCTGGTCCACATTCCAGACCAGTCTCCACCACGGAACAAAGCACATAGGGAATCCAGCATCCCGCACCTAAAAGTAGCTTCTGTGAGCGCGTCAAGCACCTTGACCTTACACAGGCAGCCCTATAAGCAGTACAACGGAATGTAGGTAGGTCTTCCCTGAAGCTGAGTAGGTTTATCCAAGTGAACAAATAGAACAAAAACCCCAGAAGTGTCCAGCCCCATGTTTCAACCAGCCTGGGTCTGCAGGCCAGCTCCCCAGAAAATAATCATTAACCTTCCAAATCAACAGACCTTCCTTTTGACAAACACCATGTTTGAAGACTTACACTTTTATTAGGAATACTGTTTGGCAGACAGCCTTGAAACACTACACTTTCCCACTCGTGTAGGTCAACTCTGGGTTAATAATTTTCTCTTTCTGAGCCATGTTGCCCCCCTGTCTTGCCAGACTCCTGCAAACCATGCATGGGAGCTGTTACGGATCTGCCAATGCAACTGAAACTCAGCCCTCCAAGTAATACAGTAAAGCAATGGTTATTTATAAGTGAATATACAAAATTCTTCTAGAAAGCCCTTCAAACACCCACTGCTTTAGGACTCCATGGACTAGACAAGAGAGATCTCATCTTCTAGTGGCATCTAGTGGATTATTTCAGGCAGACTGTTCTGTTTGCTCCGATGTAGCAATGATGTTCCCTCTGTCCTCTTCACCCACAAACTGCAGTAGAGAGCACGCTACTGTTTCTGGCAGTGATCTACCTGCCCGCTAACGCAGCACTTGGGGCTCCTATTCCCTCACTTGCAATGGGAGTAAGGGAGGTGAAAGGCACCAGACCAAAAAGAAAGAAAAAAAAAAAAAAAAAAAAAGAAATCCACACATAATCAAGATAGACAAGAATAAGCTCCGGCCAATACTTGATTACTTCCTTGCTTGAGGGGAGAAGCAATTTAGCAAAGGTTTCTGATGGAGGAAAGACTGAATTCCTTG
Source organism: Astur gentilis (assembly GCF_929443795.1). Lineage (NCBI taxonomy): Eukaryota > Metazoa > Chordata > Aves > Accipitriformes > Accipitridae > Astur > Astur gentilis. The sequence continues at coordinate 2,701,598 of NC_064890.1, forward strand.
TTTGCTTCTCTTAATCACACACTCTTTTTAATCATGGCAACTGTGAATTTATAGATCAGACTGTCAGCAGTAAGGGACTGATGTTTAAAAACATATAGGCACCCTACCTTCTACCAAAATCAACAGCGATCAGAGAGATGATGGCATTGACACTACAAGAGACCCAAAATCAATGGGAATTAGGTGGCTAACTACTTGTAAAATACTGGCTGTCAATCCTTGGGGCGAGGGCTTTGCAGTGGTAGGAAGGGAGCTCCGAGATGATTAACTGTCTCCAAGGGCAGTAGACTGTTCCCAGCTTCCAGTCTGTCCATCACTTGTCACTGGTACTAAACTCTGCACAGGAGATGCCAACACTGCCGTAGCCAAGTACGGGTACACCCTAAATCCACTACACACTATATACTTCAATGCGTTCAGTTAGTTCGTACATATTTGTTGTCTTTGACAGAGAGGTAGGGTGGGAATTAAGATGAAAAAGGTATGAAGTGGAGGAAGAAAGACAAGGAAGCTATTGTTAAGGTTCTAAAGTACCTCACATCTCATTTCTGTAATATTTCCTTAAGTGAAAAAAAATCTCAGCAATTCTCCCAGCAGCAGCTTTTCGTATGATGCTCCTAACACAGGTTGCAGAGCAGCTTTCCAACCTAAAAATGTTTCACTGGAAAAACACAAATGTTGTGCAGAAATTAAGGCAGGGCTCCTTGCTCGTTCTCAGTTTGCTCATGGAGCGATGGAGCTGTTGTGCTGGGGAAGTAGGACAGACACGGGACTCCAGAGCTTCCAAAATACGCACCAACCCGTTTGCTTTGGAGTTGGGACCATGTCAGTCACCACAACGATCTAAAAATCCCAACTGAAGTCAAGTCTGATGGCTGGACCATCACAAATCCCTTCCAGGTATAAAACTGGGAAAGAAGGGAAGGGAGCTGTAGCTTGTGTCCAAGTTTGTAGAGCACATGCTCAGCTTCAAACCATGCTGAAGGAAAAATAATATCCAAAAGCAAGAGAGGCAACACTGCCACAAACTGCCTCCCTGCTCAGAGGGATCACAAGCACAAGTCCTACTCACCATGACAGCAGCATGGCATTTTGTTCTGTACAGAGTTCTCAGCCACCAGAACACACGTTGCTATCAAAATCGTAAAAATCAATCCAGAAACAAACAGGCAGCTGATGCAGATCATGCAACCCAGACTTCACATTTTCAGAATTTTTACTAGTGCTCAACTGCAGATCTGGATCCAAGTAATGGGTCTAATATGGCCTCTCTGACCTTAGTCAGGTTTCTGTGTTTCAGTTTCCCAAAAGGGGAATTGAAATAGTGACTCCGACCTTCCCCTGGTAAAGCTATTTTGAGAAACGCTGTAGACAAAAAGGAACAAAGGTTTTATTCACTGTTTTGAAACTAATGCTTCGACTTCAGCTTTCCGTTTAAAGGAGAATATGGCTCCAACTTACCAAACCGACTGCACCACCTATCCCATTCACTGCCTGAAATTTCTACCTGAAACAGCTTCTCCTGCTTTTGCTTTTGACCAGCTGTCATTACCCTTCATTTAGGACCTAGCAGGACTTCAGTACAAGAAGCTGATTTGGATGCAGTCACATAGCTGGTGCACAGACATATTGTTCTGCTGATGTTCCCATGCCCAATCCTTTTACGCTCTCCTATACTGTCTTGTCTGAGATCCAACACCATATGCATTTAAATAAGTTGCTCTTTAATGTTTCAAAACCTGATTTATTAGTTGCTCACACTCCATCTGCCTTGAAAAACTGCAGCGTGCCTTCACTTTCACAGGCTGTACAAAAGGTTGAGGTTCAATTTGACTGTACTTTATCATTTGATCACTGTGTCAGCCACATATGTAAAGTCTCCTTTCAGCTGCAGAAATTGTTTAAAATGCATACTTTTCTTTCTCCTCTTTTTTTTTTTTCCCAGGCCACACGACTCAGCAGCAGGCACTTTGATTAATGTATTTGTCAGCTTGCATATTTACTATTTTGTTGGTTTCCCTAAAACTACTGTGTACAGATGTAAGCTCGTCCAAAGCGTGGCTGCAGCATAAATCCTTATCCAAAGCCAGAAAACATACTAGAGCTAATGAACTGTGATTACTTACACCTTGCATTCACTTTTCAACTATTTTCTTAAAGCTTGCTTTATCTTATCTCCTGTAGTGGCAAATGGCTCCTACCTGAATTTTTTATATTCCTGACATGTTTTCTATTCAGTGTTAATGTCAGAAGAAAAGAAACAGCGAGCAAACAGAGAAAGCAAGTGAAATAAGACAAAGATATTTCCTGACATACAGTCATTTATTGTTTTATGTTCTTATAAACTGTTGAACTCTAAAACTTCCCGCATTTCATCTTCCTTTTTCATACTTAAAAGTTCATGGCCATTTTAGACAAAGGAATCAGTAGTTACAGCAAGACACATCTGACAAGGCTGTAGGCTCATGGCATGATGTTGGAGAAGGCTGCATCTCCATTCACCCACTTCCGAGATGGAGCAGATTTGCTAAAGCCCCTCTTACGGGCCTGGTATGAGACATCATGAAATAAACAGCGTAAAATGTTGTACGGTCTTCTAGAAGAAGCATACATCTACAGAAATACTTAATTTTTTAACATGAGCACATGGGAAGGAAACAGAGGATTTAGAAACTGTACACGGCCGGGACTATGGTAACCATCACAGTGCCCAAGAAATCTTAGACTTCTTTTCCACATATTAATGAATGCATCGGTTCTAATGAAGATAAATTTGCCAATCTTTTGACAAGTCTTGAAAAAGTTACAAATCTGGCATGTAAAACAAGGCAAAATAAATCCTACTTGGTTATTCAGCACTGTGATGCCTCTATAAATTTATAACGACAAAAGAATGTCCTTACTCCTCATCTGTGCATACACTAGTGTGAATTAATTCATTTTCCAGCAATATGCAGAATGATCCCTACTAATAACACGGGTTTTCCCCAAGGGAACCGAAATGCATTGTCCATGCCAGTGCACAAAATGCACAAAACAACTCCCTGCGCCAGCAGAAATTATCAGATTGCTCAGAGTATGACCTGTCAGGCAGCATTTTTCAACCTGTTCATCCATAATCTCTTTTAGATGGGTTTCCCCACCTCCTTATCCTCCTTGCTTTGTTTTGCCTGAAATTCAATCAAAGATGAATTAGACTTTAGAAAACAACCAACACTATGGCTATTAAGTCGCACTGGAAATTCTAGACCCCTGTGTTAATATTGCTACAGCTTTTACTTCTTGCATTTTAATGCAAAACTGCTTCCCCCCGGAGACTGTCACTGATATTGGCATGAAGTCGCATGGGGCTGTAACAGAACTCGAGCACCAATAAAAGGGAGGGTAACTCAACCCTCAGCAGACATTAGCAATTGCAGGAAAACAGCCAGAACTTTAATCACAATTCTTTCAAATGCAGCCAGGGATTTAGAAATGCTGTTATTCTAGGATATGACCCTAATACAGTGCTTAATCAAAGCCATTGCTAGCACAAGAATAACCTGGCGACTTTAATAAAACACAATTTCATAGGAGCCAGTATGTCAGAATCACACTGTACCTAATATAACAAACTCCAGAAAGAAGAATGACCAGTCCTTTCCATATGTGTTTCTGTACATTTCTATAGACAGGAAACTCAAACATCTCTCCTAAGCAATGATCAAGAAGTCCTATGAGCTCTGTTTCACAGAAATTTCCTAAGACAGTTCTTTAAATTATTTTTTCATTCTACTTCTTGCTACTGCTGTGCAGGTATCAAGGATATGAAAGGCTCAAAAGTTACATGTTGAAAACACTCTTCAAGTACTACCAATTTTCTTACTTGAAATTTTACTTAAAAGCATTCAACAGTAAAGAAGCCAAGATTTTAATGTTTCAGCTTCATTAGAAAAAAAAATATTGTGGTTTCTGCCGATTCAGCAGGCTCTATCAACAGTAACTATCTAGCTCAGAGTCTTACATCTTGGAATACTTTGTATTATCATTTCACAATTAAAAGAAATAAGTGCTCTTCAACCACAAGAAGAAGTGCACACACTAATACAGAGCAACTAGAAATGGCAAAAGCAAAAATTAAACTTGGCATCAAGCACGTACTTTAAAAGAAGGCAGAGGAATGGGCACAAACCAAAGTTATTCCTTCGCCTCAGAGTACGTTCCCTGAGCGTGGAAGCTTCTTCTTGCACCAGCACTGAAAAGTCTGGACAAGGCTATCTCCAAGCCGTGTTGTACCACCTATAACTGCAGTCTGCAAATCCATCATTCTCTCTTTAAAAATAGATGTAAGCCATTCTGCGGCAGAAAGGAGTACTGAGTTCAGAGGTCCCCCTCTGCTGTGGGCCTAACCTTTCAGCTTCAAACAGCCACAAAACTTACTTTGAAAACTACTGTTCATCAAGAAAAATCAGAAGCAGAAGCAGCCTTATCTGATGGAGGGAGTATTCAGAGAGCACTTCCCCCCCTCCATTTTGTCCCTACAAGGGCTACTTACAACTGAGGAAAGCAGCCAAACTGTAACACAGGAGAAGAGTTGTCTTATTCAGAGCGACGCTCAGTAATACAAAGGGTCCCACAACACAGGAGAAGCTGTAGATCTAAAAGGTTTCCCACCTCCCACCGAATTTTGAGATCTTTTTCGTACTCCTAGGGCAAGGCGCTGTGTTGCGGGGCATCGGGAAAGAAGTTATCGGCTGGTGCCAGGCAGCGGGCAGGCACCGAGCCTTGGCGTACCCTGCACCCCAGCAGCCGCCGGCAAGCGAAGGAGCCCAAAAAGAATTTGCTTGGCAATCACGATGACCATGCTTCGACCTAAAAAATTAGATATGAATTAAAGCAGTAAGAGTATCAGCAAAACGTTGTTTGCTTTCCCTTAAGGAGGAATTTATATCCTTCTTGATAATGGGAATTTTTATCGTAGGGCTGACGCTTGCCTTAGTTTTCCAGGCTTTTTCGCAAAGCAGTGAAAATCAAAGGCTTTAGGCATGAAGGATGACTATGTACCTCTCGCCACCAGCCAGCTGCTGGAGTGAAGATTTTTCCCCCAACACGTTTGCAAGAAAAATTCCATCGTACTTGACCAGACAAGATATTAGGAGGAATCAAAATCAAGCTGGAAACCACCTGGTCTCAGATGATGACCTCTGCCTAACGTAAAATAGCTTTACACCATTAAAGTAAAGCTATACTCTGTAAACAAGCCATACAATAACTGATTAAAACTATAGCTTTGCCTGTAGAGCTGTGATTACAGCAGGGACTTTGGTTGTGGAGGATAAGACACCCTACCATCCCCGACCGACACCACGGTGCTGACAGAAAGCTGTGAATAGCTGTAATGCTGTAAACTCTGCCAGAAGACTGTTACCCATTACCAGAACGCAACATGACACGCCTTTCACGGGATCATCTCAGATGAAGGCGGAAAAATATCTACTCTGTTCCCCCGCGAATAAATGACAAAGTCTTCCAACGCATTAGATGAGCTGGCTTGCTCTGCTACCACTTAACTCAGACTGCAGAAAAGAACGGTGAAGAGAAGCAGCTGAAATCAGAAAAACATCATGCAAACATCCATTATGCTCAAAATAATGGGCTCCAGGAACAAAATTGTCTTCAGGTGTTACTTTTGACATACTTAACATACCTTAAGCCAGACCTCTGAGTAAGCCGGTTACTAATTTAACATCTCTCTTTTTACCACATAACATCCTTTCCGAATGACAGTTTTAAACGTACCCGCGTTCAAGGGACTTTTGCTTCATTCTTTTTTGGCAATAGATCACATGTCCCAGCACTACACACTTACACACTATAGCCTAGCCTCCTTCTCCAACCAGCTGCTTGTTGAACTAATTCAAACTGTTACCAGTTTTACCCACAAGAAAAGACACTCCAAGCTTCAAGGAGACAGCTACAGTTTCACCAGGGGAGGGGGAAGGAGGGAATAAAAAAAAAAAAAAAGAAAAAAAAGAGGCAGCACAAAGAAGCTAGTCTAACAATGAGAGAAATGTCAAGAAATAGAAATGTCAAATCCCTTAGGGTGGAAAAAAAAATGAATTCCAACTCCAGTTCATCTCCAAGCACTATATTTTGTAATGAAATTACACTCTATAGTCTTCCCTAAGGGAAAACCTGCTCCAACTAATCAGAGTGTTGTTTTTTTTTAAAGTTCAAAACAAATGCAAGAATGTGTACGCAGCATTCATGCCCTAGCTGTCAAGAAATGCATTTAACTCTTTGCAAACAAAAAGGTCTGAGTCTTGCCACCAAAACCTGCAAAATGGCTCAATATGGAAGTAGTTCAAAACATCTCAATATTCTCCTCGATGCTTACCACTTATGGCATCTTTCCTCTGTTTTTTAAAACACTTCAAAATCTCCCCAACGGTCTGCTTAGCGAATCAAATGCTCTCCTGAGTCCTCCAAAAGCCTTTGCAGTGCAATCATTTAGGACGGCGTTCTTTATATCCTTGGCAGAGCCAGCTCATGCTTCTACAACCTTTTTACTTTTTTTTTTTTTAAATAAAAAAAACCAAACCCATGCTTATTCACACCTAGGACAACTGGACAGTGATTTACAGCTGCGATATTGAGGTGGTGATATAAAACAAGTACGCAGTACTTGCTTCCCATCCCTTGAAACAATTCACTCCAGAGACCAAGAGCGGGAGATTACCTTTATTTCAAGCACTGTCAGATGCCTTCAGGACAGCCGGGATATGAGGTCGTGGCTGGTTCTACGGTGGCACAGCCAAGAGGTAACACAACAGGAATTTTCACAAAGATGGACCTGGGCTCTCCCCGGCACACAGCAAAAGAGTAAAACAGAGGAGACATCCCGAGTGCTCTCAGGCTCAACATCTTCTGCTATCGCAGTGTTTCACACCATCCAGATCTACACCATAAGCCAGAAAACTACAAAAAGTCAAAACTCTCTTAAGAACGGCAAGCATTTGCTCACTAGCAGGGTCATTTATACAAAGTGCTGTAGTCTTCAGTTACCTCAGGCAATGAAATCCTGATAAAAAGCAAGATACTGTAGAAGTTGGTGTTGACTCAACCGAAATGTATTTCTTTATGGGCATATCTCCATGGATGAGTTCCTACAGATATTGCAGGAGGAAGAGGGTTATTAGCTGAGGCACAGAAGTGTGCTAGGCAGTATGTGACCCCCAGCACGGAGCTGGCATTGCTTCCAGCTGCTCTGAGCTTGGGTAGAGAAGACACCATCATCCACCCGCATCCATGAAGATGTCTCTATTTTCCGTGTACGCTCTCGAGAAAAGGAGCTTTAACAAAAGAAAGAACACTCCTTTTTAGACAGAAGTCTAGAACTCGTATATTAAATTGGGTCTGTACAGAACAATGACCATAAAGCTTTTGGAGTTCAATATGCCTCTCCTACGACCAGGTGAGAAAACTGATCTCATTCTGTTAGCCAAGGAATCTTGCTTGCTTGCTTACTTTCTGCCTGGCAGTACTAGCAAACTCAGTCAAATTCAAATGAGAAAATTTTTCTTTCAGTAGCTTTGTCAGTGGTACATGTCTATATAACAGATAACGCACCCAGCAATAACGAACTAAGGTTGTTCTCTCGCAAATAAAAGCACTGAACAGAAAAAGAAAAAAAAATTCTAAATCAAGCAGGTCTAAGAATTTGCTTCCCCTTATCAAAGAAAGAAGATACGATTACGTATGTACTGGTAGTGCATCAGTCCTCATAGCATCAGGCTTTGGCAAGAGAGAGCAAGACGAGGATTCAACTCGGGGAGAGAAGCTGCTCTGATCAATGCATTTCAAAGATCAAACACACCCTGTGGTACGTCCAATCTTCTCTATCACTAATTCCTTTAAGACATTAAGGTCACCAATGAGCCTCTGAAATAACTTCAAATTGACCCTCTACAGATGCTGCAGGAGACCCAAATCCATTGCCTTTGGGGCCAGGAGAGTCTCTCTCCTGCCGTCCCAACCAACCCGAGATGTCTGCTTTTACCTGAGAGAGCACCACACCCTCCAACTTCAACAAAAAAAGCACATTTTCAGTTATCTCTACAGTATGCTTATTTACACACAAAATAGCAGCCAAAAGGCTTGTATCCATTCAGTTAATTGTTTACCCTGAACGGTTTAATTATTTTTGTTCGTATAAATGAAACTTATGTCCTTCTCCCTGCTGATAAATAAAAAAAAATGCTGGATCTCTTCTGTCTGTTTATTCTTACGGAATTGCTCTTTATGAGAAAACTCAGTTGTAAGGGCTATTTGAATAGTTTTGGAGGAACCATTCATTACGGTTTATTATTTTAAGATTTTCATTGTCCTCTTTAAAACTATTTACAAGCTGGAAATATTTACGAGCTCCCTGCAATCGGATACATTTACTTACCAATGAAACTTTCAACTTCCTTAATTTAAAGCCAGCAGGACAGTTTAATTTCTTTGATGACACCAAGCATGCTCATTGTAGTAACACTGGAGAAGTGAAATAAGTACAGTTGGAGATACTACAGATCATCAAAACTATCCAAGTGCTGCAAGAAAAAGCTGTCTTGCACAGATACCATAGGCAGAAGCAGCAACTCGCACCTACAGACTGACAATGCAAACAAAACATACACAACATCACTGCAATGTGTTTGATGGCGGTTTCAGGTCTGCATTTAAGGGTAAATCAATCTCCCCAAGTCCTCAGCAAGGCTACGGGATGCTATCGGAGCAGCAAGCAGCTACAGCCTGACGCGGGGGCACAGCAGAGGTCCCCACAAGACTCCTTTCAAAAACTAGCATGGAGCAAATACGGAGCAAAGAACGTCCTTCTGCCTTCAAGGAGAACACCAGCCTCTCTGCAACCCGAAAACAAAAAAGCAATTCCTTTTTGACTCCCACTCTTCATTGCATTTAAATAAAACTGTTTATGGGTGTTTGGAGACCTAAAAACCAAAGTCTCAGTCTGCCATTAATATTTTAATTGAAGACATGAATATTCATGATCATTTTGTTTCTTTAGAGGACAAGATACGATAATTAAATAATTCTAGTATGTAAATGTGTTCCTGTCATGACACCTTGCCTTCATCTACATTACAAAACCAAGGCATTTTTAGCTCTTTCATTATTTATGTAATATGTTCATTTGGCTTTTTTTTTTTCCCTTCTAGACTAACTAGAGCTCTTGAACACAGACGGCACTTTCTCAGTTACAGGCTCAGTAATTATGGACTATTTCAAAATCATCTGCCTCTCTTGACTTTGGCAGTTTCAGAGGATTTTTATTTGGGGGCTGTTTTGGTATGATACATCTTCTGTTTCCAAGCTAATTTCAGCAGCACCACGAACACCTGGTATTTGCCACAAGCCCAGGAGAATGCAGGCAAGCACAAAGTTATTAAAGATTTCATCATTTCTCAGCCTTCAAGAATGTTCCAGTAACAACAAAAATGTATTGGTTTCTATGAAAGACAACAGCAATAGCGATTTTCTAAAATAAATACAACATTTCTTTCATTTGCGGCTATAACCAACAACAGAAAACTCTGCATTATTTCAGCAAGTCTTCCCTGCAATTGATTTGAAATTCCCCCATTTAAATACAAACTGAACTAAAAACCTGAAGCGTATCAAATGAGGACAAAAATCTGGAAGGGATTACCAGGGTCATTAAGTTCACCCTTCAGCTCTGAGTATAAACTCCAGCATCTCCCCCTTCGTAACTACCTCAAGTTCAAACACTTCCAAGTTTCTTGCCTTGACTGTTCAGACGTCAATTCTGTACTTGTTTGAAGCCTACTTCCAATTTCCAAATGAAACTTCTTTTTGGCCAGTTCATTCTAATCTGCGGCAACAGCATTTTTCAGGCAATAGCTCTTTACCACCCCTTCAAGGTGCCCGATATACCTTTTGTAAGCAATCATATCACCTTTTAGACTACTTTACTCCAGCATGAAATAGTCTTTTTTTCCCCCCAACATAAGCAGCCAGAAACTGCATCCAATTTTTCAGATGACTTCTAATCAGAGATTTGTACAGTGACATTAATACCTTCCAGTCACTGCTGGAAATAGCCTGCCCAGGTTGCATTTGCCTTTTTCCGAGCAGCATCGCTTCGGCAGCTCACAGTCATTCTGTAATCAACTAGTACACACTTTTTATCCTCTGTCATTTCCAATTGATTAGCTCTTAGTTTAGAGCTGAAATTTCTGTTATCAATCCCCAGGTGCATGACCCTGCATTTAGTACTACTCAATTTCATCCCTTTTCTTTTAGTCTGGTTCCTAAGGTCACCCAGCTCCTGTAGGTTATTTCATCATCTCCACCACAGTGGCCACTGCTATAAGGAGAGTCATTAAAATATTTCCTAAAACTAACATAGTGAGAAAGCAGAGTCCTGGAGGCCAGTGAAAGACATCAGGCAACAGACAGCCAACTAAACACAAACATCATTTGAGAACAATATTTGACACAACTTCAACTAATTTTGCATAACGTTATCTCTTACAGAATAGGAGACTCCAAACAACAGAGCAAGGGAAGGACATTCTGGCAGCTCAGGCAGGAGTGGGCAGCTGCTGACAGAAGGAAACCATTCACAAAAATATACTACCACTGCAAAAAGCTCCAGCAATGGTTGCAAAGTACTTCTGGTTTTAAAATCAAGTAACTTTGGTAACAACAAATCCTGCAGTAAAACCCAGTACTGCTGTGCAAAGAGCATCTACGCCATCCCAGCAGATACCTCCAGGTTGCACTTAGAGAAAAGCAGATGCTTAAAAGCCTTACACTGCCCTCACCTCACCTGACCGTGTCCTTCCTACATGAAATATTTTCTACGTAAAACCTCTTAGCCACCAAGATGCAAGTGACAGTCATGGTGGTTGCTACACATCCGAAGCACTTGACTTTCAACTTTGGTCTGGTGTTACTGGACTCTCCTGACACGGGTTGAGCATGGCAGTCTTTGACATAGCTGATGTCCTGCTAGATAATCCACATGGGTACGTTCTTTCCTTCTCCTTGGATTTGGTCCATTTCAATAGAACGGGGAAAAAAAATAATTTTCAAAAGTAATTATTCTCTCCAATTATCTTAGAAAATAAGAGCAGCATGCTGAAACAGAGCAGTCTTTGCTGGAAGTCTGACTTTATTGCAGAGCCATCAATCCCACAGCTGACTGTCCAAAACAGTAGATCAAATAATCCGGAGCAGCTACGCTGGGGGGGAAAAATAAAAAGAGCATCACAAGCACTTGAGGCAGTCAAACCACAGAGGGTTTCCCAGCGGTGTTCAGAGAGCTTTCAAGTCTCCTCCAATACAAAGATGCTTAACATGGATACCATGGAAAGAGGCCAACAGCTGCTGCATATTTGTGCTGTCTTGCCAATGCTTGTGATCATTGCTGAAGCTGGCACGCTCAGACGTTTCCTAGTGAGCTTCATCGTGTCTGGGTTGGCTTTCCTAATCCGTACCACAAAAACAGATCTCTCCCGGCGCGTATCAAACAAACATTGGTTTCAACACCTACACGGGGTTTATTCAAAATGGGTGGTTTTATACATCATTTCTTTCCCTGAAGGTGGATATCATCTTTGATAATCCCAGCACATATACGAGTCTCGGAAGAAACGACGAAAATAAGTCTTTTGAGTTAGTCAGCCTTTTAGCAAAGGAGCTTGTGCAAAAACAGGTTACAGCGTGCCTGTATTACTGAACTCAGCTGGGTATAGAGTTGCCCAAAAAGGTATTGAGCAAGCTGGATCTGCAGGAAAGAAGCAGGATTGTCATATGCAGTCCACGCTGTTCTCCAGATCTGCCCATGAGCTAAGCAAGGTTGTCTCTGCCTGGCTGTGCTGTGCCATGCCTGTGTGCTGGTCTACCAAGGAGCATCTCAACAGCACACTTCACATCCTAACATGGGAAAGCTCTCATACTTTCAAACTGTTCTGACCAAAAAAAGCTGTGAAACACCAGGAAAAACACAAAAAGATTCCCCATCTCCCAGCTTGGGACATATTTCAGCGTGTTTAGTTCCAGGCTGGCATCAGCAAGGTTTCCTTCAGGTGATGCAATTGTTGCTGACTTAAGTATCCAATTCTGGACCGAGGCAGTTGTTCAGGAGCCACTTTGAAATCTGAGTCCTTAAGTCCCAAAACATAGCTTTGAAGAAAAATTTTAAAAAGCATCTGAGAGAAGCACCAAAGGTTACTTCCACCTGCTTCAATATTTTCCCACTAAATGAAGAAAATAAACACAGGGACTGAAAATTCCAAGCCAAGCATGAGGAGTAGCAGCACTGAGGAATTCATCAATGAAATTTAAGTGAGAAACAGACAAATGGAGCCATAGGTCTTTTCAAAACAGCAAAATCCCAAAACATACACACAGAGGAAAACCAGCAAGAGCTGCCGATGTGGTCTGGTCAGAGACATCTTGAGCTTTGAATCCACCTGCATCTCCCACTGACAGATGGTGCAGACTGTGGCAAACTTACCCATCCTCTGGCCCGTCTCCCTCACGTATCTCAGGCAATCACATAGTCCAGCCATATTGAATCACTCCTCCAAATACATACATATATATATATATGCCCACATCAGTTCCTTTTTTCCCCTAATTAAATCTAGCATGCTATGCAACCATAACAAGATGCTGATTAATTTACTGATTTGATTTAAATGTATCCTAGCTGCGTCAATCTCCTCCCTCTAGATCTTCAGAACAACCTCCACTCCTTTAAATAAGGACAGGGATGTAATCATTTCCTTCTCCTTTTCGCATATGCAGATAGGACAATTATCCAGACATCCATCAGAATGGCTTGCAACAGCAAGAAACTCATTTTAAGCCAGTTTGCCGCATAGGCTAGCTGAATACACAAATCTGATCCAATGTGATAAACCTGCTGAAGATGACTACAGCCCTCACCGCAAGGCTCGGCAGAGCAAGAAAAAAAAATCAGAGACAGCAGCAAAATGATTTGTCCATCCTGGTCCATACTCCTTGGCTGACACTCTCCCTTTTGCAGCAGATGCTTCGCCAGAACTTGGATGTGTTTTGAAAGGCTATCAGAAGCTTTTTACAGACATAAAATGCATCGTATTGCTGACATGTAGGAATGGTACAAGAATCCAGTTGTACATGGACAGAGACACGCCACAAAACAACATTACTAATCTCATCAGAACAAGAGGGGTATGAAAGAATCTGTAGAAAGCAAAACATGCTATTTTGCTTTCAGAGTTTATGGGATCAAAAAGCTACCTAGAAAAGACAAGGATGTCAAATACTTCAAAGCAGGAAAAAATTGGAAATAATTGTGTAAGAGCGAGTACGTCTTCCTTACGAGTTGGTTTTACAAGTCTCGTAAAAAATGATGCAGTGCGCAGTAGAAAAAGTAACGAACTCACACCCTGCAGGTCAGCCAACCCATCCTAAACCAAGGTTTGCAGGCAACTTGTGGTCCATGAAATTCAGATGGGTCCCATAAGCTGACTTACCTTGTTTGCAGCTACTAAACTGCAATAAAGGGATGCTGTAAATAAATTGCCTACTTTCCCACCACCTCTTTTTTGGGACTCTGGAGCTGTCACAGGACTGTTAAATGATTGAAGACCATCACTTTGGTGAAAAAAAAATGGAAAATTTCTTCTGGCAATAAAAATAAAAATGAAATTTATGACTGACCCAAATGCTATTTCTTTAAAGACAATATCTGCCAGCCCTCACAAAGACTACAGACCCTAATATTTCCGCTCGGGGCCATATGTGCCATTCTCAGGCAAAAATAAATTTGTTAACAAGTCTGCAATAGCAGTTGGCACTTACTTATGCCAGTCTGTACTAACATCTTGAGACTTTCTTTAATAAGAAAAAAAATAAAAAAAGAGAATGTTTCAGGGAAGTACAAACCCAGCAAAACATGCCTGAGACGTAAGGGAAAAAATAGTAATTCAAGGAAACATTTTAAATTCTCCTGCTAATAGACAACAGAAATGTTGGCAAAGTTTGTTGTTCATAAGCTTAGTGATCATCCAGGGGTCCCGAACATTTTAAACATTCAGTGTGACCATCTGTCATTGACATAGTCACCGAACAGAACGAGCAATTACTGAAACCCTTCTCAGACATAATCTGTCAACCACATCCCGTTTGGCTGCCAAGAGAAATCAAGTTGAGGATTATGAAAGCAGATTGCCCTTATGGGAAAAGGGACCACTCCACCTGAGAAGGTAAGCAGTGGCTGGGAAGCAACCAGCATCCAAAAACCTTGCAACAGTCCCCTGGTGCTCATCAGGTTGCACGCCAGATTTTTATCCGTGCTGGTGTCTCACGCTCCGTCCCCCGTTCTGCATAGCGAGAGAGGATAAGCAAACCACACAGAATCAAAAGGCAAGGCTAAAGGCCATTTTAAGGATGGTGACAATAAGGACTTGGTCAGAGTTTACAAAGGTGTTGGCAGGTCACCCAGGAGCAGCAAAAGCAGCTGAATATTCAGAAGTTTAGCACTGAACTTAAGACTTGAAGAATATGACCCATCAGAATCATGTCCAGATAGACTCCTCTTCCTTACCTTCAGTACAGGTAGACTGACACGCTCAGGGATGTGGACATGTTGTAACTGCAGAGAACTGTCAAATCTTCTAATAAGAAGAATGAGCACTGCTGACATTCCTAATCACTTTTAATTTTTGTCTCACCAGCCCAAGCTGCAGCATAGCAGGAGAAAAAAAATGCAGCAGACTATAGAATAATCCTTTTAAATAACTCCTGAAGCCCTACAAAACAAAAATCCCAAATATTTCCTAATGGAAATTCACGAAGCTAAATGTATTCATAGAGCTTAGGACTGGAAGGGATCATTAGATCATTTAGACTGGCCTCTTATTGATAACAGTCCATTCAATTTTACTCAATAGCTTGTTTTTAACTAGACTTCTAGGCAGCATCTAGAGACGATTCAGCCAGCCAGAGAATCTGTCTCTCCCCTTACTACTTTGTCATAGTGCTACATCAGCTCATGTTTAAAGACTGCATCTAGTTTGAATATATCTCACTTTAGCTTCGAGCTACTGTTTTTTCTTACATCTTTGTGCACCAAAGAAAGAAACAGTCCTTCAGTACTCAGTATTTTGTCCCTTTGAAGGTACTTCGTCTTTTTTTCTTTTTTTTTTTTTTTCCCCTGGAGACAGTAGAGAGACTGTATTTTCTGTATTCTTTAACCATAATTAGTGTTCCTCTGTACATGTCCAATTTTTCCACCATTATTTAAAGAGTACAGGGAGAAGTCTAGGTGTAGGAATGGTATGACCGCTTAAGTCTTCTTTAGAGTTGCTGCTTTCAGGTAAAAGTGGTTCACTCTCAGTCCTTCCACACGTAAAATTTTGTTCTTGGTTGCACAAAACCAACGTCAGAACAGAAGACAGTTCACAAAGGTGCCAGATCATTCCATGTAATGGTATAGCCATTTCCCACTCTGTAAACGTTAACAGCCACAGCAAATTTTTCTCAGTAGCCACTTTATACTTAATAAAGACACAGAAGTAAAGAGAAAATTGCCTGAATACACTTATCAATCATTAGGTAGATATATGGAAGTTTTGATTCCTCAGGAAGCCAGGCTAAAACTTAATCGGAGAGCCTAGCAGGTTACGCTAGCACAAACTATCCACCCACCCAGAAAAGCTTTCCCCGGTGATTACTCGGTTTTGTTGAAGAATTTATCATGGGTTTTCAGAAACATTATGCTCCTCCTCCTACAGGTTGCATAAAACTTAGCTAGAAAGAGAACAGCTTCAAATTGGTGCTCCTCTTATACATGACTCTTCTCAGATGAAAGGATGAGAGGCAAAGTCACAAGTTGCAGAAAGGGAAATTCTGATTGAATTTTGGGATCGGGGGAGAGGGACATCCGAGACCGGTGAAGCACCGGAATCTCCATCCTTGCAGATCTTAAAAATTCAACTGGACAAAGTCAGAGCAACCTGATCTAACCTGAACGTTGCCCCTAAGCAGGGTGCAGGCCCAAAGACCTCTAGAAGTCCCCTCCAACCTAAATAACTAAGAAAGAAAGGCTGAGCCCACTCCTAAGAACAGCCATACTGAATCAAGACAAGAAGAGGTCCATGTGGTACCCAGGGTGCTGGGGACATCGTGGTTAACATGGTTATAGCTATCTCTTACCTGTTTTGTTTGTCAGCAGTCAGCTGATGGAGTAGCATCTCTGTGCTGACTAGCCATGGGCACACTGCAAACTAAGGATTAAAAATGTAAACCCTACGATATAGGTGTCAAATTAGAGTAACCCTAAAACCTGGAAGGGAACTGTAAACCAGCTGCTTTTACCTGGCTCGAAGTCCCTGTGCAGAAACAGTGGAAATCGGCATTGCTGCCCGTTTCAGCCCAACAGTGACCAAATACAACGTAGTAACAACAGAAAAGAACATGCTACATGGGTGCAGGGTCAGGATTACTCCACTCTGCAAACCACGAGCAGGACTTGAAGGATATCGAGCTCTTTCTGAAGCCCTGTGCTGGCAACGTTACCGGACCAGCCATCTAGTAACTTCAGTTAGTAAATTACTTTAACACTAGGCACAAAATACACACCGTGATCAATTACACCCCGTACCAATCCCCAATAAAGGACTTGCCAAAGATCTATGTCTTCATTAATTATTTGGTGCAACAATGGATCTTGCTCCGAAGGAACTACCAGCACTGCTGTGGCTGTGCAGAGTCAGAAGAGGTGCTGTAAGAAGCTGATGTTTCTGTGAAGTCTCTGAAATCAAGTTTTGGGGAACAAAGGATCCAAAACTTAAAGAATTCAGCGACCAAGTTTTTTGAAACATATACATTCGAACTAAGTTTCTTAAAAAATACATTTAATGGACCTAATAGCTATAATAAAAGTATACAGTGATAAAGGAAACCATGGTGGAGAAGGTAGTAATTGGTAACAGGACTGTGTAGTGGTTAATGAACTAAAGGAGAAAAAGTAACTACTTATGCTGAAAGAAGAACTTCTGGACTGCAAAAGGTTACTAATCAAAATCCTTAAGGACAAGTTAAGGAGATATTCCTTACTTATAATAAGGAATTATTCTTTACTTATTCTTTAATCACAACTGCACAAAAGTTAACGTGCAAAACCCAGATGCTCATGAAATCAAAGATGGAAGTGATTACCAACACACAGGAGAACTGGATACTCTACACCTTGACCACTGGAAGAACGGAAAATAATTTTGACACTGCATATTTCAATGCATTCAGGTATTAATAATTTTTGCCATGAGGTAGAGACTGCATGGCTTGAAATTTTAGAAGACAAATTCAAGTATATCCGTCAATCACAGAAGGACCTGGGGCCACCCAGAGGATGCAGCCCTAACAGCAAACATGATCCAAGATACAGCAGGGGTACCACTTCCAGCAGTCAGGAGGGGAATACTGTGAATATTTAAGGAACTGGTGAGACACCATCTGGAATATCAATTCAAAATGAGGAGAAACCAGAACAGAGACAGAGAGGTTGTTCAGATGCCAGGAGAACCATCAGCACATCTCACAAGAAAAAAAATTGATAGTCTGGTTAATTAAATAAAAAGATCAGGGAAGTAAACACAAGGGAAGAGAAGAAATTATTTAGAGACAGTATTAAAACATGAAATGTAATTTGACCATGATAAAATCCAGATGGGATATCAAAGCAACATCTATAAATGTCAAAGCAGTGAAGCTCTGGACTGTTTCTCTGTAGGAGGACAAAGGAAAACCAAGTCTTGATAAATGTGTTCCTCTGCTTGTGTGGTTCATTGACTGTAATGACTGGGAGAGGACTGGATAACTCAAGTAGCCTCTCCAATCCTGTCTTCCTGTATTTACAGATGATTAATGGAAATACTAAATAGCTTCTATTCAACCTCATTCCTCCAGAACGTTGCTACATCTCCCCAAACTAATACCCTTTGCTAGCTATTGTGATAGGTCAGCTATGAATGTCAGCTACCAAAATATTGTCAGGAGCTTGGCAAATAGTACATGAGAAATAACGCGTTATAATTGAGTAATTAAAAACTGTAATATCAATATCTAGGAGGCTAGATGTTGATCAGAACATTAGTGTGCTCGTCACTGCATAATGACAAAACCACCCGTGATCCCCCTGGAGTTTACAAAGGAAATATAATTCAAGGCGAGAACAGATGGATGCAGAGTAGAAAGGATGAACATGGTAACTCTCAACTGCTTAGCGTGATAGGCGGGGGTCTCAGAACAACACAGATCCAGCAATTTCCAATGACTTTTTTTGTGGCACCCAATACATCTTCTAAATTGGCTCATTTATTACAGAATCAACTTTAAAACAACTTTCAAACTTTTTTTTATTCTCCAAAGAGACTTGCATTTTCTCACTGTTAATCTGCCTTATGGAACTTGGATTTTAACTGAAAAGTACATCAGTAAATTGGCATCCCCTACTGAGAGAGATAAGAGCTTCAGTTACTGAATAAAGATGCTGAAACAGTGACAGGTATTTCTGAAAGCTCTTTTGAAATGTCCTTTATAAACAGTATTTATTTGGCAAAAATACCTGATCAGCGCAGCACTTCTGTAATATGAGTATTTGCAAAGTGCTTTAGTTCTTTAGATAAAAGGTGCTACAGAACTATTAGTATCATCTGGAGAACTAGTTTCCACATACATGTCAAAGGCATTTGTCCCCAACGAGATCTAATTTCATGGCATTTGGGCTTATTTTGAAACCTTTATTCTTGAGTTATCCAGCTACACGAGGCACATGTGAAAAACACATTAGGTTGGGAGCAAGTCTCCAAAGCAACAGAAAAATCTTTGTAACAGAAAAGCTGATGCCATTAACTGCATTTGTACAGACCTGTTGACAACGAGACTAATAGTTTACCAGAAAAAAGCACTGCACAGGTACACAAATAATTTCCTCTCCTCAGTGTGCAATCATCTACCCAGTCTTTGTTAGCAGAGTATTTGCAGCCGTGCTCGTTCTGCAAAGCAGCTTCCACCAGATTGTGTTTCTCCTAGCAGAGGCTCAGCATTTCAACTATTAAAGAGTTAACAAGTCTTCACCAAATAATATCTCTGCAGGTGTCAACTCCTTGGAAGCAGATAGGTCCAAAGGGCAGACACATCGTTATAATGAGAGAAAGATTAAGAGGGGGAGAGAAAAGGAGCCAGCATGAGGCATAAGAAATGCTTTGATGAATGATATAGCCCAGCATTAATGAGATCTGGTAATTTTACATTTCCAGAAAGCTATGGTCGTTAAGACTACGAGGATCATCGTTTTATTCAACTGGAACAGAGAAAAGTTTAGGACAAAAGCCGGCTCATCAAGAAATCTGTCTCCTCCTTTGAGTTAACACAGCTGTGATTTGCAACATTTCCCATCCCTGCCAGTACCCAGCATTTGTTTAGTTGCTCTTTTCAAAACACACTAGCTGCTGTTATTGCTGCTCTCAACAGACCAGATACATGTTAGCTAATAACTGTCCAAGCAGATTCTGCCTTATTTAAAAAGAAAAGGAAAAAAAGAAGTCATAATCTTCCCTGGCTGGAGAACTGCCTCTCTCAGTACACTCCCCATCAGCCAACCTCTGCAGCCTTTTGTTTATTGCCACAAGCTCATCTCTTTTCCAAAATTCTGAATCCTCAACCATTTCAAGGTTATAAGGGGTAAAAGCTCAACATCAGGTTTTTTTCTCTCAAAAATCTTGGCACAATTTGCTTTTCAGTTCCATAGCTTACTCCAGTAAAACCCCTGCTGTAAACCACAGCAAACACACAGGCGCAGATGGGACACACTAAGGGTGAAGTTGTACAAATGCACATAAATACGAATTTAAAGGCTTGTGAGAGTTGTGACAATGCTTTTGCTGTTCTTTCAGCAGCGAAAACAAGATATATGGTTATACAGTGATTTGTGTGATAAACTACCTCCTAAAACTCTGATGTGGTTTTAGGTCCTCAAAAAAACCTGCAGAACTTCAGCAGCATCCAAGAGCTTAACAAAAGCCTTATCCCTGCTGTGGCTGGGAAAACCACGCAGCCTCTGTGCTTAGCTTTAACGGCCACAAAAGTTGAATTTGGGAAAACATGTAGGACAGAAAGGGACTTCAACACAAACAACAGGATCAAAACCCAGTCCCCCAGACTGCACCCCCATAACTACCACAGTGCTGCAGGGCAGAGCAGAGCCCTGTGACACCTTTGGGGCATCCTTTGAGTGCCTGTTCCAGGCACTGTGAAAGGTCCCTTTTATCCCTGTTCTCACCAGAAAAAAAACCCCAAACCCTCAACTTTTTGTTTGTTTGTTTTCTTTTGTCAGCCATGACACTGTACGACAAATCGTTTGATCAATTTCTAAGCCACTATCTTCCATTTCCAGTCTTTTTTTAGTTTTTCTCCATTCAAGAAAGCATGGAGCGGATGCTTCGCATGCTGGAGCAGCTCACACCGTATGCCACCCTCGCACGTCTTCACAGAAGTGACGCTACAACACCTAGTATTAAGCCACAAGTAATCATAAAAAAAAAAAAAGCCCTTTACCAAACCTTGATGCTTTTTCCTGCCCTTGCTTGCTTCAAACGTAAGATTCATTCTGAATGATCCACCTTTTTATGAATTTAAATCATCTTGAACAAATCTGGGTGTTTTGATTGACACGAAGCCTTCTGAGATCGCTTTGCTCCCTCACTAGCACTATTCCTCCTCATAAATATTTATACACCATTTTCAGGTTTTAACGAATTCCAAATATTCATACTTATTTTGGTTCAAGCTTCCCCATATCTCTAAAATTAAGTATTTTAACTAATTTTTTACTTAACACATTTGTTTTGCCACAGCACATGGATAATGATGTTCACCACTGAGGAACAACACTGAACAGGAGTCCTCCACATCTCCAGTCATGGATCTGCTTCTACACTCCATACTGTGCAGCTAACAAACAAACCATTTTAAGAAATGTTAAAATAAAAGCCAGCAAAAGTAAATACTACCAAAAAATAAATCAGTTAAAACAATTCCTTAATCCCCACCTCCCCCTCCACTCCCCCTTCCTCACAGTGTTTGAGCATTTACTGCTTTGGTAATTGATCCAAACCCAAGAAAATCTAATTATTACAAAAGGATTAAGTCTGTTTCTGTTTCTCACAAGCTGGCTCAGCTCCCATCCCTCATTTCACACTTCTCAATTTGGTCCTTTCAGAGTTTAGCCAGATTTCAGAAATCTGCAACATCTGATCACCTGTTCCACTGTATCCTTCCTTTTCCGTATGTTCTTCTGCCTCCCTAAGAATTTTTTTTCTCCGACATCTGTTCCACCAACTTCCTCTAATAATGTTAAGCCAAATCACCTGTATCATGATTTGCTAAATATAAACCTCATTCTTATTGATAGTTTACCTTCTTTCCCAAACCTCTCCATCCTCTCCTGATGTTGGGAGCATTTGTGGGTGGTGCTCGAAAAACATCCGTATACATTAAAACACATTTACAGCCTCTCTTCTGTATCATTTTCATTCCCTTGACTTCACCCCATAGTCATTCCTCTCTTCCCTTTCAAATTTATTTCACAAGCCTGTGCCTCACCATTGACTGCTTTTGCAACAGCTATTTCACACTGAATTTTCCCTGCTGCATTTTCCCCTTAGAAGAAATGCATGGCCCATAAAAAGGCCAAACATTAATCACACCTCAACTACTTTCTTTTTCCCTCCCTTTCTTTTTTTAAATTTCTTTTGTTTTCATCTAACTAGTCTGCCATACTTCAAAAATATAAATATCTGCCAGACCATTCTGGCCTCCTATTTAGATGCTACGCCAGTCACCCTCCTACCAAGGAGGGCTGCGACTAACCCAACTGCCCCAAAATTAAGCACGAACCTCCATCGCACGGGGGAATTTCTTAGGAGATCACAGTAACCAGCAACCACAGTGACCCAGCTGCTAGAGGGGTCACTTCTGTCCCACCTCAGTGAACGTCGACCGTTTAGACCAGCAGTCTTCCAGCACACTGGACTTACTAATCCGATGCCTTCAAACCACGTCCTCCACTGAAGTAACGCCAGCTTCCCCTCAATTTAGGTTTATCTACTCCAGCCTGTATCATCACCTGCCGTTTCCAAAGAAAAAGCACCAGCTGTTCCTCATCCCTCCCACAAACAGCTTAATCCTTCCTGGCAGAAGAACAAGCTGGTAGTAAAACTGGTCATTAACAAGTTTCAGCTGGAAATTAGAAAACAGCTTCTCCCCATCGGGAGCAGCGAGGATCCACATTCCCCTTGCAATTGAATGGGGAGGTCAAACATCCCAGCCACCACCGCCACGGAGTTTTGACAAGTTTATGAGCAGAATTGAAAGATTTTGCCACCTAAGAAACAGGCGGGAGCTGGATTTGGTGACGCAGGCAGCCCTCCAAATCCTGTAATCTTAATTGGAAATATCAATCTCTAGGAGAGAAGCCAGTTAACAATATTTTATAAAATAATATATTCTACTCTGTCATGCAATTATATTCCAACCCCCCTGAAATGCACAGAAGTTTGTTTTCATTTTGTTACAGTAAATATTTTGGCAAAACAATGCCACACACTTTGCCAGATGTTCCATCAAATGTTATTAAGTTTTTTTAGGCCCTTTTTTTTTTTTTTTAATACTGCATGTAAATACATATTTGGCTCGCTCTCTGCACAGCTTTTCCCTCAGCTTTTTCTCTCCACCCATCCTCTATAAAAATATTATTCCTCATAATTACAGATGTTTCTTGCTAAATTTTCTAATTCAGGTTTTGCAATATCCAAGACAGATTATATGATTTTAACAGTGTTAATACATGTTAACATACCTAACTCTTTTCCATTATAAAGCGTACCTTTACCTTGAAAAAATAAAAAGGCAAAAAATCTAAAACTGCAGAGCCAGTTTTAATGTTTTAAGTTCAACAAATGGTAAAACCAAATGGTTATTTAATTAGTAGCCAGGAAAAGTGACCAGTAGCTCTGCGGAGAAAATAATAATAATAAAAACCCCCAAGTTAGGCCATTCAGTGGGTTTTGTACTTTGAAACCATGAATCTTCAGCAGGTCACTTTGTGGCCACAGTCGCCCCTTGTACGACCCTGTTGTCATCTAATTCTGCTCTCTTTGCCAATGGACAATATTGAGTCCATAAGAAAATGACAGCCAAATTCATTCTTTATGTTATTTCTAAGGGACTATGAGGAGCAAAATAGTACTAAAAACCCACTGTTATATTCACATCTCAGCCGGACAAAAGTCAGCTGAAAAGCATTTGTCCTTTCCCTTCTCACTATTCAAAGCTGAGTTCCACTATATAAACCATCCAACACTGCCTGTTAACTCGTTCAAAAAAAAAGAAAAAAAAAAAAAAGAATCTAAAAATGGGGAAAACCACAGCATAAAGCAAACAAATCCAATAAACCATGTTCCCAAACACCTTTCACACACAGCCTCCATCCCCGTAAGCAGCTGGAACCTATTGATGCTCAGGCAGTAAGAGGTGCCTACAAAAGGATGCTCTACCAGATAAGCCCACTTCTCTGTAGAGCTCTTTGAAGGGGATGTGTATGTGTTATTACTTACTTTTTAACATAAAAAAAAAAAAAAAAAGAACAAATGACACCAGGAAACCATAGGGAAAAGGAAATGAGATACTAAGTAAAAGAAGAAAAAAATCCCCCCAAAGCTACAATCAGAGCCAGCTGTAGGCCAATTAAACTCAACAGTTTACAGATGTTCACAGGAGAATACTCATTCACAATTTAACTAAATTGATCCACTTTCTTAAAAACTCTTGGGACTTGGTACACAAAGCTTACTTTTCTTCAGGGCTCTCAAAATAAAGTTTATAGCCCCTTTTACTCTAATGTATGCTAGCAAAACACTCCCTGGAAAAGAGGAGATCAAACTTTGTATTTAACCCTTCACTGCTGGCACCTCTGTGACTCCTCTTCAACTGCTTCAGTTCACAGTTTTGAGAAGTTCAGCTGAAACTCCAGAAATCGTTTCTTTTTCGTTCACATCAGCCTCAACCATCCTCTCTCCCAGCAGAACAATACACCTCACTAATGATTCTTTCTATTATTAAATTTAATTAGGAAGGTATTTGGTTAGGCCACAGGAGGCCAGCAAACAGGAAAAAAAAAGTGAAAAAAAAAAAAGGAAAAAAGAGGGATGAATCAAGGAATTAAAGTTAAAAACCCCTATTAAGAGCCGTAACAATTAATAATGCCATGCTAAGCTTTTATTTTTTTCCTGGACTAGTTAAGCAATTACATCAGTATGAGAATGGAGATGCCGCATAACTTGCAGCATCTGAACTACTTTGTATAAATACAGCTCTTCTCCTGCTTTAAGTGATTTACCCAGGATTATCTCCGTTTAACACAGGACTTGGGTTTAATTTTTTTTCTCCCTCTTCAGACTCTTTTACAGAAATGCTACAAGAGACACCAACATTTTCATTCATGTAAGGAGGAGCCATTAGTAACAACTATTACAGAAATCACGGAAAATGCTCGATACTAAGTATTAACTAATCAGTCTTCACAATCAGTGAGGTCTTATAAGTCATTAGCATCATCATTTCTCTTCCACAGATAAGGAAATTATGGCTCAGGATACTTGAGTGGTTTGTCTCAAAGAACAGTTAGACAAGGCAGATGCAAAAGGTCAGCAACTGCCAACCCCACGCGTATTCCAGCAAACATTAGGACTCAAAATACCAAAGTAGTCTACATTCAACTTGCTTTAAGTCATACTGTCTAATGCTTAACTCCATGTTAAGCGCTGCTCAAAGCAAAAAGATAATCTCACAGTTGTCTATCAAATACTCCACTGATGTACGTTTACGGGTACTGCAGTGGTGCTACAAGTCCCCAGGATGTCCGTGTCCTTTGAAGAACACCAGCACGCTCTGCAGCCTCCGCAACCTCAGGGATGGTCATGTTAAGCCTCTTGAAATCAAGGTATCTTCTTCGCAAGAAGCGAGAGTTTATGCATATAAAAATTCACAGGCTAGTGAGAAATCACAGATCTGGGGTGGGAGTAAGAAGAGTTTATGGGGGACTTAATTCTGACTGGAGAAAAACAAAGTTCCACCTTTTTCAGACACACTGAACACTTCTACTGCTTGCTTTGGGTTTGGTTTTACAGTGGAAGATGTTGAACATATGAAAAATCAAGCCCAAAGTCTATAATAAAGGTGCCTTGTAGTAACCACACGCTATCTTCACGTCCAGTTCCAAAAACTGTTTAAGGATCAACAGTTAGATAAACAGCTGTGTCTCCTTGGTCCCCTCAACTTCCCACACTGCAATATCCATAAATCTCCATACATTCCCTACATTTGCCCAGGAGACACCATCAAACATGGGTGGTTTGAAGCTCTGTGTCTCATCCCTGGCCAGTGGCTTCTGCTAACCAGAGCGGCCAAGTTTTACTGGCTTTTCCCTTGCTGCTCCTCTCCTCCATGCTGCTGCTGATACTCACTCCCCCCCTGCCTCCCAGGAATTGCATACACCTTTGCATCTTCTGCTGCTTTCAGATTTGGCTGATATCAATCACGTTAGTGGGGAGGGACAAACAGAACAATCATACAGGACTCATTTCCTTTATGATAGGACTCATTTCCTAGAAAATCAAGCTAAAACCATAATATAGCTGCTATCAACTGAATTTTAAATCTACATTCATCTCTTGGTAAGATAACATTCATTCCACTCACCTCTAAAAAGACAGGGTTATTTTTTCCCAAATCAAGAGGATATTGAAGAAATTATCATTGATATACTGGTGATCAAATATCTGAAAGAACGACCACAATCAAGATATCAATTTCTACCTTCTATCAGTCATTTTTCATCTAGCAGAAAATCATCACTTCAGCAACACTGAGAGGGATGAGCATTTCAGAAAATAGCATGCAGTAAACTGTGTATTTATGAAACAAGAGAATTCAAGAATACAAAATAATAAAGGAAAAAACCTTGTATTCCCTCAAGCCCCTCTATAAAGGAGCATTCCCCTGGTGCCTTGCGTGAGAGATTCAAGTCGCATCACTTAATGCTTTTCTGGATATTCACACTCTGCAGAGGCAAGGATTACTTGGAAAATAGAGTCAAGGAGAAAAGGAAACAAATCACACGTATACTAATCTGCTTTGCTGGGAGAACGGTTTGCCTTAAACTACTCCTTAATTTCATAAATATTGAAGAAGTACAAAATTCAGCATCAATATGAAACAGATTGATAGTGGTAAAAATCTCCTCATGCTAAAATTTATGTGATGTAAAACCTCATTAAACTTTCACAGCTTTATAGTATATAAATAGAATATCTTCTCCCCTCTTGTCAGAGCCCCACTAAAGTATACACCAAAGCACCACTGCATTACACAGAAAACATATACTAACAATGCGATTAGTTTTACTTACCTCCTCCCAAATCCTTAGTGATTTAAGATTCATGTCAGATGCATAAGTCACCTATAAAACCTCAACACACCTTCCTCAACTCTTTTATGGCAACAGGAGACCGAGAGGGAGGCTTTTGTCATTTGATGTTTCTGTTGAGGACTAAGGCTCATAAAATGACAAAAATCCATTAAAAATATCTCAGACTAACACTGTCCTGGTGGTAAGTTGAGTCTCTCAGTTGCTTCAAGTTTTAACTCGCTCTGCTTTTGCTTCCTCCATTTCTTCCTTCCTCCTCATTATTCATAGAATCAGAATCATAGAATCGTTCCAGTTGGAAAAGACCCTTAAGATCATCGAGTCCAGCTGTTAAGCTAACACTGCCAAGTCCACCACTAAACCATGTCCCTATGTGCCATGTCTACACATCTTTTAAATACCCCCAGGGATGGTGACTCCACCATTTCCCTGGGCAGCCTGTTCCAATGCTCAACAACCCTTTTGGTGAAGAAATTTTTCCTAATATCCAAGCTAAACCTCCCCTGGTGCAACTTGAGGCCGTTTCCTCTCGTCTTAGCACTTGTTAGGTGGCAGCAGAGACCGACCCCCACCTCACTACACCCTCCTGTCAGGTAGTTGCAGAGAGCAATCAGGTCTCCCCTCAGCCTCCTTTTCTCCAGGCTAAACAACCCCAGTTCCTCAGCCGCTCCTCATAGGACTTGTGCTCCAGACCCTCCACCGGCTTCGTTGCCCTTCTCTGGACACACTCCAGCACCTCAAGGTCTTTATTGTCGTGAGGGGCCCAAAACTGAACACGGGACTTGAGGTGCGGCCTCACCAGTGCCCAGTACAGGGGGACGATCCCTGCCCTGCTCCTGCTGGCCACACTATTTCTGACACAAGCCAGGATGCCGTTGGCCTTCTTGGCCACCTGGGCACACCGCCGGCTCACGTTCAGCCGGCTGTCGACCAGCACCCCCAGGTCCTTTTCCAGCCGCTCTTCCCCAAGCCCGTAGCGCTGCACGGGGTTGTTGTGACCCAAGCGCAGGACCCAGCGCTCGGCCTTGTTGAACCTCGTACAACTGGCCTCGGGCCATCGATCCGGCCTGTCCAGGTCCCTCTGTAGAGCCTGCCTACCCTCCAGCATGTCAACGCTCCCGCCCAACTTGGTGTCATCTGCAAACTTAAGTTGAGCTAAAGCTCAAATTCCACAAATGAGAGACCTTAGAGGGGCTCTTAAAGATGCATGAAGCTAAAGACAGTGCCCCGCCTCACCAAGCTCATAACCTTGGTTTAGCGGTGGAATGCCACACTAAGTAACACAAAGTAATGGGAAACTGCGCAGGTCTTGCACGAGTTGGAGTGACGCATGCAGACTGTGGAGAGGTTCTGCACACGCTGCAACGTCAACCATTTGTAGAAGTTTCCTTTCCAATGGATCTTGGATAAATCTCCTCTGCTCCCAAAGAGCACACCAAGGGTGCGCCCATGTGGGGTACGTGGGGAGCTGAACAGGATCAACTGGACTGCATGAAGTCTGTGTGTGTCCAGTGAAGTTTAATTGAAAATGGAATAATCTTTTCAGGTATCAAATAGCTTTAGATGCCTGTAGCAAGAGTCTGTCATCATTTCTGTAATACACACTTGCAAATCTATAGTAAATTTAAATGTCTCAATGAGTTTCTTAGACATGTCAGATTACAAGAGTCCCATTAGGTCTACTGTGGGAAAAAATTAGTCTAGACTAGGACAGATTTTTTTTTTTCCCCTGCAAGCTGCTTAAATTACTTGCTATGAACATGAAGATTTAAAAACAAAAAAACAAAAAAACAAAAAACAAAACCACCAAAACCCCAAGAGTTCTAAATTATTTCCGTGTTAGTACTCACAGGCCTTGATCCCACCAACAATTAGGCATACAGACATGTGATTAGTCAAAATTACTTTCATACATTTAGTGACATTTTTTACAGTATGTGGACATATGGCAATATTAAGAGATTAAAATCTGTTAATATTTTTAATACAAACTTGTCTCTGAGAAAAGGAGGGAGAAAAAACGTTGAAGGTTTTGATTACCACATCCAGCTAATACTGAAAATTAAAGAAGTCATCAGCCCTTTTGAAACCCAGCGCTGTTTTATTCAGCCTCCATCTATCATATTCCTGTTTAAAGGTATTTTTAAGCTCAAAATCAACATAGTCAGGATTTTCTAATGATGCCAGTTTAATGTGATACCTCTAGATAAAGCTGAGATTACTTGTTTATCTTCCCGTGATATATCACTAGCTTGCTTCCCTTTTTCCCCTGTGTAACTTCAATACCCAAACAGAATGGTCACTGTATGTAGAACACCTGGGTTTTTTATTGTTGCTAAAAATGCACCCGGTAAAAGAAAGCTCAGAGTATAACCAGACCGCGTGCAGAGAAAAGACCTACTAGACAATTGCTCCTAGGGAACATACAGTTGCAGCAACTGCATAAAACATAACACATCCTCCTCTTCAGAAAAGGAGTGCAGAAGTAGACAGAGAAAGCTCCTTTGGATGTCAGAAGAATTAGTTCCAGACACATATGGAAATTCCATTTAGGATAAGAATCAGTGACAGGAAACAGCCAGGAGGGACTATTTGTACTGAAATACAAGCCATTAACTTGAGCCAAGCTAACAGCAAATGACTGCACCGGCAACTGCTGGCTGCAGATAATTAGTTTAGAACCTATTTTAACATGAATATTTTATCGTGCAGCACAAAACTCGTTATGGAGAAGAATTAGAGAGCCAGGACGTCTGGAAGCACTGGAGAGGTGATCTGTCAGGTCCCTGTAAAGAGCCTTCCTGGAGAAAGCAAGTTTAGTGATTCAGTGAGACTGGATTTCATTAAAGCTACAACAATACATTAAGACAATATCTGGTGGCAAGCTCAGGAGTGCAGGTAACTGACTGTATTTTAATGACTTAACTGTGTGCTGCCATACACACACACAGAGCTGCATTTACAGAATCACCCCAGCCAGTACCTTCCTTGGAGACACGGTGCTCGTTTTCATCATGAGCAGCTAAAACATTCGGTAAATTCTTCCTGGAAAATTTAACAATATGCTCCTTTTCTGCAGTGGACCTACACGTCCCAGTATGTGAAAGTTGGACTTGTGCATTAAAACCTGTCCTCTATACCCCAAACTCCTGGGACAAGGGGAACATGAAAAAAAGTGGCTTGAATGCATATTTAGTACACTGGTTGGAAAGAGAACAAAAAAAAATTAATTTCATGGGACTTCTCTTTTTTCCTAGCAGACTAAAAATGAAATACAGATCCCCAAGACCTTGAGCACACTCAGTTGTAAAAAAGGTCTTGAATAGTTGAAAATACTTTATTTTCAGCATGTAACTGAAACTGTTCTTCTAGGTGGAACTGAACAGAAAAGCCGGGGATTTTAAATAAAATAAGTGGTAACAAAGAAAATTCGCAGGTATGAATTTTTTCCATTCTACAGGCAGTTACTTGGGAAAAAAGGCCCTCACAAAATAATTGTGTAGACATAGCAAAAGTGAATCTCTTCTGAGTCATCCTGATGTCCTTACCTACTATATTCAACTCTGTATACTGCCTTCATCATTTAGAGACTGAACACGATCCAATATACATTAAAAACCGTCTTATACAGACAATCATCTGCCGCACACCGTTAGCATCTATGGCATGATTTAAACACCAGCCACAAGCAGTCCTGGAAAGCAGAAACCAGAACTTCAGATCTCCAGCACTTCTTCCCTCAGGTTATAAAATAGTGCACACCTCTCTCTCATTGTAATCCAGACACCAGAACAAAACCTAAGAAATATAATAGAGTGCCAAAAGTACAGATTATTGCAAAATCATGCATAA
Organism: Astur gentilis; assembly: GCF_929443795.1. Classification (NCBI taxonomy): domain Eukaryota; kingdom Metazoa; phylum Chordata; class Aves; order Accipitriformes; family Accipitridae; genus Astur; species Astur gentilis. Next base: position 2,732,001 of record NC_064890.1, read on the forward strand.
TGTTACTTTAAAAAAAAAAGTTACAAATGAGATATGGGCTATATATAAAAAAAAATCCCTACTAAGACAGGAACCAGATCACATCCCAATGTTCAACATTTCATACCACTGCAACACCTGCAACACTGTGTTGTAACAGTACCAGCACAGAGAACCCAAGCGCTAGTGTTAGCAAACAACATATATTTGGCAGAAACTGGCCTATGTTTTACACCTCTGCTTGTTTCAAAGACATTCCAGATAAAGCTTCCTTTGGGTCCAGGGATAAGGACTTGAGTGGGCTCTTGTTCTAGTCAAGATAACCTGTCCATCTCAATTCTAAACCTGGTTCCACAAAGGAAAACCCATTTGGACAAGAAACACAACAGATTCGGAGAACTGGAATCCAAAACATTGAGGTTTGGTGCTACTCATCTCAGTAACAGAAATGCATCTCAGCCATATTCACCTATGACAGCTGTTGGCGGAAGACGCTTAGCTCCATTTTACTCTACATGTTACACTTCACTGAACAAAAATACAGTTTCTCACAGCTTCTGCACTTAAGCTGACTCACAAAATAAATATCCTCCATTAAGGAAAGACATGAAATAAAAATTTCAAAAAAGAGAACAGAAAAGAGGCACCATGGGAGACTGCGGGTTATCACTAGAAGAGATTTTTAGCTGCCAGCCTAAACAGTTGTGATGATGAAGATGGAGGAACTCTCCTATGGAAAAGATGAAGCAAAAGGCTTATATCCTACTCAGAAGGCCAGTCTCTCTCTCTGGAGCACCTAAACATGCTGCTGAATCTAGCGATTGGGGTGTAAAAGCAAGGTTTTGCACCCACAGGTTCTTTATTTCAGAATGCAAATACTCACTTTTTCTACAAGCGAGAAGCAAAGACGACGGCATCGTGCCATACTGGAAGGAAGTTCTACCAAGATTCCTTTAATTCAGTACCATCAAACTCTTATCGGTGTGGAAGATACAATTCCTGCACAGATTAAAAGACACTGGGGAGACATAAGAATTACAGCTGGTTAATGCAGCGGTTTACATCTATCCTGCTGAATCGGATAAATTATTGCCTACAGGAGACCTCAGCTGCATGGATCAAGGAAAGTTCCCATTCAAAATTCCCTACCAAAATGTCAACCAAAGCTTTACAGTTATCACAGCTGTCTCTGTGAGAACCTGAAAAAGTCCTGTTCCCTACTATGCAGAGCCTTAGGGCATCACTCCAAAGAATCAAGATCACCCAACTGCACAATAGTTTTAAAAGAAGCTAATGAAATTCTTTCTGGCTATATGAGTGTGGAAAGGTTAATATGGCAAGAGTACCTAAAGCCACTTAAAATCCTTTCCATCAAAGCAACACTTCGCTTATCCCTAAGGTGTGGGTGCAATTTTGGACAGCATCTAACATTGAATGAGCAAATGCATAGTTAAAAAGCAAGTGATGAACATGGAAGGATTTTTGCAAAGCTGGATGGTACCATTATCACCAGCTATCAATAGAAAAAATTAAAAAGACAGTCCTAAAAGCATGAAACGGCTATGCCATCCCCATAATATCACAACAACAGCCTATACGCAGGAGAAAAGTATCCTACGGAAAGCAGCAAGAGACAGAGCAGTATGTTGGTAACAGAATAAAAACAGAGAGGAGACATCTACAGGTCTTCCCATCTAGAGCAGATCTATAAGAACTAGAAAGCACAGTTGACTGAAGAAAAGTAGCCCAAAACTGTATCCTTTGACTCTGGCCTTTAAAGATTCGGGGTCACACTCGCCAAAACTATATGCTGTGTATCTGCTTTTCACACCACCGGCCAGCCTATGTATAAGCTAGATCTGACCCCATAGCAGTGAGGAAGGCCCCAAACCTAGAAGGAATCTGTCCTACAGGCATTGCAGAACATTTTGTTGAACTACAGATGGTGGGTTGGCCAAAACTGTTCACAAGATGTGATGAACCAGCACTAGCCTCCTGTGTTTGCTTACTGACATCTGGAGAGGCACGTACCGGCACAAGAGTGTTTTAACATTACTCCCTCTTTACTCAACACTCTGCCAATAAGAATTAGCACGTCAGAGAGACAGACCGAGCCCAGTAAAATATAACGAGGGTGTATACTTACTCCATCACCTTGCTATTGAGCTAAGTACTCCTACAATTAACTGTGATGCAACTACATGGCTTTACATCATCCAACACAGTAACACAACTGCTTGAAAAGACGACAAGATTAAAAATAAAAATATGTTAAATATACATATATACACACATACTTGATTTTATGTATCATATTTATATTTTAAAAGAAACCCTCCTTAGCAGAATAGACTTACAGCAAGTCATCGGATGTATTTTCCTTGCTTTTTCATCATTCAAAACAGTAAATGTTACCTGTCACATCATTATTTCTGAACCATGAAGACACATTTAAACCAGTTAGCAGTATTACTTTTAAAGACATCCAACCTGCTTTAATTACATCTTCTCACAGAAGCAGAATCAAAACCAAAATTATTTTGTCTTTTTGGAGACAAGAAAGCGTATGGAGCCCACCTCACCCCCACTAATGAGGTGTTGGAAACACTTGTTCCTGGATTACTGACATGCTCATTAAATCCATTTGTTTATTTTTTTTCTTCTTCTAGTAATTACTGTAACAACAGTAAGTCACATAAAGCTTCAGTCTTTACCACTGCAATCTTATTTCACTGCTGTACTTATTTTGCTTTATCTCTTGGGCAAATTCAGTGACTGCAAATCAGCTTGACTACAGGTGGTAGAAAACCAGAGTCACCATATGGAGATCCATATGCTTTGGCACTATATCAGCATGTGACAGAATACTGCGATAAGATCGCAGAACAACTGAGGGACGCTGCATTACTTCTTTCTCTGACTGACCTCGAGTATTTAAATTTTAATCCCATGCTACAGAAGGCATTCAAAACCCTGTACAAGACATGAAGCGTAGAGGAGCCAATTCTTCCTCTTGCGCTAACGTGAAAGCTCCGTAGCTGGGCAGAGAGTGGCGGAGCCAAATCATGGAGCATTTTAATACGCTGCTCTTGGTAAGCACTTACACAGTCCCTTTGCAACAATACTACATAGATACTAGCTCCCAAACCTCGGGCTTGTTACTACGAACAGCCACTGCAAAGCACCACAACTCATGATACGTGTCCAGCTTTGCAAGCTCCCACCTACCTCGTTCTTACGTATCAGCTAACAGAAGAATATGACTACGTGGAAGAGTTGGCATAGTGCTTGTACAGAAATCCTGCACAAAGTTTGGTGCCTAGCTGTAATGTAACACATTGAAACTCAAAATAGGGACTAAATTCGCTTGCTTGGGCTTAACACATGAATGGTTTTCATGCATCTCACTTTCATCTCAAATAGGCATTTAACAGGAACCTTTTTCACAGCTAAAAAAAACTTTCAGACAAAGCTCAGCTTCAGATCCCCTTGCTTTTATCACTGGTACAAGGCAGAATAAGAAAGCACAGAATGAAGCACAAGATTTATCCCCCTAATAACCTAAATCTGATCTCCATGCTCTTTCATACCGCTAAACGCAAAGATAAGTAAAACATGCTCCTCCAGAAAAATAAACTGGGAAGATAACAGAGCATTTCTTTTAAAGACTTCAACCCAGCGGATCAATATCCTGTTGCTTAAGAAAAGGAATGTAAAAAAGACGGGGCTTTAATTTCCATTTCAAGAACGGGGTTCAACATCACCTACCATTCAGCAACAGCTAAAGTGCCTTTTAATTTTGTCCTCATGCCAAAGCATTCACAGAACAACAACCAAAAGGACAAAGCCAAAGTTCAAAGATTCAAGACACAAAGCAGAGCTGAAGCTCTTGTACAGATGGGACACCAAGCTGTAACCTTGCAAGGAGATGTATTCAGAAATTCCTGTTAATGGCAAAGAAAAAAAGAAAAATGAAACAGGCACTCAGAAATCAAGATGCTGGAATCAGAGAATTTAGGGAAATGACTTTCACACAAAAGGGTAATGAGTGTTTGCCGGAAATCACTAAGATAGGTCATTGTGCCAAAAAGCGTTTTGCAAGAAATCCATTTATGCACATGTTGAAAGGATTACAGAGACTAGCATGAAAGAAGAAAAAACAAAGAGACGCTGGTTTTTCAGGTCACTCAAGATTTAAGAAATTGCCACTGGTCCTGAAATGAATTGAACAGTTGGTATCATACTATATTCCTACTTGACCACAGACATGAGTTTATACTCAGCTTTTCCCCAAGTACCATATTTGGGGCAACACAATAGAAACGAGGAAGAAAAGCGTATCATAGCTGCTGACTTTTCCTACATGGCTGCTGTTAGTAGGTATATATAAAACAGCTCCCGGATTACTGATGGGTAGTATCATTTGATTCTTTCAAGGCAGCAATACCAAAAATAGGTCACAATCCTACTGAATCCTTTGGGAAAGGTTTCAAAGGGAATTCAAGAAATTGTGTGCTAAGCCAGGGGAGTCCGTCCTTCCGCATCCATTCACTGCCTGTCAGATCAGATATATCCAGGGATCTTCCTTCAGCAGTGGAGGTTGCATTACAAGGTGGCACTGGGCTCTCCTCCTCCTCCTCCTCCTCCCTCTGCTAGTAACCTGGGGTACAGGTTAATCCTTGCCTGGGAAACTCAGACCCTGGATGAATGGCAAAATGCTGGACCAAGAGAGGGGAACGCTGCAAGGTGGAACGAAGATAGAAAACAGTCTCCCTTCAGTTCAATCCTCTTCCACTGTTTAGGCAACAAGTCTACAAAAGAAGACACAGAGGCAGGAACCTTTACAAAGAAAAATCGAATAAACAAAAGTCAGAGAAAGCAAGTAGGAGCTCTCCATAACTGCACAGTAATTGATCCCAAAATGAAAGCTTTTGTACCTGACAAATTATGCGAACAGTTTAACCCATGCAGAGATGCTGTGGGTTTTGCACGATCCACCATGAATTCTGGACAAGACACTTGGATGATGTGCATCAGGACACATTCAAGAAAGCTAAAAGAGTCAGGCTATACAATATAGCCTTCGGTACTGCACGTAAATGAAGGGAAAACCCTCTCTGCTCCTTCTTTTATTATTCTGTAAACTTGACTTAACATTAAGACACTTTACCCAAGGCTTAGGCTGACTACTTAGGAATATTTCTATGATACTTCAAGAGCCCTTATATGAGGATGGTATTTAAGAGGAAATGTTTTGTTAACTTTCAGTTTTGTTAACTTACAAAGCTGGAAATGGTCTAGAGAAAACAGGGATAGTTAGCATAATATATGGGAACTCAGAGACTAAATGAGTTTAAGAGGAGATGAGAAAAACAGAGCATAACCAGGAGGATGAAAATACATAACTAAATTGTGCCTGTGTTAAGGAGATTGTATTATTTGCAAAAAGCCTTGGGAATTTTCAGTAATAAACACAACTTCAACTCAGCAATTAAAAAAAGTGTTTATAAAAATAAAGCTGTTCTTAAACTTACAATGTTCCTTCAACAGTTTCCTTAGGGAGCAGAGATGTAATTGTGTATAAACAGCTGAAATTACTCTTGTTTGTAAATTGTGTCATTGATTTTCATTTCCCCTGTGTGGCGGTTCTAGGAAAATCTCAGCAACAATTCATTGATAAATAGTATGTCCCTAAACCTGATATTTTTTTCCACCACAGGTGGATATCGTAAGAAAAAGGTAATGTTGTTCTGTTTTTAATCTATAAGCATGATGTAGCTTACAAAAAAGAAGTGTATCAGAATCCCACTCATTTATGATTTAGAAGCCAGAAAACTTATAACAGGATTCTGCGTTCAATTAAAGCCTTGACAAACAGGTACCAACACATTATTTATCCTCAAAGAACAATTTTCCTTTAGGAGAAGTGATTTTCATACAACTACAACTCCATAACACCTCACAACATGAAAGATCTAAAATACATGCTGAGAAAGGAAAACACTATACATCCATCCTTAGGTGATCCCTCTGTGCTCAGAGTTACCCTTATTTTTATGCCTTCCAGACTCCACCACAGCCTTAAAACTGCTGGTCAACGGCTGATAAACCCAAACCTAAGCTGATTTTAGAACCAGACATGAACTTTGTAGTTATAACCTGCCTTTATATCTGTTCAGCTCCGGCATGAAGTTTTCACCTGCAGATGCTGCTATGGCCATTTGGAAGATTCTCCTGAATTATGAAGTCCATTCGGTTTTGCAAGTAGCTTCTGCGATTCACCTTCAGTGTGGGTCTTGAGACCAAAGGCTTGCCGTGCCACCAGAGACTTCAGAGGATAAAGCAGGCTCTGCCACCCTCGTATACTTTATATTCCCTTTAGCCCATCTCTACGTTGAGCACTGCAAGTTTTCAAACACAAGGTCTCCTTCCATCATCCCTTTTCTCATTTTCTTCCAGCTGTCCAATGCTGCTAATTCATCTGCTGCTTCAGATGGAAGAATTCAGAGGCAGGAGATGCTGAACCCTGACAAATCCCATGCCAGCTAGTACACTGTTTGAATGTGATTTTGAATATATCCTACAAACAGACAAAAAAAAGAGAAAAGCACAGGAGGAAACAAGGGACTGAGCTTATTCCTAAAGAGTGGTTTCTTCTGACAAGCGACTACGTCAGCACTGGAAGCAAGACACCAGGGTAAAGAAGCCACCAGGGCTTTCTGGTTTAAGGACTCCAATTAAATCCAGGACTCACTAATGAAGACTGCACACAGGAATTAGTTGTTTCCAACACGTGTGCTCTTGTACTTTGTTGGTTTTGTTAAGATGGAGTCTGCATTTCCTTCTTTTTTTATTTTCACATTGTCTTTTGAGGGTATAGCTAAGAAATCAGACCACGGGTCAGGTGGGCTCTTGGGAAGACAACAGTGCCCTGGCAGCACCCCGGTGCCAGAAGCAAGATGTTAACCTTTAACCAGGTCTGATGACAGCTAAAGAGGATGGAAGCACCTTTTAGCTGCCATCATAACCGGTTAAAGGTTAACTGTAACTCTCCTTGACAGAGCAGATCTGCCATTGACAAATACCGCATGACAGTCTTTTTTCTTCACTTTAACAAGGTTTGCATGGTCTGTCACTAATTAAGTCTAATGCCAGCAAAGTCTATGGCAGTACTGACTCAATTATAATGCTAAAAGTTGGGCAAACTCTTGGGAAAGCACTGCACACAGAAGCTGAGGGAGGAATTGGGGAAAATGTGCCTTTGCAACTCACCAAGACATTGCTCAACTCGCTTCAGCTAGGAAGAGCCTGGTCTTTTGTGCAGAAAATGCATTGCAAACCCCTTTGCCCGATGCTTATTCCATCCAAGTCTTAAATGCATGGACATACATGTCTCTTTGTATATAATTCTAGCACAAATACACTTTTCTGAGTGTGGAGAGATTTAGGGGTTTACATAGGCATTTAATTTGGTGCCTGGCTAGCTTCATTCTGTCACTTCTGACTCCTGTTATGCTACTGGGCACCACTGCTGGTTAACTTGCAATTTCAGCTAATTACTAATAAATTACCAGAATGCTCCTTGCACTGGACTGGAACCTTTTGTGCCAGTGGGGGAAAAGTAAATTAATCTTTAAAGGACACGTCATGGGCCCACAGGTAGGCAAGTGCCTCCTCTGAATTCAGTAGGGCACTGAATGATTTGATAACAGCAGTCGTAAGATTTTGTGATAATACTTTGCACTTGTAATCTACAAAAAGAACATTTTCAGGTTTTCTATTCTATACATTATTAGGTCTGAGGATGTTCCCTGGCTATCATAGGTAAGGGGGAATATTTGATCTGTACATGCAGAGAGCCACACACAACTTTTGACAAAGAAACACAAGGCACAAGCTGTGTTTCTGCGAGCACGTGGATGGCTGGAGGCATCAGTGTTGGGTTCCAAAGCCAGGCTTCTCCCAGCAGTTCTGCACCCACCTGAGCATCACTTGTGCATTCAAAATCATATCCCATCATTGTTCCTGTCAAAACATCCTTTCTGCTGAATTGTGGAAGCTTTTGTCTGTCTTCTGAGCTCACAACGGGAAGGCTGGACTAGAAACCCAAAAGCTTTACCTTGGACTTTCACAGCAAAGTGTTAATCACCCTGAAACAAATTCAGGTATAACCTACAGTTTGTACATGTAACTGGACTGCTTGTTTGGGTCAAAACTAGTACAAGACTTGGGGGAAGTGAGCAAGGTAGAGATGCAGGTAGAGAGCACAGGGAAATGGGAAGAAGTAGAGGCAATAATCAAGTAAAACCCAGGTTAATGATGCAGTGAAGATTTATCCCAAGGATAAAACAGGCAGTGCTCTGACCCATGGTTCTCTGCACTAAACACAGTTCATACTCCCTCCTTCCTTAATGACTTCCCACCTTCCCAATCTTCACAGTCTTAAATACCAATTCTTAAACACTTTGTCTTATTACCATTGAGGGCCTAAGCTGTTAATATGAACAACGCTTCAGCCTAAAACCAGGTTTCAGCTCCAGTCCTGCTAGCATGTGTGTTAAACAAAAATAGGGAATACGTGCACGTGTTAATGCAATTCAATAGCATGAGGATAAAAACCAGCAGAGAAAACAGTCATGAGCCCTTGATTAAGGCCTGCATCAAACTATCAGACCCCATCAAAAACCCCGTTGATGAGCAGCTATTTGGCCACACACAGAGCTGTGATTTCTATCCACTTTAATAATCAGGGAGTTCGGATTTACTGTTAATGTGACATTGATGAACTGGGATGACGCTAATATGACATTGATGAACTGGAATGACAGTTCAAGCTTGATTAAAATTAGCCACAGCTCTTCAGCATAGGACAAACCAGAAGGGCTTGACATATAACTCGCAGCTCAGATCCTTCCAAAGCAAAAAGAGAGAAGATAGTGAGGCAAAGGACAATGTGGGGGGAAAACAGCAGAGGGCTGCTAAAGAAAAGCAGCAAAGCGTGCTCTCCAATTAAATCCAGGGTCCTTTAACAAAGCTCATCATCTCAAACCATCCTCCCACTGCTCAATTCATCTATTTTTGACGTCCACATGCTCCTACAAAAACCTAAACCATTGCACATATTCTCTCTTTAAATCGGCTTTCCAGAAGCACAAGGAAATTGTCCCCAACTCGGTCCCACCTGCCAGACGTTGCCTCCCCCTCCGCTCTTTACCCGTTCTCCTGCCCACACTCCACAGAGTTGGCATCATTAAGTGATGTATTGCCTTCTATCCATCTGAAGGTCCTTCAGCTTATAACACTTCTCTCTGCGCAAATCCCTAAATTAATAGACAAAAGAGTCTGAGCTAAAATTGTTAACGCAGAAGGCGGGCACCTGCCTCATACTCGCGTTTATAGCTCCTAGGGACTTCAGCGGGCACCAACACCAACCCAAGACTGAAAGTACAAGGCAGGAAGACTTATTAGAAGCTCCAAAGCAAGGCAGCACTAGATCTGGAAACAGGACAGAGCAGTTCTGCTTCAGAATTAAAAAAATTAAATGAAGAAGTTAAATAAGCCAGCCCCACCCCTTCAAAATCAGACTTCTAATAGTAAACTGTTTGTAAAGGGAAACACGTACTGGCTCACCAACACTGCCTGAAGGATGCTCACAGGAATGCTAAAGAAAAAATTAAGGAAAAATATCAAAACATACAACTGTTCAGGCCTAGATTCTGTTCACTAAAACATTTCCGTAAGGTTTAAATTTAGCATGGCCACTCAGGTACTCTCATCATGAAGTCCAACTCCACAAACACTAACCCTGTCCACAGTGAAGTTCTACGAATGCTGCAGCTACTTATTCACAGGGTAATAGTCTTGTTAAAAACCCAATGCTAACATCTCAGAACATATAGCATTTATACAGCACTCAAAAGCAATCTCCCAGATTTTGTTTCCAGCTGTGAATTAGTTGAAATGGCCCTAACCTTCTGTAGTTACATTATTTGTTCCTTTTATAAACAAAATATTCTTTCTTTCATGATATAATTTCCTAGATTACCCATTATTAAAATTCCCCTCTCAAAAATGAATTTACATCTGAATTATCTCATTACTTCTGAACAAGCCAATTATTGCCTCTAGTGAACAAAATAATTAGACTTGTGCTCACTGCATTCGAGATCTTCTTCAGCAGTCCCAGTGTAGTCACAGTCCCAGAACACAGAAGTACATAACGCAAAAGACACAAACATATAGAACAAGCGCACATAGAACAAGTAAACGCAGCAGCTTTTTTCTCCTGATTATTGTTTACCAAATGAATAAGTTAATTTTTTGTATATATACACTCACCTATCGAATGCACAATGTGAGCCGGAAATTTAAACTCTACTCATCAGTCAGGATTGATAGCAGCAACTATCTTAATCTAATTTGTTTCTCCAGAACCGGAATCAGAAGCCTTCCCTCTTCTTTGACATGTTGTCGGTGCTACACTGTGTTATCACAAATATCATAAAACACTGCCTGAAAACGGGAAATGTTTCCTAGAGGTTGGTGACAGGATTCATTTGTAATGATCTAGATTTTAAACTATATTTATACTAAAGAACACCGAATTTGCAACATTTAAAAGTTTCCCCTAATACCCCAATACCTTCTCTCTCCATGAATAGCTGGCATTATCAGGCATCCTTATAGATATCTATTTTCATAGCCATCCTATATATATCTATTTCAATATATATTGCTATTTCCAGGCTTTGCACCGCAATGAAATAAAACTGTAGCTTTCCCGTGCTAAAATATCCTTTATAAATTCAGGCTTAGATCTTAAGCTCACAGGATCTTGCTAAATAAAGCTACTGAACATGGCATCTGCCTGCCCGGGTATTGGTGAAGCTCGAGGCTCTAGCATTCAGCTGCCTTGCCCACTCTGCAAGTTGGTCAGAGGTACAAGGGGTGCGGGGGCTACCTCTTTGTACCCTAAAGTCCAACATGAAGCCACCATTAGCTGGAAACAGAATCGATCCTTAAGCCCAAATCCAATGTTTCACCTGAGCAACCAACTTTCCCACTCTGACAAAAGTTTTGCGTTTGGTTCTTTTTCAGCTCCTTGGCCATGTAGATGTAAAATATTATTTAGAAAGAAGATAATTCTCTACATATTTTGATGCTTTTTTACAAGTCTTTATGCTTTCAGGACTCCTGCATTCTCTGGGTCTTCAAAAAATGGAGAATGCCATGGTAATCTGAACACAAAACAACACATCAACACGGGTGTCACCTACCTCTTTCCCTTTTTGTTGTTTTTTTTTTTTTTTTACTATTATTAGCTTTGAAAACCTCTCAGTAAGCCCCTGAACTCTGCTGTTTGAAAATCTGTTGACACCCCAACTATGAAACATGACTGCTCTATAACTCCGATTACTTTCTCACATTCCTTCCCCCATACACATCAGCTCTAGCATGCTTTTAACAGCTAATACATCACGAACCTGCAGGGTCAGGGGCTTTACAATACGTGAAAACAGGGTTTCCCAACTGCTTTCAGCTGATATAAATCACCCATCCCAAGCTCTACTGGTTCTTGCAATAGCCATTACTAAAAGCAGACTAGAATGGATGTGGGGCGAGCAGAGGCAAAATGGCAATTAGTGGTATACATATTTATGGTCCCAGTTCATCTGACATACCTGGGACAGAAATGAATCTGTTTTACAATCTGTGGCGCAGACAACAGAGTTGTTTCTTTGCACTGAATACTGACAATGGAAAAAAACCCAGAGTTTCCCAGCAAGGTGCCTCCTGTACTCATTGCCATAAGAGTGTTTACTTCTAAATACGCCTTTTAACAAGCTTCAAGCTATGTAAACAACATGTCTTTCAATACCAATTTGACTCCATCACTGGACTCCACGAGTCCTTTTTGACAAAGGAGCTGAAGTGGAACTAAGTAACATCTTTGTACTTGTCACAGCAATTGACGTAGGAATAAAATCTTTGTGATGCACTTCACTGAAAATTATCATCTATCCTAATTCATATGATAGATAATTGAGTATCAAGAGCAAAAGTGAAGACAACTGTGGGAAGGTCTAGTTTATCTGAACTGGGCTGAACACTCAGATTACCAGAATAAGATACCTCCTAAAGGGGTAAGAACACGAGTAGTAGAGAAATACAGGGCAGAACTTGCCATGAAAACGTGTCCACCGCTCATCTAAATACTGGGAGAGAGGTATAAAACATCTCCTGTATGTGCCTGTCTGAAGGAGTGTCCTTCTCCCAGATAAGGACAAGAGGAACCAACTTTCATGCTTAGTTCCCCTGTAAGTGACCCTGAAGGAGTAAGATGAGAGATGCTGGAGAAGCCTGGCTCACAATTTCATTAACAATTTGCAAAGCCTCTCTGCCAGCTGTCAGAATGAATACACAGCTTTAACCTCAAGAATTTCTGAAGCAAAAAGATTCAGTTTTATCTTTTGTATATAAGTTAACAAGCAGAGAAAATCAGATACCTCACATCTGCTTCTGGGGCCTCTTGGATACTTCAATGATTCCTTGCATTAGCTACAGCAGGAATTTCTCCTGCCGCTAAGCATTAACAGCACAGTAGACAACATATTGGAGTATAATAAAAACAATGCAACCCTCATATATCAGCTGGATGAGAAGCTGTCAAGGCAATCAGCTGAGTAAGATGACCCATCAAGAAAGTCTGAGAAACAGAAGATGAAGGGATTTGGGGTTTTTGCCCTTCAGTTAGAAATGATGCACCGCTCAAGCTACAGTACAGGTGATTATAAGTGAAAAGAACTGGAAGGAAAGCTTTACCTCTCCTTCCTCCCCTCTCTCCCCAGCACTATTTATGTGGAGTGTTTGACAGGGCTTTGTGGTCTTACTTTTCTGCCAAGCGAGGTCTGAAATTCTCTCATTCACTTCTGCAGTGGTCCTGCCCTCCTCTATAGGATCCAAGCTATACTACACACACAGTCTACTGTATTACGTTTCTCAATATATTTTTTTTTAAATTAATGAGGTATTTCTAATGGAGGATGAAAAGCAAAGTCTCCTGTTCTTTTGGAAGGGCAATCCAGTAACACTGACATTACCAGATGGCTGTCTCCTTAGAAAACCAGACAAAGCAAACGCACCCATAAGTGTCCAGAATGTCAGATGGAGGCATCAAATAGAAAAGGTCCAAGCAAATACATACAGCTATTGCTTCTCAGAAACCAGAAACATTTGCTAGTCCTGTCAAAGAACGGAGTCAGAAATTCTTTTTTTCCTCTCCAATACCCTGAAATTTCCGAGCAGAGCTGAAAACACTGAGGTGTCTTGGTCTCACCAGGGAAATAATTTTCCACAGCTGATTTCATCTGTGAAAACATTAACCTAACAGCAGCAGCTGTGCTCAGAAAGCAAAGGACTTCTCCGAAATAGCACAGCACCGATCATCTCGCAGGCAAGTTCTGTTAGAAAGCCTACAAAACCCAACCGGCTGTTAATTTGATGTGTGGGGAAAAGCAAAGATCATGGTCAACCAGTGAATCAAAGTGTCAGTTCTGGGGTATCTACTGGGAGCAGAAAACAGCATGGTCAAAAGACATGCAGTTTTCTCCCCACCACCTACATGGATGAGGTTATTTTTAAATGCGTCAGTTAAGGTGCTCCTGACAGCTGTGTGCAGAGTACAGCACTAGCTGAAATAATTACAGACAAAGGCTGGAGCCTGCATCGCTGCTATCAAAACCAGCTTTGCCCTGGGGCTTAGTTTGGTGTAAAAATTTATGTTTTCCTGAATAATCCCTAACAGCAATATCCAATCAATTTAATTCAAAATCACCTTGGTGGAAGAAATCTGGTTCTGCCCGAGACTAAGGTCGCTTCTTTGAGAAGAACAGAACGGAACCCAGATGATGTGAAAGGCTTCACAGCACTCGTGCTTCATCACCGACCAGCTCTGCAGACAGCCTGATTCCACACCAAACCAGCCCCAGCAGCTACCTTTTCTCCTCCCTTGCCCTAAACCACCTAATTCTTTTCTGTCTTCACTTCTCTCCTGTGAGTGCTGACCAAAATGTAAGTAAATGCATATTTATGTATTTTATAGAAAACTTGTTAATTAAGTAAAAGAGCCATTACATTATCCTCCATGTTTAGCTAATTTCTACAGCAAGCAAGGCTGATGCAATTCTATTTGTCGAAGCACACCAGTCTCCTAATTCTATCAGTACCCCCCCAATCCTCAATGACTTTCGGATACCCCAAAAATTTAGCAGAGACGGAGAGACCTCCAGGATATGAAGTTCCTGGAAGTTTCATATAAGACTGGAAGGTGGAGGCAAGAGACCTCAGATGAACATCCCAGCTGAAGGAAAAACTCTCGACTCATGTTCTCCTCCTTGCCAAGAGGCAAGGCAGGGTATTTCTACTGACCGCTTCTAAAGACAGAATTCTTTTGCTCTGAGGTGGCGTTCCCATGATCATGATGATCAGGAGTTCCACCAGTTAAAGCACTACACATCTTTCAGCTAACTCAAACACGCTCGGGTGTATCCTGTATATCCCTTAAGAAGATATCTCTCTTCAGTATCTTAGGAGAGTACGCCCCGTTTCCCTCTATGATCTCATGTATTTGAATTGATGTATATACATTAGAAATTCAGGTGAAAATTATTCAACTCTTCGATTTTGCTTTACTGCTCGGTGAATTCGCTCAGTGACATTCAAAGACTGTACCTATATTTCTTAAAAGATCAGGCACCACAACTGGAGGAAAGCTATTTTCCCCTTATTTCTACAGCAACCGAGGGCTCAGCCTAACCTGAACACAAACATCACAGCATAAGTGGTGTTTTGTGACATTTCTGATACACTGAGGAAAAACGGAAGTATTTTAAAGTAAAATAGGTCAGTTAAGTGACTTTGAAAGTCAGGTTCCACTTTTAAAAAAGAAAAAAAAAAAAAGACAAAAAGTATGCATCCAAATTTTTTTCAGGACTCATTCGCTTTCTCCAAGGGATGATTTTCAAAGCCCTGGGAAGAAGTTCTCAACCAGGGACTGGCTGATCAAAAAAGGAAGGGAAAAAAGGTGACAGAAAACATCTCTGCCAGAAGAACTATTACAGGGAAGCTGCATTTCGTCCTAATGCATGATGTTCTTTGAAAACGTTTTCCTTTGCTCTCAATATGCTATCTGTTGTGTCGTTTTACATTTCTCCCGTGTCCGTCCATCTGTTCTGCTGATCAACCTCAAGAGAGCGACTTGCCTGGCTCCTCTCCCAAAGACAGCAACGGTGCAAGTCACCCAGCCAAGGAGCTACCCAGGGCTAAGTGGTGATAATGGGAGCACATGGCTCCAGCTTCTCGGCATCAGGTGAATCGAAAACACAAGGGATTAAATTAAACATCAGGAAGGCTGCGTCCCATCCTCCCACCCCCAAAACCACAACCCATACTCTAGACAACAGCCTTTGTCAAAAAGACACTCTTCCACCTGACGTCAGCGTAAGGAAAAATACCACTCTACAACCAGTTAAAAGAAATATTACTATTTGGTATTTTTAATCCTTGACACCCAGCAGCTTGCCTTGTTATTAAAATAGGTATTTATACTGTGTTCAAAGGAACGTCTTTGCAGGCAGTCATTAAAAAAAGGTCTGGTGTGTATGGCAACGTAATTGTGTTACAACAGTTTATTCCCATCTGCTTATTTAACTTGCCTTAAAGGAAAAAGAAAGCCTTTCTAGAATTAATATTTTCTGCCTGCATTCAGTGCTAGTTATGTTTTTATTTGTTCACACTACACTTTGAGTGTACAAAGATTATAGGTTCATTTAAATCCTGTCCAACTGTGGCCCAAGTTTCCTTAGAAGTTATCAACCACTCTTGAACCAGTCTTCAACCAGTGGCCTAAGAACAGTAGACCTAAATCCATTTACCCAAATTTGTTCACACCAAGAGGTACTGCATAATAAAAAGAACAGCACTAAGAAATTAAGGAATAAAACGAATGCATCAGAATTCAGAAAATGAAGAAATTACAAAGAGCATCTGAGTGCTATTTCTTTACATTACAGATAGCTGTAACCACCGAGATGATGCTCTTAAGAACATTCACAAACACATCTCGCTAGTGACACAAGTGAGGCAATAAAGCAAACCAGAATCTAGTGATGTGCAGTAATTTGAAAACAATTAAAATGAATAGGCAACTTAATAGAAGGTTAACGTTAAGCGTACTTAAGGTTAGAAATAACAGAAGTGTCTTTTAAAACACAGAGCTGGACTGGCATTTAGTCCTGTCAACTTCCCAAATAAGCTAAGGAATATAGATGATAAGAAGATGACGCCTCATTTTCCCAAATCTCCAGAGGAACTGGCTGTTCTCTGACACGCCATCTTTCTGTGTAATATGGCCAATGGTACTTGAAACACGAAAAAGATTTTCAATACCAAGGTCTACGCTGATATTGTACTTATGCAACACTTGGCAAAGCTTTAACAGCCCTGTTCTTTGGTAAACTCTGGTCCCTACTGATGTTGCCTACAAATACAGATATACCGTCACTGGTTTTGTCACTTAGCCATGCTTCACTTAGCCAGTTCAACTAAGAGAAAATGAGATTATTTCTATTCCTTCTGAACAGCAGCACAAGTCCCTCTTAACTCCCAATCTGTTTTACCTGGGCAAATCTGCCAAAAGCCATGGTGCTGTGCCGCTATCACTGACAGCGTAAGCAGAAAGCAAGGGGCTTGCAGGCGTTTGGTTAACAGGATTGTTCCTACTTGTTTCCCCAGCGACACCGGGATGACAGATGTTAAAAAGTTACGCTCAAAGTCACATGCCATCCTAAAAAAATTATACCATAGCTTCAGTATCAAGAGCAGAGCCTGCAGCTAAATAAACTATGCCAGCAACTAACTGAAGGTTCCAGAAGGATCGACACAGCATCATTCTCTTACTCACGGACACATCACAGGATGCATAAGACTGGATGTTAACCAGCTAGTATTAACCAAGGAGGGCATGTAGGGAGGCCTAATACCTACGAGGCAAAACAGAAGTCTCTCCACTGACTCTGTATTATGCTTATATATGTTCTTCCAAAATATTGCTAGTTAGAAAAATAAAAAAAGAAAAGAAAAGAAAAGCTTAGTAACAAACATAATAAGCAAGACCATACTGGAAAACTGTCTGGAAGTCAAGCACCGCAATTTTCTTTAGGTAAATCTTTCAGATTAAATCCCTGCTGTGCTCTCCACAGGAACATCAGCAACTGGACACTGAGCGCACCGCATATGGCTATTTTCCAATTTTAAAAAATTCCATGTTCCTAAGAGGAGGAAAAAGTGAAGTTAAAACACTTCCATCCTTTGGTTTTCTGCATAAGCATGATCAGAAAGCATTAAGAAGGTTAAACACATTAGATAACTGTAATAATCTGCACTCACAGTGCAAAGTAATGGAGTCTTGCATCAAGGCCTGGAATTAACCTGCTTAATTTCACTTGTATTATTACATCCACCATCCCCTCTTTCTGCTTCATAACTGCATCATTAACTTCCTATATGGACAATCCAACCTATCACTCCAACTTGCCACTTTTTCATCAAAATGTATTATAATTTGCTTATCCACTGCCATTTGCATCAACTTCCTATTAAAATGGAGAGAAAGAGGTTTCAATCTTCTTTCCCCACATTTAATTCAATTGTATGGCATTACTTAGTTTTAATGACTCTTCTCAGTGCAAAAGACATGGTTTATGCTTGTTTTAGACTAATTCAAAAGCTCCAACACCCACTAAGGGAAAAAGGACTGAAAAAAGAAAAAATGAAGCATTTTCTGTACTGTGAACAAGGCATCTGCAGTTGTACCCCCAACAGACAACTAATTCCCTACAGCCTGAGAAATAACTGGCAGGTGCATCGTCCAACACATAAAACCAACAGCTCTTTGCTCAGAACATTTCCAACGTAACCTACTAGAACAGTGAAACTCTCTCAGCTGAGACTAACGCGGATTTCATTTAGTCCGGTGGGTGAGAAGGGAAATTCATTCATACATTCCTTCTGTGACTTAATAATACATGACTTCCTGGATCTATTAAATACAGACTCAACAGTCAACATAAAAAGGAAAAAACAAAACCAACCGCAACACAATCGATTGTGGTTTTCACCTAAACCAGATAACAAAGAAAGCCTGGTACTGTTTTCTAGCAAGGAAAAGGCAGTAAACCAAGTGTGTCTCAGATAAATTAGACTAACTAAACTTCAAGATCTCTTCTAAAGTGATAGGAATAGTGACATTATAGCATACAATCAGGGAACGCAAAAACCTAAAAGACATTTTTAACTACAATCTCCAACTTTTCTTTTCTCTGGTCTTCTACTAGAGGATTCACAATACTCTCAGAATACCTCTAGCTAATCTAAATATTTAACAATATAAGGTGTGTAATTAAGGTTTTCCTACTTTCTGCTCCGCTCCTCTACTTAGAAAAAGACAGAGAACCACATCTGCACCAGCGTAACCTAAAATTTCTGAAATCACATCAAGATCATACCCAGGCTGTATACGTAAGATGTCACACAAATCTTAAACATGGGCTCCTCAATACTTCTTTCACCCGGTCCTCTGGTAGGACCTAGCCGGTACTCTTAAAGTTGATTATTCAATAGGCACAGCAAGTTCACTGAAGTTAATAATCGCCTCGATATGATGTTACCCATGGCCATCACGAGCAGATGCTTCAAATCCTGAAATGCAACACTGTTAGCCAGCAAGTGCTGAGAAGGATCAAATTAAAAACCTTCAATATATCAAAGCATGTCTCAGTGCTATGGCTAAATGAGCACGGTACCGCACAGCCCTTCTCATGACAGCACAACATAACTAAAGATGATGTGTACAAAATAACTAAAGATAATGTGTTCCCAACTGGCCGTGTGCAGTTTTCACTTCCATGCAAGCCTGAGACTCGACCAAGTCCATGCAGCAGTCTGACAGCAACTTCTTGCTGTGATTTTTTTCTTTTTAAATGTGTCAGTTAATCAGAGTCCGTGTGAAATACAAAATAAATAGCAGTTCTCTAACCATCTCCTAGGCTTTTCAGGACTGTGTAAAAGCAGTGCTTTCTGCACTTTTCTAACCATGAAATTATAAAGCTTTGTCATTAATGCAGGTAACCATTACTATATCAAAAACGGTCCAAAATAGATATATTTGCGTAGAAGGCAGCACATCATGAGAACAGCGCACGTCTTGGAGGTACTTCAAGTAGAGCATCGTTTACTGGAAATACATAAGAGAAAAAATAGACTCGCACGATAAATAACAAGTAAATAAATCTGTAGTAGTAGAGCTGATGTAGCAACCAGGCCCAAGTAGCAGATATTTATGAGAGTTTGATCTAAAGAATGGCAACATGGAAACTGGATGTAAAGGAAGAGTTCTTACATGAGTGCCAAGACTAGTAAATGGAATGGAAAATACAGCTTTAAACCTGGAGAACATAATATTCAAACCAACTTTCTTATTATCATTTCTGCCTAAGGAGAATACGTATAAACTCTGTAACAAAGTAAAAGCAGAATCAGAAACGGTACCTTGGGAAAGGCATTGAATGCCATACCTACCACACTCCCCAACTGCTTCGATCTCCTTAAGCAGACCAGGCAGGATTGTCTCTATACATTACAAAATCCTTCACTTTAATGCCTTGCTGCATATACAGACCAAACTCTATCCAGGACAGCATATACAATTTTAAACAGTCAATCACCAACTATGCTACAACTAAATATATTAGCAGATATTAACCACTCTGCAATGTGTCTTAGAAGTTCAGACTACTTAAAATCATTTTTTAACATAATACCAAGTTTTCTGTGCAAGGACTCTAGTTTTCCAAAGGAGTAAAAGCAGTGGCAAAGGAGGACACAAGTCGGAGATCTGGCAATCCTCCATCTACCTTCTGTAGCATCTTTTGACTGGGAATACGGCATCTGCTCTTCTAGCTCCCAGACAAGAGATGCGGGTGGGCGTTTTTTTCCCCTCCCTCAAGCAGATGTATCTCTGTATTTCAGATCTCTATCCCCACTCAACAGGAGAAAATGAAATTATTCTCCCCTTTTTCTTTGTAGTCGTAGCACCTGAAATAGGATAAGCGCCTTTTGTCATACAAAGGTAAAGGCCAATCTACAGTGGGCGACTTTTTGTTAAATTCCTACATTGGATCCTCTAGTTACAAAAATGGTCTTAAAAATAAAGCCTTCAGCTACACACATGATTCTTACCTGCAGGATACCAAATGAAATTAAGGTCCACAGATGGCACAGCACCATTTGCACATAGCCCAGCAACTCAGGTTACCTCTGCCCCAAACTCCACGTGTCAGTGCAAACACAAAGCCCCTCGGTCTGAAGCTGAATAGTTCAGACACATAAATGTAAGAACCGGTCATTATTTCTGGATGAAAAATGTAGGCTTCGAAAAAGCATCAAGTAACTGATGATTATTAATAAGAAAGAATATAGAGCATTTAACTATAGCACAAACCAAGATAAGCCCTAAAGCAATTATATAAACTTTTATAAATGAAATGAGTTCCTAAAACAAGAAGAAGGAAAAAAAGCTGTAAACATTTTCAGTAAAACCTACCCCTGGCTTTTATCTTTAATACATTATTCTATATTCCAAACAGGCTCTAAGAGAATATACCGGTAGTAAGGCACTATATAATTACAGACACAATATAAAAGTAGAGATAAGTGTTCAATCTGGTATGGTTAATGTAATAAAGCCAACCTGGTCTATTGAAACTAAAATTTACAGCCTGACATCTGTGTTTGTAAGAGTAATGCAACTGGGTATTCAGACACAGCGCACCTCCTTATCACACCTCTAAATAAACATTTGACTTCCTTCAGTTATCAAGTAAGCTGACAAAGTAAGGAAAGGCTTTTTGCTGAGGTTTTTTTCCCCCCAGATACCTGAAATACCCAACTCATCAATTAGGGGTAACAGACATGTATTAACACCACCAGAATTGTCAGATATTTACATGGAAACATATCTCACAACACATCGTCTCCTCTTTATATACACACACGCCAGCTATTACCACTAATAGAGTCCTAAGCACTTCTCTTCCAGGGAACTAATTAGAAAGTAAAAGGTTGCAAGAAATACATTGGTATCCAGATTCTGAGGTGAAGGTTGCATTTAGAAATATCCAATGGTTGATTTAAGTCAAAGACGGGTATAATATAAGAAGTCACTGTTGGTGAATTATTTCATTTTTGCTTTCTGTATCACAATGCTTCACTTACCAATTAACTCGTAAGAAAAAGAAATAAACATAGAAACAACGCACAGAATGATACAGCCTGTTATTCCAGCGACAGAAGGTTGCTTTCTGTATGATGTGCAATAGCTTTACGTTGCAGACTAATTTAGGTGTTGGAGGATTTTTCCTCCCTCTTCCCCTCTCTCCTCAATACCAATAAATCTCACAATTAAGAAATTTCTCTTTTGCATATAAAACCCGATCCTCCAAAAAGCCTGCTTTACGTACTTTAATATTAAGAACACAGACTTCAAAACCAAGCTTCAGGCACAATTTCACATTCAATACAGAGACTCCTAATTAGGTTTCTCAAGACACGCTCTATTATAAGCACAATTTCAGCACACCTAAAGCCTTCTGGAAGACATTTCCGAAGAGGCACTTTCCACAGATACTATGTCCAGTTTTACCATGTTAACAGGACCATGGGCCCAACGAGAGGACACCCCAATGACCCAAGGGCACAGCGCTCTTCTTGGCTGGGACATTTGGAGCACAAGAGTGAGCACTGTCTTTTCTAACTCAACCGTGCATTTTTCCAGCCGTAAAATTCCCCATTTACCCAATATTTTAACAGCGTGGATTTTCCAAATGCTAGTTTTACCCAAGTACGTGCCTATTTTAGGATTCTGCAAGGCCACCGAGAAACTGCCTGGTCCTCTTAGGCTGAAATACTGAACACACATTAAAAATAGGGACATCTCCGGATGAGGTGGGTTCTGTATACTTTTTGCATAGTAATTACCTTAAAACACAGTAACACCCTTCTGGGTATGTGCACCGCAAAAACTATTTAACATCATCGTTCCTGAGCTCTTAAAGACTTTGGATTTTGCCTGCTTATGGTGCAAATAATTTTAGCCAACTATAGATAAATTCGCACATTTCCACAGTAGCTAAAAAGGCACTAACGCTTATTTCCCATGGCTGGCAACTGACCCCAAGCGTCATTCTATCGTTTAACCACAGACTGGGCACGTGCTTCTTCCATACTTAACCTGGGGTCATGCCAAATTGGCACCTTACCTTGCTGAGGGAAAAGCACTGAGTGCACTATAAACCAATTATTACTGGAATTATAGCTTTTCCACATGATATCAACATATCTCCCATTATGAAAGAAATAAGTAGTTAGAGTCTAGGGAAGAGGCCATTTGAAATCACTTACATATTCATTAAGCAGACAAAGAAAGTGCCATTTGTTACATTTGTTCACACATTTCTAGATGCCATTGAGGTACAGTGAATACAGTGCTTATGCAAGGGATCTCCTCCAATAACTACTGATGACAATTAAGTCAAACACAACCACATGATCAGTGCAATTAAAATTCCCAAAGAGGAGCACAGATGCACTCTAAGCCCCCACTCACTTAGAATATTTTTGATATTATGTAAAAGAAGCCAGTTACTGAGCATCAAGTCTTTGCTATTATACTATTAAGTAATTACAATGAAATATGAAAACACTAATGAGATCTTCAGCGAGTATTTGCTGTACCCAACATTTAGAGGAAAAAGAATCAGTCTGGCTTTCTCCAGCGAACTTGGAACAACCTCCTTCAAGCAGCTGCGGAAGTTTTATATGGAGAACACACATAGAAAAATCTGGTTTCAACAACTTCTCTGCCTTTGTGGTGACCGCATGGCTCAAAAGACTGGCAACGGAAGCGTGAAAATTTGGGAAATGTATATACAGAGCACAAATTTAAATTGAGACCCTGGTGCGCACATGCATGTGAGGAACTGCAAACACCACTTTGAACGTGGAGCTCGGTTACCCTCCCTGTCCAATTTTCTTCATGAAATTAGATACAAACGTGGCATATTAGTAACTAAAAAGAGTGACCAATCTTTGTTCGGTGCATAATTAAATGCTGGAATTCTTGGGAAGAAAGCTTCACATGCACACTTCTCTCCCAAAACAAGCCAATTAATCCCATCCCGATTGCCACTGGAGAAGCAAAACCAAAGGATCCTGTGACAGTATTAGGCATTTGCTGAAACTGTGAACTGATTAAAAGGCACCAGTTGCCATATGGAAAAAGGGGTCTTAGAATTTTAGGAGGAAACCGGGTAGGAAGTGGAGAGAGAAAGTATCCACAGAAGAGAAGGCACACCAAGACGGCAGTCCTGGGACTCCTGAAACGTCCTAACACTCCAAAATGCTCCAAGGAACTCAGGCAAAGAAATATCTCTCATTTTGCCTTAAAGCCCATTTCTTGGTGACAGTTAACTTGGAAAGAATAGACTTTGAACCCTTCTGAAGCACCCTTCATCTTACATCAACTAACCCATAGCCTTATGGAAGCACCCTGCAAGCTCCAATCACTCAGATATCTACAACTCCAGCGAAAGGACAGGCAAAGCTACTAGCAAATTTATAGGGTTCAGAAATAACCTTGGGGACCTGGGACCCCACAGTCCAGCCTTCACCTTTGTATAAGAAAATGGCCCGGCCCAGGACATGTCCCAAAGAAAGAGCTGGCACAGCTGACCACGAGGGTCACGCCGCAGAGCCTGCACGCACCACGTTATTATTACCCGGCCAGAGATATACTCAGGTACAGTTTGAGAGGAAGGTACAGTCTTCTCAGCACTAGCTTGTCCATTCGAACGTTTTACCATTAATGCATCCAAGTTCAGATCTTTCAGGTCAGTTAAACTGGACTAACCACCAAAACAAGCTCCTATTAAAGATGTATCCAACATGCACACCATGTCCTTCTACGACTTCTTCATCTGATGGACCTTGGCACAGAATTAAACCAACAAGGATCCTCTGCTGTACTCCAGAAATGCCACCGCCTCCTTTCTCTAGTCACTTGAAAGAACACGGGCACAACATGGAAGACAGAAACCCAAATGTCTCCACTCCAAAAGCAATGAGGTTCATTTGCTTTTGGTGCACTGGCCAGGTCCTTACAGAAGATACTGGCTTTAATCTGGTGAGCTGCTAAGAAAAGCGAAAGAACAAACTACAAGACGTCAAATGGGGAGGGAACAAGAGGCCAAATCTTGAGTCGGTCAACAGCAGAACAGGGATATTTCTACACGAGCTGTAGGAGCCAGGTCTCTGCAGTGTAACATGCGTACACACAGCAGTCAACCTGCTATCCCAAACCGCTCACTGTGATAGACGCAGTCAGCTACGCACTCCTAAATGGACAATTCCATTCCTGCTCCAAAAACAACAACAAAAAGCCAGGAGATCGGAGATTTAAAAGCCCGTTGACAGGAGGCTTCAGAGCTCTGGTGCTTCTAATGGCATTCCCTTTCTCCATCTCCAGCCTCTGTAAAAATACCCTTTTCCTTACTCATCTACTCACATTATTAGGCGATACAAAACCTTCTTCTATGATACTCTCCTCACCTGAAAAATACCCGTATTTCTGTCTTCTGATAATAAGATATTCTAATACCGTACATGATATATTAAGAAAAAACTTCAACAACAACTCATGCACTTAGCCTCAAAGAGCCTTTCGGAAACTGTTAGCCTTTGCATCTTCAGAACTCTAAATCACATCACTTATTGATTAAAGTTACATCTTTAGTCTGCAGGAGAGAATCACCTTCTCAACAGACATTTATCTCTCTAGAAAAAGGCAGAGTATAATGGATATACAAAAGCTGTTGCCATTTTTTATTTTTTTTTCAGTAATTTGCGAAATACCATACACAAACAGATGTACAGGATAGTGAAACCACACCTTCAGTTCATATGTCGGACAAGATGAATAGCAGCTAACAAAAAAATCAAATGTGTAATATTTTAATCCTTTAATTAGGTAAGAATTACTTTCTTCCCAA
Organism: Astur gentilis; assembly: GCF_929443795.1. Taxonomy (NCBI): domain Eukaryota; kingdom Metazoa; phylum Chordata; class Aves; order Accipitriformes; family Accipitridae; genus Astur; species Astur gentilis. The sequence continues at coordinate 2,757,140 of NC_064890.1, forward strand.
CAGTTCTTCCTTATTAGGAAAAACTCAAGACATCTACAGATCCTCCAACTGTTATTCAAACTCCAAGCCCCGAAAGTCTTTCAAGCATCTGGCATGTTTTATGCTTCGTGGCAGTTTCGTTAGCTTCGAATTGAATGATTTATTACCACATAACCTAAGCCTCTGATGAGATTATGCTGCCAATTTGTGCCTTCTTTGCGAAGAGAGGTCTCCTCGAACCCAGGCTTTGGACTGAACATGGTGAATCTCAATTAAAGGGTGACCTTTACAAGACAAGGGAAATGTTAATTCATGCTCACCTAAATGGCTTTAACCCTACTTGAAAGCAGGGCTTTCTAAAGCTGCCCACTACTCTGTCACTAAAGTTTCATTTCAACATTATCAAGATAAAAAACTCTTCAGTGTAAAAAAAATGTATATTTCCATCCGTCAAAGCCAAAAGAGAAAATCCAAATGCTAATACAGCTGTCTTTGGTGCATTTTTTATGCTACTTGAAAAACAGTGGATTCGCATTTTTAAGGGACTTCAAATACAGATTAGAGGCATTAGAATGACAGGGCCAGAGATTAAACACTTCTTTACCCACTGAAAAGGTTCAAGACAAGGCAAAAGCAACAGCTACTGGCTCCACAGTCACCCTTAAGGTATGTGTTGTAATTTGCCATAGCCTGTGATATCTAACTGCTTTCTGGAGATGTCTCAGCTTGAAGGGTATAAAATTTGCAGAACAGGCAAGACAGCAGTTCAGTCTCCACAGACAATTCTGTTTGACTTTTTTTTTTTTAATTAGGATTAGCTACTCTATCAAACAGGAGAAATAAAAGCAATGTTTCAGCAACATATTTACAGTCTAGCTAATTAAATTGGTGAAAACAAAGAAATTACAGACAAGAAGAATTTGACCCGCATAAAAAATGGATCTGGACAAACTTCAATATGAAAAGAAGTAAGAACTTAATGAAAAACCCAAATGTCAGCAAGATTTCAACATAAAACATAAGCACCTAAGAGTATCTTAGGACTTTATACTATTTAACAAGGCAGATTTAAAAAAAAATAAATATATATACACACACACACAATGCCATCACAGCAATTAATCGTTCTAGAATGTATATATAGTATAAATCTTTTTCAAAAATTATGTATCCTCTTGAAGGATACATACTGCAGTTTTGGCTAACCTGGTTGCTAAAGATCCCAAAAGAATAGGATTAACTGGCCAACCTTCACCGGGTCGAATTCTGACCCAGCTAATTGCATTCAGCTAATCCGCATTCCCATTGGGTATTTTTATTCTCCATTTCACAGCCTAACTCTATGGTGTTGCTTAGCACTTAGCAATTGCGAAATCCCGATTCAAATGACTGGAAGTTATTATCATTAACAATAACAGAAGGTAAGTGTAGGTATCTAAACCTGGGGTACCAAAGGCGTACCAGAACGCCCCGGCAGCAAACAAAAACTTAACACGGGAGCAAGTTAAACTCATTCCTTAACTCATTTAAGGAAGTGGCTCTGCAGTAAATAATGTCCTAAGGAAAGCCAGAGTTCCAAAATAGGATTTTGGCTTCAGATGATTAAAATTTTAGAAGGGACAATGTCAGTACCATCCACTTAACTTACAGAACCCTTTTTCATTCTTTCAGGTTGGTGCAGCCCACTTCCACCAGTAGAGCAATGAATATTCCTCAAAGCACAGCGGATTGTCAGAAATCAGACCTGCTCATACCAAACTGAGAGAATCATGATCCTAAACAGCAAGACAGAATAGTTTTAAATAAATGGTTTACTACTGAACTTTACACAAAAGAACAAATTCCAGGAGAGTGTGAAGCTCTCATACGGAGAGAAAGGAAGAGTGTATTATTTCAGATCACAGTAAGAATAGTACCTGTTCAACTGTATCATAGTTATTTTATTGCAGGCTGTACTGATGAAATGTTTCCACTGTCCTTCAGAAAAGCAAAGAGTGATTTATCTGTTCCAGCCTGGGACATATCTATAGCACGGTCCACTGCCTGGTGCAGACGAGCCCAGAAAGCTTTGCATTGGATGATACAAGGGAAAAAAGGAGAGAAGATGCTCTCCAATTCAGATATGTCACATTACAGAGAGATGCTTTCTTTTATTCACCCCCGAATTCAGATCTCTTAATGTTCACTTAGGTTAAGTTACACCCAATTAGAAATTAAATACATGAAAATATACAGACTGATTTTAATGGATATCAGGACTTGGACATCTCACTGAATCAAGCTGAGATGGCTCAGTATCTCCAAAAGTCTAGTCCTCCTGAAAAAAACCTCCAGGAATTGATATGAAACAGAATATTACAGTTCACAGGCATAAACATTTCCTACCTATTGTGTTTTAAACTGCATAATAAGAGATAATTCCACGTCGTCTTTGTAAATTCACCACAAAGCCCTCAAATTGTTTAGTAATCCAAAACTCAAAGCTGAAAAGAAACTGTAAGTACCTTGAAAATCAATGATTGCTTTCCAAACAAGGCACTGTGAAAAAGCGAGTCCCAGAAAACCTGAGAGTCTCTCTGCCCAGAACTGTAAAAATACACAACACAAACCAGACCTAGCTGGAGCAGCCTCCCAGCAATATTAATAAGACTGGAGCATCCACTTGCGGGTGTATTTTATAAAACGATTTTTTTTTTCAACGTACCTCCTCATACCAACAGGGAAGCAAAGCTCAGCATTAGTAGGAGAGTCGTGAAGTTGGATAATCCAAGCTGATGACAGAACTCGTAACTGATTCCATCATCTTTGATTTTCGGTCTTTATTTGAGAAGCTCCTCTACCGATACAATACCGTGATGCCCTGGTATTTTTGGTTTTCGTAGTAAAAAAAGGACCGTGCAGCATCTGACAATCTATGTAGTAGATTACTAGAGGTCCTTGGGCTCTGAAGTGAGGAGAACAGTGTATGGGGCCAAAGACTAAAGCAAGAGGAACTTGAAGTCAAGACCAAGGACTTATTTAGAAGCCCTGAAGAGAGACCCAAAACCGAATATCAAAATATGGTCATGGTTGAAGGTTGGAGTGCCTTGTTGAGGCCACATCAGGGAGCAAAGCACAACTGAGGCGTGCTGCTAGGTTTGCAGAAGGTCCAACCTGCGAAGATTAATTAAAGGTGCAAGCCAAGACTGAGCGTCCTTAATAACGCGACTGCTGCTGCTGAGAAGGGTGCAATGGCTGCGGGCACTGCCGGGGAAGACCCAGAACCAAGCACGTGGCTAACACAGCTGGGAACAACCATTAACTTCACAATACTTGCTTTCATGAACAATTTTGCTCAAAAGTAAGTAGTAATAAGAAGAATTCTATGGTCATTTTAAAAAGCAGATGGATGACGGCTGATCTCCCGCTCTCTCGCGGAGATGCTAACTGGCACTCTCTGAACTTACAACAGTCAGCAAGTATCAACCGACTATCAAAAATGACTTGGACTGCCTTAGCCTGCTCAAAGTCCCCAACGCAAGCCAAAGAAGAGATTTCACAGCCCAAGCCTGACTTTCAACACCCTGCATCTCCCTGAGAACTGAGAAGAATTAAGTGGGAGATATAACCCCCCCAAACCCTTAAATGTTCTCTAGAAGCAACAGAGATGCCCTCCTTCTTTTTCACAGACCCCGACAGCTGGCCAAGGTCAGCCTTTAATAAGCAGTAATATATGTCCTCAGATACCAACAATGAATCCAAAAAATTTTTTTTTAGAAAACACACACACCACATATTCCCTTAAAGGAACTGAGACAAAGTGATGTGTCTATTAAAATGATTGCATTGCCTCCTTCCCCTGGATACAAATATTTTCAATGTTTAAAAAAAAAACAAACAAAAAAACCACTGCAGGATTCTGAAAACACATTATCAGACAAGGCAGAGTAACCCCATAAAAGAAATGAAAACCTGTTGCTGTAAATCAAATGCAAAGCATGCTCTCACTAACGCCAGGACGAGAAAAGCTCTCTGCACAGCGAGGAGGGCACTAACAAAGCAAAGGGTCTCTCCTGCTTCCCTTTTTAGGTATCTCCCTCCTCTTTTTGCCTCCCTCTGAATTTGCCATAGCTTTAATAACAATCTCAGAGGCAAAATCAAGAAACAAATTATTTTCTTACACATAATCCCCCTTTTGCTGTCAAGTGCCTGACCCCAGTTTGATAATCTCATTTCCTGAGAATCAAAATGCTGGAAATTTAAGCTTCCTAGAGTGTTAATTGCAGCCCTGCTCCATTGCTAATCAAAAAATTGGATGTTTTGCATGAAAATGCTGCTCTAATTAATTCTCAGTCATAAACCGCCCCGATTTTAATAACCCCTTCTTGATTGGATAGCCTTTGAAGAGACAGTGCAGCTAATCCGCTAAACCAGAAAAAACACACGCAGAGGAAATAATAAGTGGGCTTACAAGGTCTGAACTAGATGATTGCATTAATACTGTCGAACCACAAAAAAGCGATTCTCTCCCCTCTCCTCCCCCCGCCCCAGCCTCAAAGCAAACTGTGATCCTGCGCATCACAGGGAGACAAAAGCAGCTGCGTGACAGGAGGTTCATAACATCAAATCTTTTCCCCCCTCCCTAGCATAACCAACTTGCTGATTCTTCAACTGGTTATTCCTCATCCTTTTCGAAAGGGTATTTTTAACCAGGACTGTCCACTTGTCACGTCGTCTCCTTTAACCAGACAAGAATGGTATTACTTCTCCCCCTCCTCATTGCCTCTGACTGACAACGTATTATCATACACATCTCTAAAAGGTGCTGAACCGAATTTTCATTATCCAAAATGTCAAGATTCGTTTTTGTCACTGGCAAACACAGCTGGCTCCCTCCCGCAGCCCTTTGGTGAATCCAAATGGAACAAGGCACCTACAAATAACTGCATTTTCCCTGGACCTGGCCTTACATTGTGCCCTTGTCATATCAGATACCATTTGCCTCCACTGCTACTTCTTGGCGTCAAAATCTTAATTAGCGGAGTTTCTCTTTTGATTTCCTTAATTACTTAAAACCTTATGGCGAGAAATTTTCAGGCTTGGACTGAGAATAGATGAACAGCATACTGGTGAGTAACCCAGACCCACTCCCCAAATTTAAATTTGTATCATAGGATGTTTAGTGCTTTCTATTTATCACCTGGCCAACAAGAAAAAATTCCTTGGAGGTTCTACTTGTAAGAAATACGGTTTAAAAAAAAAAAAATCCAGTATCTGTAGTCTCATTACTATAGACCTTTGTTTCACAGCCAGATTTGCCATCCTTTGCCAGAGCTGCATGTGATACGCCTTTAGTTTTGTAGTCCTCCTACCGACTCACCGAGACCATGCTTGTTCCTTTAAACTTAGAGAAAACAGTTAATTTTAAGCACCAACAGTTACGCCTGAGCGATTCAGCCAAGGTCCAAACTTCTAGTGACACCCACTGCAACCCAGGAGATGAACACATGGCCAATATTAAGTGACATTCAGATAAGAAAGATAATATTGCACGTGGTAGCTGGCAAAAAAGAAATCTTATACGCGATATACATAGTTGAACTACTGGCTAACTTTGAGATATTTGAGTGTTGCATATTTAGAATCCACAAGAAACTCTTGCATTAGATTTTCATTTTGAGTTTTAAAATTAAATTTATATAATGCTCTGCTACTCCCACCAAGAGAAAAGTAATTATGCAAGAGCCCTGGGTATTTAAAATCACCTCTGACAAACTAAACCTTAAGAAAACTAAAGCAAAGGAAACTTACGCAATTTTTTTAAGAAGTCAAAAGAAGTGCACTGCACCACAGGGATGATGTTCTGGACTGAAACTGCTTAAATAACTTCATAAAGAAATACGGAATTTTTACTGTTTCAGTTCATCACACAAAATGTGCCCAGTAGTTGGGGGAACACTGCTTTGGGGCATGAATTTCATTCTTTGTTCTATTAAGGACTTTCTCTGTGAAGTCACTTAACTTTTTTCTGCCTTGCAGGTACAACAAGCACTGCCGTACCTTCCAGTGACAAGAAGAGCACAAACTCAGGTGCAAGATGCCCAAGCAGCGGAATCAGAGAGGACACAATTTCTTAAAAAAAAAAAAAAAAAAAAAAAAAAAAAAAAAAAAAAACCACACCACCAAAAAAACCAAACCAACCAACCAAACAAACAAAAACAAAAAAAAACCAATCAAACAAAAAAACCCCACCAAAACAAATGAAAAGAAAAAACGCACAATGACGATACAAGAATATTTTCAATCCTCTTACGCAGCATAAAAGCCCCTGTAGGCAGCGATTCCTCAAGGGGCACTGCAGGGCAGCATCCTCCAGAGCTCCCACGGCCACACAGGACAAGGTGCACACGGCTGGGCACAGCAGCAACCACAGGGCTGCAGAGCCACCTCCTTCAACGCACGGCTGTTTTGAGTGTTCCCAAGCCACCATTTTTATATACATTAATACCATAACGTATTCAGACCCAAAGCGGTGCGATCTAACACAAGACTGAAAGGTGACGCTCAGATTCTGACTCCAATTCTGCTCCCACCTTCCTTCCCAGGACGACGCATCGCATAGCACAGCTACAATCCAAATAAAATCCCGCTCTGCAAAGACATTGAGAAATTTAATTAATGCTGAAGTGCACTGAACTTCCAGAGTGAAAGAAATAACAAGCCCAAATTTTAAGAGGTGTTGAGCAGCTGTGGAGTCCATTAACATCCACAGGAACAACAGCTGCTCAGGAGCACTTAACATTTCATTCTTAAAAACGGCCCAGATGTACAACACCAGCAAAGCTGACCTTCATATGAACTAGCAGGGCCTGCACGCACACAGATAACCGAGAAGCCGGATTCTATTCTCCATGCTGATCAGCACCCTTGAGGCTCTTCAGATTTTCACAGCATATAAAAAAAGTCTTTTCCCATTTCTACTGATAAACTAAACTGAGGCCACGGTTACCGTGAACACAATATACGGCTACGTGAATTCCCTATGGCCACAGGACTCTGAAACAATACCGAATGTATCTAGAAGGAGCCTATAACCGACACCACCTTTGACAAAATAATACCACGCTAGAAATTATCAGCCAACAGCAAGCAGCGCGGTGCAAGACGTCTCGTGTCCTCGGAGCTCTCCTACCCCGGGTCTTCTGAACCCCATGTGCACGAGGCTATCCACGAGTAAGGAAGATCACTAGCTCAGATCAGGGACCTTCTGAAATAAAGATTATCATCCACTGAGCTTTCCATTTTCACTTATAGCTCCTTTCACTTCTGTTGTTAGCTTGTGTTTATTTTTTATAACCGACTGGCATTTCCAGAATCCAGCTCCTGCCACTGCCCCTTTGTCCCAGCCACACAAAATGTAGACGTGTAAACCCCTGGAAGACGGACTTCAAGGCACTTGTGCAAGGCAACTGTGCTGGTGAAGGCTGGTAGATCATGTAAAAACTAATCCTTTCAGGTATACACAGTGCACAAATCCTGCATGCACCATGCTCAGTACAACGAAATTAAAACTTGGGTTAGTGCTTTTAAAAAACATTACCAGAATATGCAATCAGAAATCCAGACAAGCATAGATACTACCCAGAATAGTAGTGGTGTTTCTCTTTCTTTTTGCTTGAAACCATGTTTTCCAGATACGAGTTATTCGATTTAACAAAAAAGACCTCAAAGCCCCTGCAGACTGTCTCCTGCCTTACTGTGCAGCCCCAGTGACACCCTCCTACCACCTACTGTCCCCTCCTGCAGTCCTTGACCTCCCTCAACGGCAAGAGACCACATTTTTCTCCTATTCCCAAGGAATCATTGGTAATTGAAGGCAGCAGTGGAATGAAATAAGGTGCATGCATGGGATTCATTCCACCAGTCAGCGACAAGCAACCATCTCTGCAGTGAAATACAGCAACGCTTTAGCCTAGTTTCGATGAAAATAAGAGTTACCTGATCTTCTGCCTGTCCAGCTGGGTGGTCCCATCCTCACAAAAACTGAGCTGGTGAGCCAATTTCTGCCAAACATGGCAGAGGCATAGATCTTAAAAGCAGTAAATTCTTTGAGGTTTTGTGAAAACAGACAGCTGTGCAGAGAAAAGCAGGATAAACGTCTGCGTCCACAGAAGGGAAAGCTACAGCGAGGATGCGTTTGCTCTCCACGCTGTTGGACCTACCAGCCAGGCAGCAACCTGCACGTATGCTTCCACGGTATGTACTTCACTTGATCCAGCCACGGCACATGCTGCTGTTTGCCTAGTGGGTGGTTCGGGGACATGGGTAGGCACTGGTGGGTGCCAGGGAGACAGAAGTGAGGGGGATGAAGCAGGTTTAGAGACACGGCGAGAAGTGTGGCTAATGAAGGAAAGGCGTTAAGGGAGGAGACACATCCGAGATGAACGAGGTTTCAGTCATTCAGCTGCTCACGGAATAAACTTCCTTGTTTTTAAAATACACCGGCATTATTTAAGAGAGTCTATAAAAACAACATCGTATTGACAAATGGCAGGAGGGCTCCAACAAGGAAAATGTAAATTCCCCAGCCAGCACATGGCCAAGACAGGCCCTTGGGGAAAAAAGGAAATGAGAAGCTTAATGATGGTCATTACCTGTTTTGTACAGAATAAACCACCTCTGACATTGTACCTCTGACAACAACCCGGGGAACCACATCTATGTTAGTTTAGGAGGAGATAATTTCAGTTATGTACTTGCTTCCCCCCCCCCCACTCCCATCCCTTTTTAATGCCAATTGTCAAACAACTTGCGTGTCTAACTTCAAGGGAAAAATACATGGCCTAGAGTTGTCCTCCTCCAATTTCAGTGGAATAAGACACAAGAATTCCATCTCTAAATCACTTACAGCAGGTCCCTTTCTCCCACTGAGGGATAATGTGTGCCTTCTGCACTGCACTATTTCAGTCCAAATGAAAGAGGTTAATGACAAAGCATCACTCTGATCTTCACACATTTTAAGGCTATTTAAATTAAATTCTTATTTCAAAAAGTTGGCATGAGCCAAACTTTTATAAGTTCCTCTTTTTTAATGTATATGTTTCTTTGAAGATCTTTTCAGGAAAAAGATTCCCTAACAAGCCACCCTCCCCCTGCTGCCACTGAAAAATCATCCCTGTGGATAAGGCTGTCAGGAAGAGAAACTGTGTGGCATTCACAGAAGAGAGAGTGTCACATGCCTGCCTTCCAGTAACCTGATTGAACAATTAAATTGTATTTCTCTTTAAAAGGGGTAAAAAAAAAAAAAAAAAAAAAAAAAAAAAATCAAAATGCAGATCTTGCTGTGGTCTGGGATTCAGGAAGATTAATGAGATACCTAAAAGGGAACAGCAGCTTATAATAGAAAGAGAGGATAGTACATTTTTAACATAAAGTTCAAAGAGAAACTTTTCTTGATGGTTAAACTGCAAAGATTTCTCAGCAAAGTCATCTCATCTATTGTCCCTACTGACTCCCTACATTGACTTTTTGTCACCTATTGCATCACGTTCAGGCTCTTCCAATTCATCCAGAAAGGGCAATATAATCTTGTCCCTATCCACACTAATTCCTATATGTTGTCCTTTACTTCTTTGTCAGCTTTGTTCTTTCTAACCCCACACTAGCTCAGCAGCTGGAAGTCTGCACAGCTCTCTTTTGCATCCTCCTCTCTTGAAAACGCTCACAATCTCCTGCTCGTGACAAACGTTGCCTTAAGATTTGTCTTGTATCAATTTCGGAGTCACTCTTTCATGAAATCTGGCTGTGCCCATCAGTAACGAGTTCTGAACCCAGGAAAGGAGCTATTTAAATACAAATCCTCAGTTCAACCTAACAGCAATAGTAACGACAAAAATACCCCGATCTCAGCCACAAGGTACCTGGAAGGGGATGCAGATGTGGAGTGACTCACTGCTGTTCTCCACCGAGTTTTTAAAGCAACATGGACAACTGGCCAGGTCAGGGTGTGGAGGCAACTGGGAATGACAGAAGGCAAACAGGACTCACGACAAAGAGACCTGAAATTTTTAAGGCAAGTGCTGCAGGATCCCTGATAAGCCCATGTTTTGGTTTAACCCCGGCCAGCAATTAAGCACCACACAGTCGCTCAATCACTGCCCCCCATCCAGTGGGATGGGGGAGAAAATCGGGAAAAGAAGTAAAACTTGTGGTTGGGATAAGAACAGTTTAAGAGAAAACAAGAAACGAATAATGATAATAACCCTAATAAAATGACAACAGTAATAATAAAAGGACTGAAATACACAAATGGTGCACAGTGCAGTTGCTCACCACCCGCCAATCAATACCCAGTTAGGTCCTGAGCAGCGATCCCCACACTCCCCCAGTTTACATACTGGGCATGACATCACACGGTATGGAATACCCCTTTGGACAGTTTGGGTCAGCTGCCCTGGCTGTGTCCTCTCCCAACTCCTTGTGCCCCTCCAGCCTTCTCGCTGGCTGGGCAGGAGAAGCTGAAAAATCTTTGACTTTAGACTAAACATTACTTGCAACAACTGAAAATATCAGTGTGTTGTCAACACTCTTCTCAGAACAAATCCAAAACATTAACACTATACCAGCTACTAGGAAGACAATTAACTCTATCCCAGCTGAAACCAGGACACCCCATCACTGCTCCAAACTTAGTGCTCTAGACAGCTTCACAATTCTTGCTTTGAACACACATTTATCCCACGCAGTTTGTAACACAGAGTTATTAGCTGTGGAGAACTCAAAAATCATACTGCCCCCGGTATAAGAAAACGATGATGCAATATAACAGCTTGCACTTTACAACAACCTTGTATTGGGTCTGTGTGGCAAGGTTTTGGTAGCGGGGGGTTACAGGGGGGGCTTCTGTGAGAAGCTGCTGGAAGCTTCCCCTATGTCCGACAGAGCCAAGGCCAGCCGGCTCCAAGACGGACCCGCTGCTGGCCAAGGCCGAGCACATCAGCGATGATGAGAAAATATTTAAGAAGGGAAAAAAAATGTTGTTGGGGCACAGAAACTGCAGCCAGAGAGAGGAGTGAGAACATGTGAGAGAAACAACCCCGCAGCCCCCCAGGTCAGTGCAGAAGGAGGGAGGAGATGCTCCAGGTGCCGGAGCAGAGATTCCCCTGCAGCCGTGGGGATGAAGACCACGGTGAGGCAGGCTGTCCCCCTGCAGCCCAGGGAGCTCCATGGGGGAGCAGATCTTCACCTGCAGCCTGGGGAGAGAGGAGCCCACGCCGGAGCAGGGGACAAGTGAGGAGTCCTGCCCCTGAGGAGGAAGGAGCGGCAGAGACAAGGTGTGATGAACTGACCATAACCCCCATTCCCCATCCCCCTGCGCCACTGGGGCAGGGGGTAGGTAGAGAATTTGGGAGTAAAGCTGTACCTGGGAAGAAGGGACGGGTGGGGGGAAGGTGTTTTAAGATTTGGTTTTACTTCTCATTATCCTACTCTGATTTGATTGGTAACGAATTAAACTAATTTCCCCAAGTCGAGTCTGTTTTGCCTGTAATTGACAGTAATTGCTGCATGAACTCCCTGTCCTTATCTCAACCCACGAGCCTTTTGTTATATTTTCTTTTTCCCTGTCCAGTTGAGGAGGGGAGTGATAGAGGAGCTTTGGTGGGCACCCGGTGTCCAGCCAGGGTCAACCCACCACAATGCTGCTGAACTGGGTAACTTCTTTCGGTTAATTCTGGGCACAAGAGCACGTGACAGATTTTGAAGGTGAGAACCGGAGTCTCAAAAGGTAAAGAGCTGCAAGATAAACACCTTCCAAGTGTGCATAAATGGTGATACCGTAATTTAAAAGACAGGTATCTCCACTTTACTTTATTCCTATAAGCTGTCAGATCTTAGTGTGGGCAACTGTCAACTTCAGTACATCTTTATCTCAGATTCTTCCTTCACAGTGCATCCAGAAGTATGTGAATATTCACCATAGAGTGAATAACTATATCCTTAATCATCAATACTGAGATCATCTTTGTAGAGTCACCTAAGTGAAGCAATCTGTCCACAAGAACACTGTATGTCTCCCAAGGCTTCTTTTCACACTGTTGTGGGTTTAACTTGTCGCTGAGGACAACTAAGTTGCAAAAGGAGGAAGGGAACATGAAATCATCCAAACATTCTCTTGTAAAATATAAAACATCCTCAAATAAAAGTCAACTTTTATCATGGGTAACATTTCAAGGAGCAATTCTACCTTTGTCCATCACTATAATATTTGAAAAGTATACATTTTCTTGTTATGATTACCCCAGTAAGAAACTAGAATATATGATCAAAAAGAATTTCATCCTGCTATACATTATCATGACAGCCTTAAGATTTTCCCTTGATTTTGCTCCCAAAGCCAACACTTCCGTGAATTAGACCATTCCGAACAAAAAATGTGAAATGATGCCATGCTCAGGGAGAGAACACTTCTCTGCATATACACAGCACTTGCCACAAGCAATATAAACCAGCAAGAGTAGTCCAACTCTTCCAATTCACCATTTTCAAACACCATGCAACTCTAAGTGTGATACAAAAGACAAAGACTTGGTCACTTCTGTCCATACAACAGAAACTTGTAGCTTCAAATATGAGACGACTGAGCTTAGCTCCCAAAGCAATCCAGGGTAAGTACCACATTCAGCATATGATGCAAGGAAATAAACTGCAGATAAGGAAGCAGACAGTAGCTCCAAGCATCCAGAAGCAGTGCTCACGGTGAGAGTGTCTGCATTTCACCCATTGTTTTATGAGTATCTTTTAAGACCTTGACCTCCAGCTGAAAACGCAGGGGGAATAAAGAGAAACCCTGCTGCTTCACAACGTAACAAGAATAAATAAACAGAGCTTAAAAACTGCAGAGATTTATACAGCCTGTGTGGCAAAGTAGAGAGGTATTAATACCCTGACGTAGCATGAGCAGGATATTCAAGCTCCTGCAAAAGAGATTTATTCAAACTAGTGCATTATCTATTTCCCCACCTTGAAGTTCTCCACTTCTGCTGTACAGTTCCCTCCTCTGCTCGCGCAAATAGGCACTCATGCTAATAGCATGGGAGGAGGACTCAAACCTGTAATCGAAAAAAAAAAAAAACCAGTCAGTTAGCCATCCATAGAAGCATCCTTCTTGTAAGCACCAGTCACCTCTAAACAAAAAGGACTTCCCTGCATGTTGGAGAAAATTTACCAAGGCAGACAAAAGCACATTTTTTCTGTAAAACTCCCCATCACTGATGCACCACGTTCTGCCACCTCTGATCAACACAGCTCTACCAGCAGCCACCCATGACACAGAGCTGCCCGCAAAGCGCCGAGATGCTCCTCTGCTCTACCAGCTAGGAGCACCCAGGCATTTAAGTAGGAATGGCGCCAAAAAACTGGTAAAATCCAAACCAAAGCCATAGGCTAGCACCATCTAAATGGCTGACCCATACATAAAAATTAAAAAGTAACATTCTCCTGAAAACTAGGGAGTAATAAATTATGAAGTATTTGTCATCTGGCTCTAACACTCCACAAGGACCAATCTGAGAGGCAGAGAGAAATATTTCCCAACTACTCTATCCCCATAAACATGATTTTTTGCACTTGAGAGCACAAGGCCACAGACCAGGCACTGACCTGACACCGCAGGGTCTCAGGGCGTCTCTGGGCTTGCCGTGCCCTGAGCTGGGTGTCCCCGTGATCGCAAGTATCCCATGGACAAGGACTCGTGACAAGACTGGAAAATCGAGCATCACAGCAGAGAAAAGGCACAAGCATTTGTAAGCTTTCTTGTGCAACAGTGTGAAGGTTATTACTACTAATGAGGCTCTTCTGCTTTAATTTGGACTGCAAGTGTTAGTATTATTGCAACTGAACTAATAACAATCTATCAAAATACAACAAACACTTAAGACTTTAATTAAATGAACAGCAAATTCTTGGGTCTATATTTATGATGTGCTCCCTTTCGTCCCTAGCGAGATATTAAGCGCAACATTATCACCATGGCCCCGAGGTCTTCTCCAGGCATTGAAACCAGAAGCTTCAGGTCAAGGCAAACTACAGCAATAAACCTCAGTCTCTTCCTTGAGACAGCAACTCAGTTTATCCCTCAGAGCCTGCACTGGCTTTTGCTGCAGGACCTCATCGCATTCACTTCTTCCCCACCGCCGTCCAGTTCATCTCCCATAGTTTCCCTCCTCTGCTGTCTCCTGGATCTGCTTTTTTCCCATGTTCCTATTTACACTTAAATCCCCTACTCTTGTAACTCCTTTCCCCAATGCTGATCCTCCCACAGCAAAGCTTTCAAAATATTTCTGTTTTACATAGAATCACATATAATGACAGTCAAGCCTGAGACTAATGTATTGGGTGTTCAACATCTGCTTGTACAATTCACTCCTTTCCCACCTATGCCCAATTTCCATCTTGCAAATCTGATCCGTAGTGAGATGGCAACCTGAATGTGCACTTGGCTACCTTTTGGAAGAGAAGAAAGCCAGGTTGATGATGGCATGAACAATCTGAATTCCCAAAGTCCCCTCATCTGAAGTTGTCTTTTTTAAGCCAACATTAAACAAGTAAATACATTGTGAGGTTTTTGGGGGGTTTTGTTGTTGGTTTTTTTTTTTAAAATTACACCCATTTTAAAAATAGGGAAACAACAATTCAAAGTCTCTTCCAAATGCTAGCTACTGATTTCCAGACAGCAGGACACAACTGACTAGTCCTTATTCTTCCCGCTATTGCTAGAATAAACAACTAGCAAAAGTACTTAGTATTTATAAAATTAGCTTACAGCAAACTACCAAAGGACACAGCACAAACACCTGCATCCATCTGCAAATAAAACGCGAGGTGGAGCCCTGCCCTAAGAGACTTCTGAAGTGAGGAAATAAATGTAGATATTCTGATGACAAGCGGAAGGCTCCTCTGATTTAGACGGAGCTAATGGAAAGGCAAGAAAAAGAGCCTTGCAGCCTGGCACGAAAAGCACTGAAGATGGGAGAGGAGACAAGAATAACACTCCATCAAACATGTACATCTCTCAGTGGACTGAGAAATTCCATTTCAGCGGAGATTTCCACAGATACAGTGACAGCTGACAGAAGACAGATAACCAAATAAGAGATCCCAATAAGTGCTGCTGTCACTGCGGTGCCGGCAATGACTCTGTGACAAGACCATGAGTGGTAAGAGACATCCTGCTCCTATGAGGTTAGGCACCTTCCCTTTAAACAATTAAACCCACCTTCACTCTCTCTCGACAAACTAATATACAGCCTTAAACTGCTGTAGGTGAAACAGAGCACCCTTATTTCTCAAGCTTAAATGGTCCAAGTACACCCAAGAAGAGACACAATATGAAAAGGTGAGCAGCCCTATTTTGCTCCAACATACATCTGCAACTCAACATACATCTGCAACTCAGAGCAAATTCCAAGAGTGTCATTCTCAACCCAAAGAGTCATGGAAGTGTTACAAAAAAAAAAAAAAAAAAAAAAAATGGTGAGGGGAATAACCATGGGTTGAGAGGGGCAGGAGGCACCTCTGAAATCCTCCAGGCAACAGTTAACCTTCTAACAGAAGATCACATAAACACCTCATCCTGCGAGAGGGAGAGAAGGCAGCGTGGAAGACTTCGATTTCTAACCGGGGCCTTAGGTACTACAAGACAGCCAAAAGATATACATGCCCGTGGGGCAAAGCACAGGGAGGTCTGCATAATCAAGAAATAAATTTTAGCTGAAAAAACCCCACAACAAACAAGATGTAAAAAGGACGCAGAACACAATGCTCCCCTCCCACTTGCCTGAAACAGCTGATTACTCTCAGCCTTTCCCTTTACTGAAGTTCCTGCATTATTCCCCCACCATGTAACAATCTACCTCCAATCACAAATGAGGGGTTCTTCATTACAAAAAAAAAATACCCAGACTTCATGGATCCACATCTCCAGCAAATATGGGGCGAAAACACCAGCGCACTTCCAATCGCTCCTCCTCCAGCAAATATTCTGCTAGATTATTTTTTTTAACCTTGGGCTCTCTTGACTCCACAGAGCAAAGCCTCATAAGGCTAAGCACCACTCAGATGAGTAGCAAAGAACAACCAAGCCCCACAGCAGAATATAGTCCAGAGGGTGCTGAGGACCCATCAGATACGCTGCTCCTGCTGCAGCTGACCACGGTTAAAAGGTTACTGCTCCAAGCTGCTGGTACTCTCTCTGCTCTTCCCTCAAACCCGCTGTGAAACTTGCTCATTCCCTCAGCAACTGTTTTTGAATAATCTCATTGTATTAAAAAAAAAAAAATTAAAATATTATTTTGGCAGTTCTGAGTTAAAACGGCAGCCACACATGCAGTTATGCTGACAGCGCCAAGGAAGCTGTGATCTTTGAACTTGGAGCACCTGCTGCCAAAACGGGACATTCTGGTATTCCCCAAAATCCTCCAGAGGCCAAAGAGAATGACCAGCACAAGTAGACAGCAGAGGAGATGAAAACTCCGCACAGCTCACCTGAATCTAGGTGTAGTAACAAGGCCATCTCTTGTCTCCTAACAGTGCTGCTCACCAACAACTCCTCCTCACTCCTTATTCTTGCATATCAAATTTGTTCCCCCAAATCCTTCCCGTGGCCACCGAGCCTCTCATCCTCTCTCTTATACTCTCCTCCCAACCACTTAATTCTTTCCACTCTGAACTCCGAATTAAAGGAGTAAGTGATAGGATTAACCGCTTAGTCTATCTAGTAATTATACAGTTATCTTAATTCTCTTTGTCCAGTCCCCTTTATCGCACTCTTTAACAGGTCCTGAATTTACCGTGGACAAAGATAGACATAATGTATCACTGCACGCTTTGCAGCAGCTTGTATAACAAGATCCCAGTCCCGAGAAGGGCCCCGGAAAGAGCTACATTCTAAAAAACAGGGATGAATCCGTGACAGAGATCTTACCGAGGCTTCAGCTTTGGGCATTAAATCTCCATCTCAAAACTTACACTCTCTCACACCGTGAAACTGCGATGAGCAGCCAGTGTTGTGCAATACTCGAGGCACCAAAGACAGCTCTGGCACAGCTTTAACATCGTCCCCGCACTTACTTGAACAAAGGGTTTTTAGGCCTTTGTGGCTTCTTTTTTGCGAAGAACGCTGCAAATTCTCTCCCAGAGCTGGCGTAGCTAAGCTGGGTGGATGGCTCCGAGGCAGTGCGGGTGTTCTTCATATCCAGATATTCTGTCAGCAGCATCTGCGAACAGAAGGAAGGAGAACTCGGCATTCGAAATAAAACAGCATTATTACGTAATGTCCAGGACGTTTAGGTACCCTATAAGACTGGAAAATTAATAAAAATCTCAAAAATTTAATTAATGGAAACCTAGCTTTATTTTCAGAAATGTGATCCTAGTGACTTATATGCCACTCTCACCAACTTGGTAAAAGCTCATTTGGCATTACTTGACCAACTTAATCCGCTACAAAACCCTGATGGTACCAAAGGTAACTTGCAAGAAGTCCCCACTCCTCCCAAAACTGATTCCAGCAGCAGCAGTAACAGGGACATGGTGGGTGGGTTGTTGGCTGGCCTTACACACCACAGCTCTTAAAACCATAAAGGTTAGCAAAATTGATCTGTTCAGTGACAAAAGCATATTTTATATATGTGTATGTATGCCTATATATTTTCTATATATGTAGAAATATAAAACAAGTCTGTGTGTGTTCGGGTGCATGTGCTGCAGGTCACGTATGCTGTTGGAAAAAAAATCCTGGGAATGCTGCAAAAATTGCCCTTTAATAGCTCTCAAAACAAATATGCTTCTTTTACCACTGAAAATATGAATTCCCACAGCCATCAGTTTTGCCAACATAGTTTAAGATTGATTTTCCTCTAGCACAGTATACTCGGTAAGGGGCTCGGGGGTCCCTTTGTGAGATGAGGGTCCCCTCTGTGAAACCCTTGCAGCCCTGAGCAGTGGCCTGATTTTTGATGCTGTTTAAGCAACTCCGTGGTACAGAAGTAGAAAGAGATTCCAAGTCATTCACTTTTAATTTCCTTGTGTCTGCAGATGGAAAGAAACCCCTTAAAAATTAACTTTTGTCAGTGCATTCAGAAAGTCACTGTTTATTTTCAGAAAATTCTACCTACTCGGAGACTATTAGTAATGTGTTCCATTTTAATAATTAGCTAGTCAAAGCCCATCAAAGAGAGTTGTCTGTAATGAAAGGAACACATCAGTACTGTGCGAAGTTTAAACAAATTACATAGGAATAAATATCTAGGCAAATGGTATCATGCTCCTAATTAGAAACAATTCAGGATAGCTTGAGAAAAAAAAAAATACAAACACAAAGAAACTTCGACTCCTAAAACATCTCAATTAAAACTTTACCTGAGCGCAAGCTTTTAAAATGCATGCTTATTGTTAAGAGTAAAAATAATCACTGCGCTAATTTTTAACAGTAATTTACCAAATCCGTTTGTATTCGCCTATTTGCATTTCATCTTCTCTACTTGAATTAACAACCCTAAAATCACCACAAAAATGTAATTAAACCCTCAAACTTAATCAAGTTTTTAAAAAAAAAAAAAAAAAAGAAAAACACTTAGCAATTTGTTCTCCCATTACGGATGAAACCCATTTAGAATGGATTCCACGACTCTGGTGTCACTTTATATCCAGGACTAAGAAATGTAAAGCGTGTAATACAGTACTTGGCTCCAAGATTACAATAAGCCAACAGAGGTTTGAGCTAGGAACATAATGAATTATCCCTGTTGGTTAAAAAGTGAAACAGAGAAATAGAAGATGAGTTTGTGGTTAGATGTTCAGATCCGTTCTGAAAACACTGTTGATTGCAAAAAAGAAGAGAAAATTGTTAATTTATGGTATTACCAGATAGGCAGGGCAGGATGGTTAGACTCAAGGCTCCGAAAAAGTCAAAAGCTGTAAAAGCAGTGAAAATAGCTGGTTTTGATAACTATTCTTAAAGTTCATCTTTAAGTTATAAATTCAGGCATAGCAGAAACCGTGCGAGACAGATCAAAGCTCTTTCTGCTCCAGTGCCCTGTATTCAACAGTTACCCAAATTCTTCAGAACGAAGTAATTAAGTGTAAGCATGGCTGAGCAGTTACAATACACAGCCAAGTGGGAGAGAAGTTAAGACAGGCGAGATCTTCAACACACAGTACATTTGGCTTATAACTGCAGCATGAAGATTAAAACCCTTGCAATTTTTAAGCAATACAATTAACACGTGGGCCAGTCTGAAAATCTTGCCAACTACTTGCCACAAAAAATAGCCTGAACTTTTCGTTTCTCATTGCGTTGTGCAACGCATGGCCTTCACCCAATGTCATCAGCCTCAATTTATTCCCTACAGCTAGACAGTCCAAGTTATCCAGTTGTTCTGCTCTCATAGTCCTAGTACAGGATTTTAATAAGTATAACATTTCAGTGTTGGAAGTTGTGGCCAGGCCATGTACTTATTAAAAGCCACAGCAAGCTAGAACTTTAAATCCACTTAAAAGACAAGAAAAACCAGTCAGTCTCCTGCCTATCTAAGCGAACAGGAGCTTTCCTGAACCAAGGAAGTAAGGGATTTCATGATTTGGTCCCATAACACCTGATTAGTAGTTGCTAAGCCATCAATCAAAAACCTTGTTAGACATTAATCACACGGACGTACAGCAAGATTTATGAGTGACTGTAATGTCTGCAACATCCCATTCATCTGTAACAAGGACTTTGACTTTCTGCTCAATGGTTGAATTCTGCCATCCATGTAGTATATTTACATCAATGTCAAACAAATAAAGCCATACATAAAGCAAAAGAACAAAGCACTCCTCCTCCAACTGCTCTTTGGAAATGAAAATGAATATAAAATGTTTTATTAAAAAAGCAATATTTATGGATTTGGAGGCTTAATTAAATTCTCAAATTTCAAAAGGTCATATCAATATGTGTAGCCTACCACGTTGATCTGATAACAGCTTGCACTACACTGTCTTTCTGAACTGCAACAGGGCAAGAACAAAATTGCTTCTGTGTCTGACTGCTGTTTGCACTTGCTGCAACTCTCCAGATCCACAGTTTTATTCTTTGGCTGAGCCCCATGAGAAGTTGTATGAGTCGTTACGTCTTATCATGCTCAAGATTGACCTATGAACAAAGCATGGGCAATAAAACATGTCTGGCCACAGGGCGACAGCTAAATTCATTCATTATTTGTACCTCTTGTGAGGTTTTAGATAGGAGGCCTGAGCTCTGAATAAGCTCTATTCCATCAATTAAAAGCTGCAAATAGGTATTTTATATCCTCGTATACTCTGAATTAAGATGGATGCTGCAGTGTGAACAGTTCGCTCCATCAGAAAATCATGACAGTTTCAAACTCTACACCATCAACACTGATTTTCATTATGCCTTCATATATTTGGGGGGTCCAGGAAACCAGAGAAAAACTAGCACCATACCATGAATTTTGCAAGGGTAAATGGGATGACCAGGTAATTACTGGCCTCTCCACCTCATATTGATCAGAGACAAAAATCACAGAACAGATGATAGAAGACTCTATTAAAAAAGAATTAAGGGAGAATAATAGAATTCATGTCCAGCAACATGGATTTACAGAACACAGATCTTGGCTAGCCGGTATTCTTATGATGATGACAAATTTAGCTTTAAATAAACAGAGAGAGATAAAGTGATATTTCCACCAAGGATCTGACAAAAGCCAAACACTAAAAGTCAACACAGCATCAACTAAAAGAAAAATGGGCAGGCACTTGACAAGATCTTTAACATAAAACTAGAAATGAGGAAACCACTGATATCAGATTTTGCAAGGTCCCAGAAATCTTAGTCCCTCTTTTCCTTTTGTCTTCTGTATTCCAAGTGAAATATAAGACTATTCCAGAAAGCTTCTATTTTGGTGGATAGAAATCTAATTTTCAGCCTAATTTTGGTCTCTCTTCATTTTTAAAACAATAATAACCAGAAGCAGCTTAATCGGACAACGAAAGCACATACAGGAGTGGCTGCAGCAACCCTTTTGTGGACTGAATGGACCCAAACTTTTCCCATTTCAAATTCCTACGAAAATAATGACTAGAGAAGGTTTGTAAATTATTATGTTTGGGGGGAAAAATGGTAAATAATAAAGTGAACACAGCATTAACACAATAATATAATTTTCTTTATTATTATTGTTATTATTCATAATACAATCAATCTACTGTAAGAATTCCAATATCAGCAGAGGTAAATCTCTACATCTGGGGGGGGGGAATGAAAGTCATGATCTATAGGAATGTTGTGTGAAGCTGTGACTCTAGCAAATTTGGGAATATTGAAGATAATCAGCAGCACAGAAAGTCCCACTGTGACGATGGGTATTAGTTAGCTAATTGAAAATGGCTATCTAAAGCAGAGAGCTTTGTCAGAAGTAAAAGTTTACAGCATCACGCTGTATTGGTCTCACATCTGGAATGCCAAATGAAACCCTGGCATTTATAAATAAAGAGAGATCAGGGAGAAAGCGGGTAGAAGGGTGCACAAAAGAAGCCTGAAAGTTATTAAAAGGCTGGAAGGCACGACTTACAGCAAAACACCGAGAAGCCACGAGCTCAGTCTTGTTAGCTTAGCAAAGAGAAGGCTAAGAGGTTACTGGATCAGCCTGCAAGCATGCAACACAGAGGGCACAGAACTGATGAAAAAAATCTTCACCAATGAATTTAAAAAAAAAAAAAAATTAAAGGCTGGAAGGTTGAAGCTGGACAGGCTTTGACAAACGGTTAGGCATACATTTCCAGAGCATAATTAACCACTTACATCAAAGGTTACACCATATTATCTGTCACTTATCCCCCCCCCCCCAACACACACACACACACACACCCCCCCCCGGTCAAGACTGGATGCCTTTCTAAAGCATGTGCCCTCTTTCAAACAGGAATTAATTCAGGAAAGTACCATGGCTTGTTTTACGCAGAGGTCAGATGAGAAGATCACAACAGCTCCTTATAATCTGGGGATCTTAATAAAGCCGTCACACCACTCAGCGCCAGCTCTCCGGCTCCTGCGTGAAGGAACCATTAGTGTTCAAAGCACTATTGCTACACCGCACCTTTAGTTGCCGTTTTGAGTTGATATAGGAAATAAAAACAGCTACTGGAAACATTTGTGTTTGGTGAAGAGGTTTGTGCTAGAGAAGACCTCCCACCCAGGCCCAAGCCACCTCGCTCGTACTTTGAGGAAACTGTAAAAGCCCAGAAAGAACTCTCTGAGCATCTGAGAACATCTCTGCTGTTTTGCTATGCAGTACTGGCAATTGCAAACAAGATTTATTTTCAGTTTATTGCTCCGACACACTGGGCAGCTGCAGAAATGTTGGAGTGACGCGCTGTGGACTCCTCCAGAGTTGTATCAGCCTCTGAGAAGGCCTTGGAGTTACATTTTAGTAAGACCTAGCGGGAGCAATCAGAAGCTGAGACTACAAAGCGGAAGAGAGATTTCCTAATGGGATTTCAATGAGGAAAGTTAGTTAAAAACAGAACAGCAGGTTCAAATTATCCTATAACCCCTGGTTCAATAGGGATGCGAGGACATGCCCAGAGACAGCAAACCATGGTACATGCATTGAGGAAAGCCACAAAATTCCTCAGAGATGGTGATATTCAGCCATAGATAATTCCAGGGGCAATGAAAGCAACTGCAAACGAATCATGAAAGAAAAAAGCTGGGAGTTCAAGTAGGATGCACTACTGTGACATGCACTTACTTCTTTGTAAACATACGAAAAGAGGCTTCGTTCTTGAAGCTCTGGAGACAAGGGGGAACTACCAGCAAAGTGCCAGAAAAACGCAAAAAAAGCAGTGACACTCTATGCGAGACTAGTCTATAGCTAATTACCCAGTAATTTGCTGTATCAAAAGTTTTAATAATTAAAATGCTGCAGTAATTGTGGAATTTAACAAAAAAGAACAAAAAGTAACAGTTAATTGAATTCTAAAAGCACTGAGCGTTCTGCGTAAGTTGTACCACATCGACAACAGCGGCCAAGTACACACCTGGCAAACACGACAAAGGACAAAGCAATCAGGTGAGTCTGAAAGAACAAGAACAGTTTTTAGGTGCCGTGAATACTGCTCAATGCTGCACAACCTGCTTTATCTAATCCTCTTGTTGCCCATGAAATTAATTTAACTGAAACATAATAATAAAAACCCTTCCAGAATTAATTCTCTCACGGCATCACCCAATTCCATTATTGTACAAGCAGCAAGAATTCCTTTTGTTTTTCATTTTGGGGAAAAAGTAAAAAAATAACCCCACAACTATTTAGATAATACTACCATTGCCAGTGCTACTACATTCATTATCAACGCTAACTGCCAATTAGCGCAACTATTACCGTAGACCTGTGAACGTGCATCTACCTCCAGGGAGGGAGGGAGGGAGGGAACAAACCTCAAGACTACTTTAAAAACACAGCTTCTTAAAAGCTGTTTTAATTGGCAATGAATCGTACACCCGCTCGGATCGCTTTGGAGAGTTTAAAACCAGAACCTTTTCATTTTACAAGCTTTTGATAACACGTGCGTGGACTTTATAACCTCAGCACCACGGGCTCTGACTCTACTTGGTGTACGGATGAGCTGAAGTCACTCGAGACACATAAACTAATATAATGGGTTTCACAGTTGCTAGCACAGCAAAAGGAGACACCGTTACGTGCTGTCACAGCCATCAACATCAGGCTGCAGGTTCCTCAAACAAGCCAGCACTGGGCAGCACTCATTTCATTTTCCCACTCTTTACACAAGCTGCCACAACAGCTTACACATCTATCAAAAAAGGGACTTCGGTTCAGTAACAAGTGCCCGGCATAACGATTTGAATAGCGGCGTTTTCTGCAAATGTTTGCTAATTAACCCTCTGATATATCAACACCCCTGTGACATATCATTATCTGATTGAACAGATTTAAAGTGAAACCCCGGTCCCGCTACAAGTGCCGCGACAAACATCGCTGACTTGTACAGGGCGAGGTTTGCATCCACTGACTCTCAGCCGCTGAGAGCATGAGAGATTGTGCCTTATCGCTGACAAACACACAAGATAAAAGGCCTCTTACCGTTATTAACTTTACCCCATTCCCTGGGCCGCATCAATATTAGAAATTTCATCTTAACTTATACTTGTGGCTCAGAAAATAAGCAGCTACAAGCAAAAGCAGCTGAGAGACTACGGCAGGTAACCTTATCTTCTGCAAGATGTGAGCAGGCACGTGATGCCTCTTCTCCAAGTCCTCAAGGGGGGCTTTGCAATTGCTTTCTAACTTTAGTGGCTTTAATATCCATATAACCAACAATCCGGTACCAGCTCATACAAAGGTACATGATGAAGGTCATCTCCAGTTTAGTGACGCATAAAGTTTTAAGACATTTTCACTGAAATTTAGTCATCTGGCCTCCATAAAGGAGAACGGGAGCTGGGCTGTCTTTTGTTCCACCTTTCCCAGTAGTTCTGCTGTTTTATTTATTTATTTTAACACAAGAGGAACAAATACTGATGACAAATTTATTTATGCTACCCGTAGTCAACTTGAGTAACTGGGTCATAAAACAAATGGACAGCATTTATTTTTCTCCAGGCACCTCAGCTGTTCTGCAAATACAGATTATGCTAGCAGAAATGATCCAAGTAACAAGGCCACTTTCTCATTTTGGTATCAGGCCCTTAACACTAAAACAAAACAAAACAAACGGAATAAAGGTGGGTGGCACGGGAAGCCAGTCAGGATTATTTGTTTCCTCCAAAGAAAACCCACATTCGGATGCGTGGTTCTGTAGTAAAACAGGCTTTTCATCTGCATGACAACAACTGGACTCAGTGAGACCTACACGTTAACACAGCTTGGTGGGGTTTGGTTAAATATTGCTCAATGCTTAGGGAAAAAAATAAGTCCTTTTGCAATTTTTGACAATGTCGTGGTTTAACCCCAGCCAGCGACTCAGCCACACAGCCACTTGCTCACTCCCCCCATGTCGGGATGGGGAAGGAATCAGAAAAGGAAAAGTGAGAAAGCTTGTGGGTTGAGATAAAGATGGTTTAATAGGAAAAACAAAAGCCACACGCGCAAGCAAAGCAAAGCGAGGAATCCACTCCCCACTCCCCATGGGCAGGCAGGTGTTCAGCCATCTCCAGGACAGCAGGGCTCCAGCACGCCTGACGGGGACTTGGGAAGACAAATGCCATCACTCCCAATGCCTCCCCCCACTTCCTTCTTCTTCCCCCAGCTTTATATGCTGAGCCTGACGTCCCATGGTCTGGAATATCCCTTGGGTCGGTTGGGGTGAGGAGCAGAACAGCCCTTGGCTCTGGGTAAGCCCTGCTCAGCAGTAACGAAAACATCCCTGGGTTATCAACACTGTTTCCAGCCCAAATCCAAAACGCAGCCCAATACCAGCTACTGGGAAGAAAATTAAGTCTATCCCAGCCCAAACCAGCACATGCAAGTAGACCCAACTGGCTTCTGGGCACTAACCTGTAATTGCTAAGATTGTTTGATGACTAGATAAAAATATACCTGTGTGTATATAAGTGTGCATTTATGTACATATGTCTACACATACGTGTACACACACACACGTGTATCTTTAGCACATGGTCCTTCTGATATGATTGATGAGAAGTTGTAAAATACATATGGTCCAGTATGATGCAGAAGAAGAATAATTAGCCAACTGTATGCTAAAATGGACCAAAAAGCAATGAACTTCATCGGAAAGGTGTAATTACCACCTGCTTCATAAACGGCACAAAATGAAGTATTTTCCTGCAAGATTAAAACACGCTGTCTTTCAGTTTGACTGGACTTTCTTTTGTTCATGTAGCATATAAAAAGGTCAAGGAGGAGTGTAAGAGTTGAACAGGTAATTGAGTGCAGACTTCTACTCCGCAATTATAATTTAGCTAAGCTTCACTGGTTCTGCACATTTTAGAGGTGGGGAGGATACAGTTAGAAACTTATGTTTATAACTGAAGTAAAGCTAAATATTTTTAAATCACAAAGAAAGCGGATATATCCGTTCACATTTAGTGTCTACTATACACCCACCTTTCAGCGCATCCTCTGTCTCGAGGAAGAAATGTGCAATTCTAAGGCACAGGGGAAATGGTGCTACGCTTAACCCAACTGATCTGAGCTTCTGCTACTCAAACTGGCACATACAATACACCAGCAGCAAAGGGAGGAAAAGGCAGCATGCTGTTTAAATACCAACTATGTTAACTCATGGATTATACAGCACACTTCATGTATTTCATGCCTTCAACTAATTGCTTAAGACATCCTGCTCTAGTGTAGATGGTAACAGTAGTGTGCCCTCAGTCTTCATTAAATGCCAGCTCTTAATAACAGACTCCAAAAGGCCTTTAATTGCATTTAGTTGCAGCTCCTGAACTTTAAAAGTTGTTAATCAGATTTCTATGTAAATGGAATGACGATTAAAGGTTAAGTACAGGTTTCTGAAATTTCAGCAGTTGAAGACGTATTGCCCTTAACAGGAAAGAGAAACTACCAGCCTTGACAGGAACTAAACATCTTAATTAAATACTCAGAAGTACAGTACTTATTTCTGTGTGAAGTTCTATTTTCAAATGTCAAACTTAATCAGGCACTTGACAAAAACGTGCAATATCCCTACAGCATAGAAGAACAAAAATGCCTTGGGATTCTTTCCTGAGGAAACACCTGTACATCTCCCGGTCCTCAGCTCCCAAACAAATCCAAATTCTCAAATCCAAATTCTCCAAGCCACTTGTCCCAAACAACGAGAAGGAAAGTTTTATGGCTCTAAAACTGCAGGAGTCCAGCTGAGAAATAGGATACAACATTTTTCAACATGTCAGCTTTTCTCCTGCTCACTCAGTTTATCCCTGTAACAAGCGTCATGCTGCCAAATAAACATAAGGGTCCTCATAAATCTGACTTGCAGAGATTTATTTCCCTTGAGGGTACAGCCCATCAATTATCACCAGTCAAAAGTATAAAAACTTCTTTGTCGGGAGTAAATTTAGTATGTCTGTACGGTGGTCTGTGAGCAGCTTGTTGCTCTGTGTTTTGGTGCTGAATACTACTGAAAGCATCCAGGCGTGCTGCTTTCTGCTGCTGAACTTGAACCCTGAGCTACCCAGGACATTCGCATCGACCAAGCAGTTCAAGCCCTGTGCTCCCTCCCTCGTGCTGCTGCTGGTAATTAATCCAACCTGCACATCCGTAACCTACAGACTCATTATAACAAATATAAAAACTGAATATGTCAGTTGGACAGAAGTCCAAGCCCTGTTTGAAACCTCACTTAAGATTTATTCCAATTAATTAGGATTCCAGTCTCCGATTTCAACTGATTTGCAGGGATATATGCATTTTGTTGTTGGTGTGCACATTCTGCACTTACTTAGAGGGCTATACAGCAGTGACAAACAGACCTAAGAGGGAACCATAATAGGATACTTCATGCCAAAACATTACAAAATCAGAAGTATTTCATGCGACTCAGGGTTCAAATCCTAATCTGAGTGAACAGCACGTGCACCCAGCATTAGCTCAGAGGCTGAATAAGGGACTTGAGGACCAAAGACCTTTGCCTTGGGTCATACAGACACTGGGATCAGCTGCAAGAGAGACTCACCCATCTACTTCACATACATGGCAATTTGACTACATAGCAAACAAATTCGCACACATCTTCATATACCACCATGAATGTTAATTAAAACAAAACAAACCCCTCCCCCCCAACTGGAAGTACCCGAGTATTTGTATAACTAGATACAAAACTACACCCATTTCTTAAAGAATTAATATTTAAAACTAGATTTTTAAGTCTGAGTTGTTTTTTAATGACAAACTACATCTGATCCTATGAGAATATATTTTTCCAGTAAGCTTTATAGCAGCTATAGCAACTGCTAGCCCACTGCAGCAGCGCTGCATAGGAGAGAAAAATCAGCCAAGAAAAAATGTGTACAGGGGAGGTGACTATTATACTTAAAACCCAGGGCATGAAAGAAATCTTGCAGTGGAAGCTGCACAGACAGAGTTTGCCTCCAAGCAATATCAAATAGTGAGAAAGAAACGGTGTAAGGAACAATGGAATTTAATTAAAGTGAGTAACAGAACTGTATAACCACCAGTTGCTTTATCTTCTTTCAGATCAATTAAAAACTTCATCATAGTGACTTGAAAAAAACAAGGACAAGCAAAGAAACTTCCACCCACCTCTTCGTAATATGCTGCTGTAATAGGAGACATTACCCACAAAAGTGATTTACCAAACAGTGACAGGCATGTGAAGGAATAAAAGTGGATTAAAAGAAGGAAGTCTGCTATAGCTAAACCCAGTATTGTTGATTAATTATATATAACAGGCTTTTAAACAGATTTCGCAAGAATGGCTACAACATCACATTTAAAAAAGCCTACGTTTTGTAAATTCATATGTAATCTCTTGCATTTGTCAGGAATAACGTGAAGACTTCCAGATCTTGCACCTTTCAGAGTTTTCAAGAAGATGGCACCAAACAGCCCTGTTTAACAAGCACCAGACTAACAAAAAAAATGTTTCCCTGACTGTTTAAACCCATTGGCATTTTCTAGTTGACCAAATCCTTGAAGATTCAACCACATCTGAATCCACGACTGTGACCCAGAGGCAAAGCACCTAACAGAGAGACACAGCCCATAAAATGAGTTGCGTGAAGGGTTTATACAAAAGAACAGCTAAATACTAGGGCAGCAAATGTAGGCTTCAGTATGAACAAGCCTAGTGACTCCAAGACATTGATAAAAGGGCATGTTCCCCTTTGATATCAACCCAGCAGCCACCATTTCAAGCCCAGCTTATAAGGCCACTGACATCTTTGAAATGACATCAGAACTAGAGAACCTCTTTGTCAAACTTACAATAACTATGGGTTTATATTCCTCCCATTCCCAAATGGATGGAAGTGCGTAGCAGCGCAGTGCTGTCAGCAGTCTGGTCTTGGAGGCTTAATATCACAGACTTCAGCAAAAAAAGTGCCCCTGACCTTATTCCAGAAATCTGTATTTCTGTAACGCTTCAGGGTCTTCGACATTATTACAAATATCCTGATGCCAGAGGGGGGAGCTCACAGCATAGAGAAGATTCCCATTTTCAGGCTTGGGGGAAAAAACAATAAAAATTTCAAATTGTTTACAACTCCTGTGCATGAGCCGTTCCAGACTTTTAAAGTACCCATCAGGATTGCTATCCCTTCTGCCTTTTATGCTGCTCTACAAAAGGTACAGCACCAGGCCACCAAAATGCCAACGTTAAGCAGATTATAACGTTTCTGAACATATTCCATTACAGTAGATACTTGAATGCCTTTCTGCATCAGGGAGCCTTTTCCTCCCCCTTTCATGAGCTTATCAAATGATGCTAAACAGTAACGCTTGCATCTAATGATACTAGGGACCTTGTAATGGGATTAGGAAAAACACCATCATTAGTTTCAAGGAGGAATGTGACCTTGAAGACATTTCTTATTCCGCACTTTAAAGGGATGCAGTAGGAACAATGAAATTAATTCCTACGTAGGAATGAGGAATGGGCAGGAAGAAGCAAGGGGCTTTCAATTCCCAGGTAGACACTGTCTTTCCTCCCCTATTTCTGGTAGGTAAAAAAGCAAACAGATTACCAGAATGAAACCTGGAACAGAGAAGGAAAAGACAGACCCTTCCTAAAGGCAGTCTGAAAGGCTCTTGGCTCAACAAAAGCCGGTTTTAGCCAAGCATCCAACTTCAAACCACTACATGCAACGGCCAGTATGAAACTACAGTTTCTTCCCCGACACCCACTTATCTGACCCCCGAGTCAGATCAGCGAGTGGCACCGCACAAAGCGCCAAAGCTCCTTGTTGGGACAGGGCACGGGGGCTGCGAGCACACAAACATCAGTGCCGGCTGAGCTCTGCTTTTTCCACAACCCTGACAGATAGTGTCATTCGAGTCTTCCAAGGGCTCTGCAGACAGCCACACATCAGGACGACTCGCCTGCAATCCCACCTGAGGCCTCCGGTTGGAAAGCGCTGAGCCCCCAGCTTACTTTCCAAAGTACTTCTCAGCACTGAGAATACTCTGCGCCCTGCTGAAACACATTCGATTTGGCAACTGTTCAAATTCTTTTAGATAAAATTTCTCCAGCAAGGCCTGCAACCATTGCTTTTGTTTACTCAGAAAAGCGTAAGTGCTTCTGGAATCACTATGTGGCTTCCAATATCCAAACCAATCATGCATGTCATTGTTTCCTTTGGTAAAAACATTTCTTTAGATTGCCAAAAGGAAGAATAAATGCAATAGCAACATTTTAAAGCTAAGAGCCTGACAAAAAAAAAACCCACAACACTTTGTATTTTTACAGGATCTAAAGGAAACAATATACTGGTACTGTTGCTCAGAAAGGAGCCGCACCTGAACAGCACCGTGACATCTCCATCCAGCCTTTTACTACCTTCCTGTAAAACACCTCTCTTTCTTTCAGTCTTCGAGATGCAGGATGTGTATTTGTCCATATTCTCCCCAGCAGGAATCCCAGAGCCTGGTCCCTTCTACTGAAATTCTAGCTTACATGAACATCCTGAGGCTACTGCCATATAGTCAGTTTTTAATGATAATATTCTTCTGCTGCACTGCTATAGCACAATAGAAGTGGGGATTTGCTTTGTTTGTTTTGAAAACTGAAAGAAAACCAGTGCAATATATCAGGTCAGAAAGCAACCCGGTCCAGAAGACTAGATATTTGAATTCAGGTTCCAGCTCTGGCTCCAACCTCTCTGAATATTCATTTTACTGGTGCATGGTATTGAACAGCATCAATGATAGGGAGGGGGACAGATAAGTCCAAACAAAAACTACACTGTCCGCAACGGGCAAAAAGACAAGAGTACGTTTGTATAACACCTTAACCCTTACAAAAGCCAACGCTAAATCCTGCACCGACATAAAATGCCAGGTTCACGCTGAAGTCTTCGCAATGCGTGTGAAACTGGCAGGGTAATGCCACTGGGTGGAGCCAGGATAAAGCAGATGGCTGCAACATAAATTTCAGCACTCTGCCAATTTTGCTACCACTTAAGTGCTGGCTTTCTCAAAAGAAAAGCTGCCGCTACCATGGCAAATTCCGTCCTTCGAGATTCAACCGAACCCCCTGTACCGATTTCCTCCTGCTCCTAAATTTCAGAGATTAACAGTGTATTTATTTACTCAGAACGCTGCACAGACACCAGCCATCACTTCACGCTACCACAATTATTAAAACCACCTTCTTGCATCCCCTGTAACACCACAAAAAAAAGAGGGCTGTCAGATTGAGAGATGAAGGGACTACCTACCATTTCAAGCTTCTGGGTATTCATTTGACAATCTATTATGCTGTAATCTGTAAAGCCCAACCTTCACGGCTCAAGACTGCAGTCGGACATGCAGACCTGACTCAGTAATGCAAGTCCATGTGTCCAGTTATGCTATGGTATATTTAACATATATACATGTACCTTGAAAAAAAGTTAAGTACTGTATGCCTTCTAACCATGAACAAGAGTTAGAAGAAACGAATAGACAAAACCTACATTAACTTGTCTCCATTTCAGATAATTACTTGTGAGGTTTTTTAAGACATTTGTGACTCACAAGGGAGTCTGTAAATTTACCGTCTTCTGCAAGCGAATAATGTTGGCAGCTATGAGTTACCTATTTATTGGTGTGTGATACCAATCTATCTTCAATGGATAAGAAAAGCTGTTACTTAAGAGTTCTCCCTCCCCCTTTTAGCATGCACAGCTTCTAGCAAATATAATTTTTTCAAATGCAAAAAAAACCCCCAAGTTAAAAAACCCCAAAGCAACAGTCTCCACAGCAGTTGATAGAAAAGAGAGGAGGAAGATAGAAGTTACATTACTCAGCTGGGCAACACGACAGGGAGATTTGTCACTTTTATTTACCACTGATAAAATCGGGAGGCTTCGGAGAGACCACACAGGATGGAAGAAAGCTACTGGACCAGGAATCAAAGAGATCCAGAGCATATTTTCAGTTCATGTATCAGTTTGCAGCATAACCTTCATTTCTTCTCTTTCTCAAGCCACGTTCTTTGCCTCAAGCAACATTTAACAGAGAATTTTTTCTGAATATCTCTTCAGTGACAAGTATACTAGGGGTCTGATCTTTGCTGGACTCTCTTAATATTACCAAGATGCAAATAAAAATGGCACTGAGAATAGATGCATCTGTAACATGGCTCCAAGGAAGGGCAAAAAAATCCAGGACCGCAGTTACCCCCACAAAGGCAATGCTTCCCAAGATAAGATGGTAAGTGAGAGTAGGTTACAGTCAAACAAAGAAAAGGCAACAGCACGTTTTAAAATACACTGTGCACTTTAAAACCTACAGACTTACAAATCACTGTCAAGTATGAGCCAGCAGCTCCCAAGTGCTTCCTTATTCCCTTCCATTAGTCTGCTGCTTTTCCCCCGATCCTATCAGTCATAAATGGAGGACTAATATATACCTTTATTTTCAAAAAGTTTAAATGCATCACAGTCCAAGTGTAAATAATTTATAAATCAAGGCAAGTAAGATTCTGGTACATGGCTGCAATGAGGATAAAGCTTTTAAGAGAAGGAAGATGCGTGCACATACATATAAACACAGACACACAGTTCGCCGATGCCAACGAAGACTTCACAAGGAAACCACCACTCCCCCCCCCCCCCTCCTCCTTCAGATTCCCTTGATTTTAATATTGGTCCTTCAACCAAAAGCTCATTACTAATCCAATTTTAATGTCACTTGAATTCGTACAAATAAGGAGACCACACAGGGAGCTGATGATTTTAATTCTGGCACTTAAATCAGAAGTGTGAAGTTAAATGCAACGCATACCCTCCCCCTTTCGTTAATTCTACGTTTAATTGCAATGTCTTGTTCTTCGAAATCCCAACTTGCAAGGCAGTATTTAGAACTAAATCAAACAGGCAAAGTTTCAGTCTTTGATAACCCACGAGCTCGTGGATTGGCTCTCTCGCATCTCATCCATCATTGTGGATGGCAGGACTATAATCCCAGTGATTTTCCTGGAATCACAGAAAATTGGAAGAGACCTCAAGAGATCACCTAGTCCATCCCCACGCCCCAAAGAACCTGTTATGTTGTCATGTCTGACAGATGCTTGGAAGTTTTTAAGGATGCTACGCAACAACAATATAACATCCCTAAATCATTCACTGCTTACATACACTACCCATTAGGTTAGACATACAGGGCAAGAAATGTTCAAGTCTCCCTTGCCAGTCTTTAAGCTCAGTACTTCCTACCCAATCACATCCTGGAAAACATATGATTCCACTCCTCTCTTCAACTCTCTTGATATATTTGAAAGCAAAGGCCTCCCTCCACCCCTTCCTCTTCTTATCTATAAGTAAATGGATTGTTTCTTTTTAACTCAAGTGTTTTTCTTCTAAATCTGCGATCATGCTGGTTGATCTCCTTTGAACTCCCCTCCCTGTTCTTTGGCTTCTTCCTTGACACCAGAGTCAAAGAGGACATAGGACTGCAGCTGAAATCTTTTCAACAATGACTAGAACAGGATTATTTCCAGACGTCCTGCAGACCATGCTCCTCTGGTACTCAGCAGGGCAATACTTGACTTTTTTTGGTGACATACTGATTCACATCTCATTTGTAACGCCATGTACCACACAACTCCTTGGCGAAAGATGAGACATACCCAACTCTCCACTTCACATCCATACGTGGACACAGTCAAATGCATACCTCTCCTTTTAAATTTAGTTTATTGAGATCTTCCAAATTCTAATCGTATTCTCCAACATGCTTCCAAGCCCCGCCTTCCAGAACTGTATTGGCACATTTTATGATTCTCTGCTGCATTATTCAAGACATTAACAAACATATTGAATAGCAACAAGCCCCCGACAAAGCACTCAAAAGAGCCATTAGATAAATCCCTTAATAGCAAACCCTTCGTAACTTCTCCTTTCCCAGCCAGTTGTTTACCCCACCTCATTACAATTTTATCTACACCATGGTTTCCAAAGTCAATTATAAGAAAAAGCATACGAAACACCAGTAGAAGGCTTACTGTCACCAGGACATAGGCTACCCACTGCTCCTCCCTCCTCCACAATCCCTGCCACCAACTCTCAGAAGGAAATTAAATCAGTTGACAGCTTATGCTTGACATACAGCAATAGTAATTCTTCCTCTGATTTTACATATTACTCAGACCGTTTATGGGTTTCTACATTTTTTTTGAGAAGTCAGTTAACTGCTTCAGAAGTCCCTGTGTTCTCCCCCTGTTTGCCTGACTCCTTTTTTAAAAGGCTGTGCCTAGATTCTCCTTTTTATGGTTTCCCACAATCTCCTGATATTTTTGAAAAATGTTATTCTCCTTGGATGAAGGTGTTACTTGTGCTATGATTGTCACGGAGCAGAGGGATGAATAATGATGATGACCAAGGGTAGGTTATGGGGGAGAAAAAAAAAAAAGACAGAGATAAAAATAAAATAATAAACCACAAGTTCTCTAACCCCCTCATTTAAATCCAGCAGCGTTCTTAAAGGCAAGGGGAGACTGGGCAAGACCCACTGAGAAAGCCTGGTAAAGGCTTGCTGCAACTCAATCCTTGGTTAGCCCTTGTAGAACGGGAATCTGTAACCGATACATAACCAAGAAAGGGGGGAAAAGGAAGAAGAAACACAGGCACATATTGAAAGAAAAAAAATCACTGAGTTTTGGAAGTACTGTATCTTTTCATGTCGTAAAACATCATCTGCCTTTAAACTACTGAATTGCAGAAAAAAGTTATCCCATAATTGCTACACGTTTTGCCTGGGATTTGTTCTGAGGCTCCTTGCATTGTCGTTCGTTAACAGCACGACATATTCTTACACTCCTCTGACAATACACAATAAAGTTCTTTTTCAGCTGCTTAGCAGATGGCATGCAAAAAGCCTGGTTTTCTGTGGCACTGGTTCTCACGGTTGATTCATCTCATGTATATCGCAAAACACAAGCTCTGGCTGAAGCGTCTCCCATGGCCAGGTCATGGACAGTACTACTCTCCTCTGCAGGTTTCTATACATTTATTATCCTGCAGTCTTTTGCTCAGAGGCAGCCCTAACCAGGTCACATATCTACACCAAATCTCCAGAAATGCCGAAAGCTAAATTTTAATCTGCCAGTAAAATGTGAATTATCAAGGTTTTAGAGAACAAAAGTCAGACAACAAAACAGCAAAGCTCTCACACGGGCAATCAGGCTAAAATGACACCTAATCTAAACGGCTACTTTTCCTATTCTCAGCATGTTTCCTGCATTTAGAATTTTTTTTCTTTAAGATTTGGTCTCTTTCTCTGAATGGTCCCGATCTACTCTGGCCACTTCTCTAACAATTGATTCAGTATTAACCTTCCAGAACGAAGACTATAAAAAAAGGACAATCTCCTCCTCACACATCAACCTATCTTCACTCTGTTTGGGTTTGTCAAGTGGCATTAAAGAAGATATATGCAAAACAAACATAAAAAAAAGTTTTGTCGTTAAGTTACACAGTCTTGTGCCACTGGATTTCATAGTCTTTTCTTCAGATTTGTCCAACTTTTCAAATAAGTATTGATTTCTTCAGACTTGAATTCATTTACGGTACAGCAGAAGGAAGGATAGCAGGGCGACAGCTAGTACCAACTTAGATGAAATTCTCTGCAAGCAGAAAGGGAACCCACAGAGAAACATCCAAAACACATTGATTTGATTTCTCTATTTGTCCTGGTTTCAGCTGGGATAGAGTTAATTTTCTTCCTAGTAGCCAGTATAGTGCTGTATTTTGGATTTAGTATGAGAAGAATGTTGATAACACGCTGATGTTTTCAGTTGTTGCCGAGTAGTGTTTAGTCTAAAGTCAAGGATTTTTCAGCTTCTCCTGCCCAGCCAGCAAGAAGGCTGGAGGGGCACAAGAAGTTGGGAGGGGACACAGCCAGGGCAGCTGACCCAAACTGGCCAAAGGGGTATTCCATACCATGTGACGTCATGGCCAGTATATAAACTGGGGGGAGTTGGGGTGGGGGGCGATCACTGCTTGGGAACTAACAGGGCATTGGTCGGCGAGTGGTGAGCAATTGCACTGTGCATCACTTGTTTTGTGTATTCCAATTCTATTATTATTACTGTTGTTGTTGTTATTGTTATTATGATGATTATTTTCTTCCTTTCTGTTCTATTAAACTGTTCTTATCTCAACCCATGAGTTTTACCTTTTTTCCTAATTCCCTGGGTGAGGGGGAGTGAGTGAGCGGCTGCGTGATGCTTAGTTGCTGGCTGGGGTTAAACCATGACACTACTTAAATCTGACATTTGTCAGGAAGAGCAGACGAGGACTTTCATTCACTTCCTTCAGGTGTAAATCTGCCCATAACAAGCTTGTGGGAAACACGGACTGGTGCAACATATTTTCTGACCAAAGTGCCTGCATTCTTCAGTCCATTTCTAGTTATAAATTTTAAACCCATAAAGAGATAATAAATTATGAAGATCATGGACTATAGCAGAGTGAGTTTTGATTCAAGTAGCAGTTCCTCCATTCGACTGCAGTCACACAAAGAATGTACCATGTTTTACCCCTTACCTGCCTCTTAGCTCAGCTGAAGACCCTTGTTTCATGTTCTTGGAGCAGGAAGAAACAGGAACTGCCACCTACCCTTCCCATACCACCCATTATTTTAACACGTTCCCCTTTTTATTCTCCTCCTAAGGGAAGCAAGCTCAACTTTTTCCACCCTTCTTCAGATGGCAGTTTGTAAGTGTGCTATGATCTCCCCTGCACCTCTCTTAATCCCTTTCTTCTTCTGCAAATACCCTTCAAGATGAGCACAGATAATTCAGGGCAGATACCTACAGATGAGGCTTGCAACATACTTTGAGAAAGGCAATCCTTTACGCACTCTAGCAGCTTCATAGTTTGGACCAGTTTGCACATTAAGAGTAGGCTCTCACTGAACTTTCTAAAAATGACACCCACTTTCCTGTCTTTGGCTAATTTAGAACCAAGGAAGCTCAACAAATGATTTTATTTCCCCCCTAAATACACACTTGCTATCTTATTTAAACACCTTGCAGATTCATCAGTCCCTTCTTGTCCCAAGAAACCCAAAAGATTTTGTAGCAGATGTCAAAATTTGCTGTCTTCCTGCACAGACCTTTTGCAAGACCACGAATAAGCCTGATAACCACCAGGAGGGTCAGCAAAAAAAACAGAGTTAACCTTTCTTCTTTCCATTAGGATATTTTTTCACTGATTGTTACTTTATGCCTCCTGGTCATTTTTTTAATTGATTAAAAAAAAAAAAAAAAAACAATAAAACAAAACACCCTGCATTTCAACCACTGTCTGCTTAGATTTGTTGGTTAGCCCTTACAAGTGCACTGAGTGATTTAAAAGAAAAAAAAGAAAAAAACCACCAACAACAACAACAAAAAAAAAAACACCACTCACAAGAGCTAATTTTTTCCCCTACAGAAATAATTTGTAGAATCTTTTGTACATGTAAATAAGACATTTCTGCTTATTCTCCAATCCTCAGCTGGAGGCTTTAAGGAAAGGCTGCTTATCTTCCTTGGCACCTCAGTGACTTCACACTTCTCCTTCCTAAAAAAGTCTTCTGACATACTGCCTTTGAGCTTAAATTAATTTCAAAGTTCCTTCTACAGCCTCTAGCTCTGCCTGTATGTCTTTATGATCAGAAGAGAAGAGTTTCTGGGTAGCTTCCTCATCTACACTCGCAAAACTAAAGACTGGTTTCAGAGAAATCATTCAGGTTTCCCGTAATGTTTTCTTTTTTTAATACATAATCTTGTACAATTCAACAAAACCACAATGTCTTCTGCAGGCTTCTTGCTCTTAACACTCTAAAGATATATCAGATGTATTTGATCCCTAAAACCCACAACAGTCATCTTCACTTCCCCCCTACTGCCCACTCTAAAAAAATATTTCAGCTTATTAGTTTTCCTAGGGCTTGATTTCTAAATGTTAAGTTATTTCTGCCAAATAAACACACCTCCGACCTTGGCAGCCATACTATTTATCTATTTGCTGGTTTTCTTTCTGTTCAAAGGAACATGATTTCAAGACTGGACAACTGAAAACCAGCAGCCAACTAAGAGTTTTGCTTCCTCTGCCTGTTTAGGACTTTGCAATTCAGCAATTCTGCCCATTTTATTATTTGATACTCAGCCTGCTCCTCTGGATGCCTAACGTAACTGTACTCTAGGAACTACTACTAAGCAGCTCAAATTACTCATTTTGAACCAGCCACGGTACTTTACGTCAGACAGCAATCCAACATTTAACCTAAAAAGCACCTCCCTCCGCCTGTGGGCTCTTGAACCGGCCATTGCAAGAACCAGTCAAAGACAAGGTCTCAATCAAATGGTTCCGACTCTTCCACTTACCCACCTTAAACATCAGGAATGGAGGATGGCAGCCACCGCAATTTTGTTAACAAGTTCTAGTCTCTGATCTTTGTAAATAAAATGAAATTTTTAAAAAAATTACACTCCATTTCCACTCCTCAATCCACAGACTAATAAAACCTGCTAATACACTCCAATTTTTACAGCATAGTATTTTTGTCCCTATATGTGGTCCTCTCTATTTGAATTTTTATCTCACTAGACAGAGGAATTCTTTAAATAAAGGCATGTTCCTCCACCTCCTACAAAAAGTCTGTCTTCCATGCATAGTCTGCAAACAGCTTTACAGATTTCCACTGACATTTGTCATTGCACTACCTTTGCATAACGCACTCTATAATTTGGTTTTCTCAATCACAAGGGAATCCAACCACCTAATTTTTGTTTAACTTGGTTTTTAGTTTTATTTGGTGCCTATTTTTCATTCAGTCGCTTCATCTTTAATTTTTATGTAATTTCATGCATCCTCCTTCTTGCAATATGTTGTTGTTTGCAAGTGATTTGTTCACTGATGGGGACAGTTAGATAGCAAATATTTACTTTACTACTGAAGACAAATATTTGACATCTATCACCACCCAATTTTCATACGGATAACAAGATAGTCCTTCTTGAATTATCATGACAACTGGATTCATCCACCTCTGCCTGAAGAGCCATCATGTATTTTCGACATTTTCATTTGTAAAGATATAAAGACAGAAAATGTTAGAATTCACTGTTTTCTTTGTCACTGCCCCACTATCTTTAAGATCACATATTTAAGTTATACTTGCTGAAAGGGCCCATTATTCATTTTTTCCTCTTAAAAAAAAATTTCCTCTCTCTAAAAAATAATAAGCAAAAAATAGCCTTTACTCTGTGCCCTTAATCTGTTAGGTCACTGAGTAGTCTTGTCTTACATTTTATTAGAAAGAAGAAGTCTCATGCCTTCTTAATTGCTACTTATATTCTGTAGCAAGTTTTCTGCAAAATGTTCCACTTCAATCTAATTGTCTCAACCCATACCATGCTCCAAGTCAGCTTTTTAGGCTGAGTAGTTCTGAAGTGCCTTAAACATGAATGTCATAGAAGCTGAATAATCTTTGGGCTCAAAAAGCCGTTCCTTTTTCGGGGGAGAGCCCACTAGTTTGGAAAATCAGACTGTATTTAAGAAGAAAGAAAAAACACAACAACCACAAAAAAAACCCCAGATTTTTCTACTTTTTCCACAATGTTCTTTCATTTCATTTGAATACTTGCTGTACATCAACTTGGTGCTTCTCTTCCTATTCTTTCTCTTGTCTGTTTAGGTTTCAAGTATGACTGTGATTTCTTGGGAATCTGTTCAGCAGGAGAAGAATTCAGTTTCAGCGTGAGCTTCCGTATGCGTCTGTGGAGACACCCTGGCTTTTGATGTGGATAATGCATGAACACAGAACATTCAAATTCTTGGAGCAACTGGATGGCCATGTCTTAAAAATCAGTTCCCCATTTTCACTACATACTAATATTGGTAGTGCTGAAAGCATAAGAGAAAATCTTGTTATCCATTCACATATGGAAACAATATAGCACTGACACAGGTGCCTGGCTCCATTACTATACCCAACCCCTTCACTTTTTGAGGAATGACATTTTTAATCCCTAACATGACAGATTTTGCTAAACAGATAATGAACTGTTATCCATAGATCACCCCATTTGCAAGTTGACAAATAGCAGAATATAAATGACAACTTTATTCATTATCCTCATAGTCCAGAAGTGACAGAGATATTCAATAAACACACAAAACTCCCTTGAGCTACTCTGAACCTTGGAGATTCAGGCTGGGCTATTTCCCAGTAAAGATATGGAAATCAGCCTCAATCACCTTCTGAAAAAGGTTCTACCTTCGCTTATTACAAAAATATTGTCTTCATCCTGCAAGGTGCTGGGCAGTCTGGCCGTAAGCCAGCAAAGCACTTAAGCAAACAGAAGACTTAAAACATGCGAACGGTCCCAATCACGCCATACATCTAATTGCTTTTCTGGATTAGGGCCAAAGTACTCAACACATTGTAGATCAAGACCTCACTGACAACACTGATATCCCCCGTACATGCAAATCTCAGACACACAAAAATCCAGCAGCATCCTTGAAGCCTGCTCCCAACTGCTGCTCTATCAATCTAAACACCAGATAGCAACAGATAATTTCTAGACTATTAGTTCTATCCTAGGATTGAAATGTTCAACAAGAACCCACTCAAATTCTGATAGATTATGGCACACGGATTAATCACTTATCTCTGCAACTCAGAACTTGCAGGTCAATATTTGCAAATAAATCTCTCTCCACCTCAAAATGCTCCTTTTTCCTTAACGTCTGCCCAAGGTTTTTACTGATCAGACAATGACTAAATTGAATCTTTTCCCATTCTGCTTTTAGTAAATGGTTTCTAGAGGAAACCCAAAATGGACTATTAAATTTTATTCATAATAGAAATTTTTCTAAACAAAAACCAAAATAGCTTTTCATGCTGTGCTGAAAACAAAGCCTAGCAAAGAGACAGGAATGCACAAAGTGACCTTAATAAAATGACAACTCAACAAACAAGAATATCAAACCTCTTCAAATCAGGTTACAGAAAAGATTTTTAAATGGCCGTCTAGATCTTAGGAAGCACAAAACCTTCTCTGACCAAATTACTTTCAATTCTTCACAACTGTGTTCAGGAGAGGAAATCATCACCAACACAGAAAATCAATAGGAAGTGTTCCAGACAATAATGCAGCAGTAAGGAAGGACCAGAACAGTAAATTCAGGGAAGATAGGAGTTTGGGGAATGAAGAAAACAAGTGAGCTCAACAACAAAATAGCTGCTGAACAGCCTCTGCATCCAACTGACACTCAAAAATAACACAGCCATTTGTTTCATCAACCAGACCATATGAGAATAAAGACCTGAAAGGATATTACAGGAACAAATCCCCAAAAGAAAACAAAGGGTCTTTATAAATAATGTATCAGAGAATTTAAACATTAAGCCACAATAGCCTTTACTTTGCTTTTCACAGCCTTTGCTTTAGCACACACTATTATAAGGCAAACTATCCACCTTATTTCATTTGAGCAACTTGTCCAAGGTTATACAGAAAACCAAAGGCAAAATCAGGACTGACCCACACTGTTTTCCAACCTGATACTCTGCTACAGCAAGTCCCGCTTCCGACAACAGGAGTCTAAAAACACCGACTAATGCCTTGGAAAAACGGGTAATTTACAGGCTTTACCCTTAAGATTTAAATACAAGATTTTCCCATTCTGTGCAAGAAAGCAACACCAGCAAGTTGCTTGTCACCATACAGCTGTATATACAACTTGCATGAATATTTTTAGTTAGAGCATGAACTTACCCTACAGTAATATTCAACACACTGCATACAACGGACAGCGAAACGACTAAAAGCATGAACAGATTAACCTAACAAAGGTGATCATAATCCAAGGATGGGGAGGTTCAGAAGCTGAGGGGGAAGCTTAGGGGTAGACAAGAAACTGTGGGAGTGATGTGTCCAGTGCTGGGCCCCCCAGTGCGAGAGAGATAGGGATATACTGGAGAGTGCAGCGAAAGACCATGAAGTTGGTGAAGGGTATGGAGCATCTGTCCTATGAGAAAAGGCTGAGAGAGCTGGGAATGCTCAGCCTGGAGAAGAAAAGGCTCAAGGTGCATCTTATCAATGTGTATAAATACCTGAAGGGAGGGTGCAAAGAGGACAGAGGCACAGATTGCCCAGAGAGGTTGTGGAGTCTCCATCCTTGGAGATACTCAAAAGCCATCTGGATACGGTCATGGGCAACTGGCTCTGGTTGCCCTGGCTT
Source organism: Astur gentilis (assembly GCF_929443795.1). Lineage (NCBI taxonomy): Eukaryota > Metazoa > Chordata > Aves > Accipitriformes > Accipitridae > Astur > Astur gentilis. The sequence goes on from NC_064890.1 coordinate 2,799,558, forward strand.
GAGGAGGCAGGTTGGACCAGATGACCTCCAGACGTCCCTGCCAAGCTCAATCATTCTGTGTGATTTGGTGAGAATTCGAGACAAAATGGGGCAGATAAGAAAAAAGCATGTCTTAAACCCAAAGGCTCCTTTAAAACAAATGCAACTACTTGGGGCCACACTACTGACGATCAAAATGAGAAAGTCAGCTCTGTTCAAAAGAAACTGTAATTTGAGCCTAACTTCTTTTGTCCAAAGGGATGGTCACTCTCCCATCAATTAATGAGCCATTTTCAAGACTGCAAAAATAAGCTGAGGCTCAGCAAATATTTCGTGGAAATAATTTCAGATTCATTAAGTGCACCAAGTCAGCTTTATTCTGCTAAGCCAGCAAATAATTTAAGTGAAGTCTCACAGGCAGTCTTGCTGGCATTACTTGCAAAACCAAATTAAGCAGGTGCATAAAAGCCAGCATCATCAGGATCTTACTTAGGTGCTGGGACTGACGATATTTTAACACAACCATCAGACTCTGTAGTAAGGCACAAAAGAGCAGCTATGAACTCAATTACAGACCAGTGCATCTAGAAAAGCTCACATTCACCTCAAAACAATCAGTCTTTGCCCTTGGGTGGACTAGCCATTGGTTTGGGGGTTTTTTTCCTTCCCTAGCACCACACGGACACAACACCCCAAAAAACCCCAAATTTGATGCTCTGAAGCTCAAAAAAGAGCAACAACCTCTGCAACCATTGTCAGCACAACGTGAGCATAATCACTGGGCTACTCCAGCTCCTTCAATACCATGTAGAGCCTTTTCAAGCAGATAATGACATAAAATAAGCTGAGCTTCAAAAATTTCAATTCTGTGCTCATAAAGGTATTTTAAATACTCTACACACCTCCAAGAAGTTCTACCTTTCCAATATCTTAGCTGGGACTACAGTGAAAAGATAAAGACATTTTCAGCAGGTGGAATGCAGGGACGCACGATAACAGGCAAGCTGTGGGTGTGAAAGAGCCCTGCTCAATACAGAAAAGAATTGGAAAGCAGAGAAGTAGAGGAGCTCTTCAACAGATCTTTTGTCTACAAGATAGCAAAAATTTTACATCATTTTTTGAAAAAGTTTGCTTCTCGACTACCATTCCCCTAGGGAGGGTTTCACAGAATTGGGATTATAATCATACTACTATTAAATTAGCTCTGCATTGAGCTGAAGAGTTGCAAACAGTACCACATATATCTGATTAAACTATTCAGCATTAGAGAGGTTATTCCGAAAGTAAAAGCACAAAAAAAACCACTTAAATACCGCCCACTCCCTTGTTCTTTCCTTGCCAAGCATGCACATGGTTGCACATAGCTTTAGAAGTCTGTCCCAAGCTCTAAATTATGCCTGTGTAGCAAACTAGTGTGCAATACTGGAGTTACTCGAGTACTGATATATAGGGATTATATTGAGCAACTAGACTGACCAATACCTGAGACTACTCATTTCAAGCTGGCTTAGAAGTTCTGTCTTGCAAAGCAGCTGGTGCCATAGAGGCCATTTGATGGATCTTTACTTCCAGAGTCTTTTAAAACTGAGCTTGTCTGGTTTTTCTCATTAAAGGTACTGTTTTGTCTTCAGATTAGGCTACAAAAGCCACATACAAATCTTTGTTCTCCAGTCAGGAAAACAAAAAGATCTAAAGTAGTAAATTTCCCGTGAAGTTAACTGTATTGTTCTACCCTGAATGTATTTGCTTACCGCACTGCTCTTGTTTTCCAACACCTACCCCTTTAGCAGACACCAAGTTACACTTCTGAGGGGGCTGCAGCTGAGAAGTGTTAAAGGGATTCACATTCCTTCTCTACAACCTTAGAGAACCTTGTATTGGGTCTGCGTGGCAAGGTTTTGGTAGCGGGGGGTTACGGGGGGGCTTCTGTGAGAAGCTGCTGGAAGCTTCCCCTATGTCTGACAGAGCCAAGGCCAGCCGGCTCCAAGATGGACGCGCTACTGGCCAAGGCCGAGCACATCAGCGAGGGTGGTGGCACCTCTGGGAGAACATATTTAAGAAGGGAAAAAAGTTGCAGCAGGCACAGAAATGGCAGCCAGAGAGAGGAGTGAGAACATGTGAGAGAAACAACCCCACGGACCCCCAGGTCAGTGCAGAAGGAGGGCAGGAGATGCTCCAGGTGCCGGAGCAGAGATTCCCCTGCAGCTGTGGTGATGAAGACCACGGTGAGGCAGGCTGTCCCCCTGCAGCCCAGGGAGGTCCACGGGGGAGCAGATCTCCACCTGCACCCCGGGGAGAGAGGACCCCACGCCGGAGCAGGTTTGCTGGCAGGACTTGTGACCCCAAGGAAGGGACCCACGCTGGAGCAGTTCGTGAAGAACTGCAGCCCATGGGAAGGACCCACATTGGAGAAGTTCATGGAGGACTATCTCCTGTGGGAGGGACCCCATGCCAGAGCAGGGGAAGAGTGTGACGAGTCCTGGCCCTGAAGAGGAAGGAGCAGCAGAGACAAGGTGTGATGAACTGACCATAACCCCCATTCCCCGTCCCCCTGCACTGCTGGGAGGGGGTAGGTAGACCATGCGGGAGTGAAGCTGTGCCCGGGAAGATGGGAGGGGTGGAGGGAACATGTTTTGAGATTTGATTTTATTTCTCATCACCCTACTCTGGTTGACTGGCAATAAATTAAGTTAATTTTCCCCAAGTTGAGTCTGTTTTGCCCATGACGGTAATTGGTGAGTGATCTCTCCTGTCCTTATCTTGACCCACAAGACCTTTGTTATATTTTCTCTCCCCTGTCCAGCTGAGGAGTGGGGGGAGTGATAGAACGGCTTTGGTGGGCACCTGGCATTTAGCCAGGGTCAACCCACCACAATGAAGCCAAAAACTCTCAGGATCATTAATACAGCACAATATTGTGCATCCAAAAGAACATGTCCTCTCTAATAGATCACACAATAATCTTACACAGACCATGAAGAACTATTATAACTTGTGCAGGAGACTGTGTTTCTGTACCATCAATTAATATGTGAACCTTTAACTCGGTATTTAAGAAAATTGTTAATTATATAGCTCACAGCAAAGCTAAATGAAAAAGAGAAGAACGTTTAATAAAACCTCCAACCGGAATCCTTCGCCTTAAAAAAGCACCAAAAGAAAATACAAGGCTAGCACTTCCCGCTAATCACAGGAGGCTGAATTCTTGGGAACGTGTAGCACCTGTTACAGCACACAATGAACGATCCACTCAACATCACAATAAAGACTTCTCAAAAGGCAGAACACATTTTTGTGACCTTGGAGATAAGTCTCATAATCTCATTCTCATCTGCACCCACAGAATCCCTTCACTCGGGTATTTGATGTTTGGATTTTCGTTCAAATGACTTTGTGGAGAATGTCAATACATGTTTAGGTGGACTGTAAGAACGAGGAAATCATTTTGCTTCTGCTGGTGTTTGACTACAGAATACATTAAGCCTGTCAATGCAAAAATTCAGATTAACATCTAGCTAGTTTTCAGAAAATGCAGTCTATATAAAGCAGAGGGAATATAGGCATAACAGTAGATATGAAGCAGAAGTAACAAAGAACATTTCTCAAATTCAGTCTCTGAAGGATATTAAACCAAAGAACACTATGCTGAAAGAATCATTGCTAAGAAAGGGAAGTGGGATTTGGGAATACAAGGACCAAATTCTAACCTGCTTTATACAACCTGCAACCTCAGAGAATTTAAAGGAATCACACAGGTTGCGATTAAGGGAAGACTGACTTCTAAGCTGCCATACAAATTTCTACAAATCACATCATCTGATCTGCCTGTACTCAGATGCATTAAAGTACCTGTTGCAGTGAGATGCAGAGGCTTTATTCATCCTTCCAAATAACTCTGAGGTCCTAAGGTTTGAAAATCACAAATTAATAATTAGTATAAGCATAAAAAGAATCACAATTCTACTTTAAGCAAAGCGCTAACTACTTGCTGGTATGACAGTCCTGTCTTGAATGACACCACGCGTGACATTAGTGATGGAATTCTCTCTCCTTTAATACTACTTCCCGCTACAAAGCTGAATCAGAAGAATGTTCAAATTTAGACAGCAACATGACCTTTTCCAGGGCCTTGGCCTAACTCCACACCAAAAGCAGAATCAAAACCTAACCACGCACCAAAAATTATTTCCACAATTTAACTGTTGATACAAGTGTCCTAGCTCCTGGAATCTTTATTTTGTTCAGTAATCTTCTGAGTGTGAAGGCGAAAGTGCAGATTATCTGAAACATACTTACAAATCTATTTTCTAATTGCCGAAGCAGTGGATGTTAAGATGAGAAGAACTGCAAGGCGTGTAGGACACTGAAAAAATCCAGAGCATGTGACTTTGCAGAGATGGATGCCTCAAAAACAGGGCACCTCAAAATTGGTCCCATTGGAAAGAAGTTTCCTGTACAAAAGGTTATCCAACTGCAATTGCCTTGCAACACAGAAGGAAGCTGAAGCTTCTAGACCAAAAATATGGCTAACTTGGAAAAAAAAAATCTACAGCTGATTCTCTTACACAATACTGAAGAGCTACAAGCAACGTAGTTTTAAGAACATACCGATACAAACATAAGCTGTTGCTGTCCACGGCTGGAATTGCAATAGTTGAACGGTGTGTCTGATACCACACTGCAGACAAACTGAAGGACATCACTAGCTTTAATCGCTACTCAAATGCAAGGATCTGTACATACTAACAGGGAGATATTAACACTGCTTTTACTGAGATTACAGTTTTCGGAACACTCTCCACCGCAGTCGTCACCATCCACAGATCTTTGGTGATGTCTTAATTTTTCCACATTAAGACCAAGATGGGCTCTAAAGGAGAGACACCATTGTGAATTAAGGCAAATTATCAAGAGAGGTTAGCATGAGAGAACAATTCAAAGGCACCATCATTTATCACTTTGGCAGGTAACGTGGCTGGGAAATGCAGTTTTTCTAACAGGGCACCAGGCATGTGACACACTGATTAAACAGCAAGGGAATATAGCACCAAATCACGGTAATAAAGTGAGATCATCCTTTTATTGTGTCCTAGCTAATCATGTGTAAATCTACTGGTTTATTTCATTGTCCTCTGTGAGTAAAAAGGGAAAGATTTTTGATATCATGCTTAAGGGACCGCTCTGATTTACCTATTTATGGAGCTGCTGGGAGGTGTAACTGATTTGGATTATTCTCCCTGTCATATGCAGCAACTTCCAAATCCTTAAGCCTAGGAGAGAAAATTAATGACACGATTAACCTTTCTGCAATTGGAATGAATCTACCAAGTGGCAGACAAGAGTCCTGTTCATGCTGTCATCATGGGTATCGCACAAGGACATAGGTCAGCCCTTGGAAAAGAGAGCAACCAGCCCTTCGTCCTCCACCCTTCCATCTGACCTCCTGCTCCAAGCCTTTTCCAAAGGAAGCTCAACACAAGAGACTCAGCCATCAGCAAGGCTGGGCAAACAGCTCCCCTGTCTATTAAAAAAAATAAAAAGTTACACAAAGTGTTATTTTTCTTGGAGGTTTATCCCCCTTTAAAATCATGTTATTATAATGCAAAATTAGATCTGGGATTTTCAAAAGAATCTAAAGTAATTAGTTGCCCAACTCCCACTGGATTGCCAAGGGAGTTAGATCCTAAATGCCTTTGGCTCTTTTGGAAAACCCCACCCATCACAGAAATTTATAGGATGGCTCAATAAAAACTACAGAAAAACAAGTACTTAGTTGAGCGCAGTTTCAGAGTTATTTTTATAGCACTTTACAGGGCCCCTCAGCCACTACAACATTGGGAACAGTAGGCACCATCACCAAGTTTTCCACCAAAAAAGCTTTGGGAAACAACATTTCAGCCACAGAAACCATGGTAAAAAGTGATCGATGACATTCTGTTGCACTGCAATACTAAAAATAAAAGGCAATGCTCCAGTAAATAAAAGCACCAGAACCACATCACTCAAAACCACAGCATCTCAGCTAAGCACACATGTATTTTTCATTCTCTTCTCCTAGTGCTGCTCTTTGATGTTTTTTCAAGCAAATGCAAAACAGAGGGAGTCCAGCTTTTATTACTGGAAAGAATGAATTAACAATGCAACACATTTTATTATTATTTTAATCAGTTTCCAGCTCACAGCTTCACCAAGAGTACACCAACAATCACACATTTCTTAGGCCTTCTGCACTAAATGAGGACCCCAAAGAGCTTTACAAGGCATTTAATTACATACTAAGAGTAGAATGACTGTATACAGGCCACATTCAATTAACTAATTCCCTCATCTCCCCCTTTACTCAGGTGAAAATGGGTTTCTGTGCTTCCTAGCATGGACAATGTTACTGTCTTTTCCAGTCGCTTGCGTACAAGCAACGATTAACATCTGGATTCTACAATAAATACTGCTGTTATTTTTGCACAGTCTATATTTTGATAGATATGGGTCTTTCTTGTTCTTCAAGTGGGTCTTCAACACTGCAATATTTGAAGTTATACACAGGGCTGTGCTGAAGACCCCTATCTGAAAAACAGGGAAGAGAGAAGCAAAAAAAAAGGGCTCGGCTACAGACCGCCAGCTACCAGAAGCCTTATGGATGGCTGCCATCGCTCGTATTTGCTGCATGAAACAGGAAGCTTCAAGATTTAGTCTTGCCAACTTTGATCACAGACTGATCAACCATAAATACGGCAAACTAACTATGTAACATGGAAGTGAAGAGCAGTCTTGTCAAGCCTGGAAGCTCAAGCTGGATGATCGCTGCAGAACAAACCTGCATACAAAACTGATGTGAGACCTACCATCGATGTGAGACCTACCATCTCTTTGAAGTTTGCACACCAAGACAGGTAAAGAAGGGAAAGGAAAGACAACAAGAAACTCAGATCTTGTAAAACCAAAATGTTTTCAAGTTGCTCCTCCTTAAAGACTCAAGGTATCTACTACGCGCCGAAGACAGAATGAACACAAAAATAAAGTGCCATCAATATTATTTTTATCACTTTCGGGAAAATGGTGCGGTCACAGAAGATTCTCAGCTTTCTTTTTAATAGTTCCTAGCGGTCAGCTTTTGAAAATCTTCGAAGTTAAATCTTTAAACAGAAGGAATGCATATTTCAATAGTAAAATTTTACTCTCTTAAATTGGAAAACCCACTGCATTCCTTGGCCTACCAAACCTGTAGGGCCACTGACATCAGGAAATCACGAGGCTTTACTTCTCCCATGCCACATTTGTTCTGGTGTACCAGACTGCCCAGCATGGGGCAAATTGAGAATTAAAATAATCGTGTACCTTGAAACGAAGGAGTACTGACTAAATCAATTCCCTTTTCCTGCTTGCACAAGTTTAGCATTTGGACTCTTCTGTTATCATCAAGCTGATTTTCTCCTGATCTCTTTAAACCCTACTTTCGTGAAGGTGTGTGGGTTGGGAGTTCCAGAGAGCGCAGCCTGCCAGGGAAAAAGAGTTTGCAGAAATACACGATACAGTTATTTAGATTTATGTAAATCCCCACATGAACTTCCATTACCTACTGCTGGCTCTGGGCCAGTCAAAACACATAGATATACATGTTATGTGGTTAGAGAAATACCCACTAACTGATCATGCAAATCAGTATCCAACTTGATAAGGCAGAGAAGTACGTATTACACATTTAAAACTTGATTTTTGGTGTTGCAAACCACAAAAGGGTCCAATCAGCAGGCCCATCATACCTTTACATATCGAGAGCTAAAACTAGTTACTGATTAGTAAACCTCCTCCAAAGAGTCTAAAAGCGTGTAAAGCCAACAATAAAACTAGATTAACTACATGAAACAAAATTGAATTTTGATTTAGTTCAGATTTTTTAAATAGTCTTTTTTGTTCATTTAAAAAAAATGAAACCAGAACACTTATAATAGAGAAATAAAAATGGGCCCATTTCAAAGTCTAAGTCACACTGGCACTTCTGAAGCACACAACATCAGTACTTCCCACAAAGAAGCAAGACAGAACAGAGGTATGAAACGCAATTCAGATTTTCTATTTCAGCCACCAGAATAGAGAGAAAGCAGCTTCTCCCAAGTTTCCTTCTGACAATTGGGAATTTTATTTTTAAAAAAAAAATTTCATGTTTAGATGACAAAAAATGCTGACTTGCAATGCCATTACCAGAACACCGTTGAGCGTAACAGAAGGATTTGGGGGTGGAAGGAGGTTGGTTGTTCTCAGTGTAAGCTGAGAGTTTGTCAGTTCCTGCAAAGCACGCAGGCTTCAAGCTCTTCAGCCTCTCTCAGTCCAGAGATCACCAGTGAATCATCAGCCACTTGCTGGTAGTTTGTACATACACATTTGCACAATATATATAGAAGCAGAGTCTGTGTTCTCTCACAGCTGAGTACTCTGGCTAAAAGTTGGTGAAAGCCTTGTACAGCTGAAATCGCTTAAGTCAAAGAATAAATGTGAACCAAGTCATTAAGAAAAAATACTGAGGCTGATTCTGTGCTTAAATACTTTCTCACCATGTCCTGTCAGTCACGTACACACCCTCAAGCATCACAGTCCAATCACTTCAGACTCAAGCCTTCATTATCTATAACCAGAGTCTGCACTATCCATTGAAACACTTATGCATATATAAACCCAATGACATATTACTCGAAAATCACTGAAAGCTATTTGCGGACTTCCTAAATAAAACCACTTCAAAAGCCAGCTGGTCAGCGCAACCATAAAAAAAACGTACAAAATAAAGAAAATATCAAAGCCTGCAGATCATCAGCAAAACAGTCATCTCCAATTTTTGTTGGGTGCTTTGTATATTCATGTCCTGATTCTCAGTGGTGCAGAGCATCCATAATGTCAAGAGAAACAAACAAACAAACAAAATCTTAGAAACTCTTACTAAAACCAACAACAACCTCACACAAGATACTCCCTCCTTCTACAGTATCAAACCAGGCACACCAGAAATAATAGAAATACTTCCAAACCTTTCCATTTGTTTTACTCATTCAAACATTAGCTCCCCCATGTGTAAAATACAGAATGGCATCACCCTGGTGAGATCAGATGACTAAGTCACTTTGATGATGAGAAGCATGCTGTGAAGTAGATGTTCCTAAAATGTTTTATGTATACTACTAGTGATACACAACACATTTCAAAGCGGTGCCTATGTGTCCTGAGCTGCAGCAGCAACAGCTTCCAAGCGTACGTGCGCAGACTTGAAGTTGCCTTCGCAAGCGACAAGGAGCTGCTGTTTTCCCACCTACAGTGTTAGGTCCTCACATACGTACGTCCATAAATAACGCACCTTCTCTTCTTGCTCGGACCCTGGAACAAGGCCGAGAGTGTGGTGTTGATGAAGAAAGGGAAAGAAGGAACAAAGATGGGGAGTGGTGTAAAGGGATGCATGTGTGTGAACGGAGAGCAGCAAAAGGCAAGTAGCATGGCTTGCAGGATGAATGACAAAGAAGAAATTAATACCCTTGCAGCCCCTCTGAACGTAACAGATATAACCTTGACAGTTTCTATCTGAGCAGGGCTGAGCTTCTTGACGCACATGGCCTCAGTCCTAGGAGTTCACTGCTAGGGGCTCACCTGTCTATGAGGAAAAAACAAGGAAAATAAGATAATGGAAGAGAAATTTTAGAAAGGATTTTTGCTAATGAATGCTGTAGTTTCCTATGTCACAAATAATTACTGGAAAAAGGCATGCAGGCCCCCCAAAACGAAGTTGAGATTTCATATCTGGAAAGAAACAGCAAGAGCTGGTAAACTTCAGGAAAAAAAAAAGATTCTACCTTACGGTTTTGTAAATGTCACGTATGGTAAACACAAGTACACAGCTCAGGAGCGGAAAGGCTTTTAAGCAAAACAGTTTCCAAACATCTCCCTCGGATATCAGCTACCTTCTAACATTAGCAGGAATTTGCCTGCATGAATCCCTCATGCACTGCTGTCAGATTAGACGTCTTGCAGTGAGGACATGATGAGCGTTTGGCCTTTTCCCGTTCACAGTATTTTTATGATGCTAGTAAGAGTACGACTCACTGCCTTTAAAGCTAGTCACACAGGGACTAAGTGTGAATAAGCTCAGCACATCAAAAGAGACGTGGTTTTATAGTCCTATAAAACATGTCTACAAATGCTGATGAACTACTTGCAGTCTCTCCTAATTCTAGCTGACAGCAGGAATAAAGTGCAGTGGACACTGATAGTAACAAAACAAAAAAAAAAAAACAAAAAAAAAGGCACATCAGACCTAACAAAACCATTCAAGAATCTAGGGAAATGGTTAAAGTGAAAGATATTGCACATACGTGCAGCCAAGTTTCCATTTCTTCTACATCATCCCAATAACCAACACTTCCAAGACGAAGGCTAACAAGCAATTTACAGGCTGGAAATTTTGCACACTTTATTTAGAATATCCATAGTACTGCTGGCAAATTGAAACACAGACTTCACATCAGGTGTGACGGCTACTTCACAACCTTCTTAGCACTTCTCAGTGAACTTTCAGCTTGCAAAAGAAAGGCTTCCAAGTGACATCACCGGAACAAAGGCTGCAAAAAAAAATTTCTGTGCTCTCAAAATGTATAAATTAGAAAGCATTTGACAGTGGCCCAGGATTCAAAAGGCACAGGTTTCATTCCAACTGCCAAATATCAGAGTAGGGAACATGTCATTCCTGCGTTCTGTATTCCCAACCTCTTCCTCAGCGCAGATTTTCTCTCAGCCTAACACCTAGCAGAGCTGACTTCTTTCACAACTATGCTAAACAGGTTTTTGAAATTATTTACTGATAGGGGTCTTCACAAGAATTCATGCACCTTTTTTCTCCTGCAGAACACCATCTAAGTATACGCTTTTAATTTATGTGGATTTAGCTACTTAAATATTTAGACATAAACTCCAAAACCCCTTTAAAACTATAACTTCGCAATTATGCTGAAATATTAAAAGGAAAATCCACCTGAAATGAAGAGCCCTTCAAGTACTGAGCAGCTTGATGCTCTACAGCATGGACAGAAGAGGATGAGATTTTTCTTTGCTCATATACCTGCAAACATTTCATTAAATGAGCTAAGCTTTTTTCAATCTCCCAAACTGTAAGCTCGGTGACCTCTCCTGCAATAAACTGCACAAGTGACTGTACACTGTTCAAATAATTCGTTTTTATGCAGGGCTTTCTCTCTTTGAACTTTAGCGTACACGTTAGTGTTTATGAAATAACATTGGATCAACAACTCCAGGATAAAAATGACTCTCAAAACAAAAGCTGTTAACGCAGTAGTACTCACGCAAACTTCTATGTCACCATGCTCGTATAGCACAGTTCAGTTAACAAGGACCATTCCTGGGAAAGACAATAACCCAATGTTTGTAGCCCGCTCAGCTCTGGACCTCTTCCAGGTACCTGTTATCAAAGCACTTCAGTTATAGTTTTAAACACACTTCAGCCAGAATCATCCTGTTAAAAGAGAAAACAGATTGATTTTGTGCTTTTCTACTTCATACTCTTTGTTTTTAAAAGGACAGTATGCCATTGCTATCGCGTTCTTTGCTCTTCTAGCTGCATAATACATCCCAATGCTACGAAACCTCTCCGCAGTTGCTGACACTCTTTTTCACCTTTATCAAGGCAATTTCCACCATCCTGAATTCCAAGTGCGTCTTCTTAAGAGCTTAAGAAAGGTACAAAATTACTTTCTGTTCCAAAATTTAAGGAGAAAACTTGAATTATTAGGTAAGTTGGAGCAAATCTATAAAACATTTTGAGAGAGGGGAGGCAGAACATTACATACCTCCGTGGCAAGACCAAAATTTAAAGAAATACCTTCCTGCAAAATAATCTCGTCCCTTCCTAGATTCAGAAAGATTATGCTCTTCCTGAACCATAAACTTGCAGAGAAATTGTCATGCTCTTAGTAGTACATATTTTCAGGAAAAAAAAAAAAAAAAAAAGTTGTGTAACACTATGCTGGATTTCTTAATGCATGTTCTGAGTTCCCTTCAAATAAGAAACAGAAGAAAATCATGAAGTGACCTACTCTAATTGTCTAAATTCCATTTTTAAACATCAACATCCTGGAGAGTAGAATGCTCTCCCTCCCACTTTCAGGCACCCAAGATTGACTGAAACTGTATTTTTCAAAAGCTGCAGTCAGATCACTTTCCTAACCATTGTCTTCTCAGATAAATGAGAGACAAGCATTAATGAGACAAACCAGTCAGGAGTCCAAGGGCATCAGTTCCACACACTTAAGTCCATTTAAAAGGAAGCAGAAAAACTGTCAGGCACATTATTTTGAGGACAGCAACAAAACCATTAAATTTCTGTAAAGAAACTTTCTGAAAAATAACACTAGTTTAAGTTCAAAATATTACCTGGTGAACTTCCCAAATGCAACAGCAATTTCATATATTGCTCTGACATTTCGACCAGTATTTATGGCATATTAACACTGGCATCTCTCATCCAAGAATCTTATTTTACTTTACAAGTATTAACTGTATCACAAATAGTTCATCCATCCTTTAAATGGAAAGGTTCAGCAAAAAGCGATTTGGTTACGTATTCCAGGACACACTAATTTAACTCAAGAGTCAGACAGCATCACAACTGCGGAGAGGTTCAGAGCTCACGACTGGACATCATTCCTAGGCTCCTGCTCTTAACATCACAAGCCATTTCAGGAAATGTTTTGCACAGCTGTCAGACCTGTGCTAAGCCACACAGGGTAAGAGCAAAAACCGCCTTGTTTTTGCATGAGCAGGTACCTTGAGGTGCCACTCCACACAGCAGCTTCGGCTGATGAAAGCTGCAGTTGCCAGGATAAACCCTTCACTTTCCTTCTTCACGGTGTATTCCTTCCCGCTCGCTCCTGTGCCAACACCGACACAGTTCAAGGACCCGAGCAAGTAGAAAATGCAACCAGCAGAAAATACTTGGCTAAATCAACTCCCTCAAATTAGATTACTGTCAGGAAAATGAGCAACGCTGCCAGAGCAAGGAAAGCATCCTGGGCTGCAGAAGAGGAAAAAATAGGATCCCAGCACAACTGGCTTAGATCTGCATAGACTGACATGGAGTTGAAGCCTCTACACCTTTTCCATTGAGTAACTGAGCACTAAGTGCTGAACTCCACTGCCTTTCCCCTGCTCGCATCTGTGCCTAAGAGGACCAATAGTTTTCGCCATTAATTCACTTACAAAATCACAAAGTAGCTCAGTTTACAGCAGCAGAGCTGTGAAATATATCTCCAAGTGCTCTAGCAGTACTCCTGGAAAAGTATGGCATAGCAAATACAGTTTATGCGCAGCTTTTCTGCGAGATTGCTCACGTTGCTGGCCGCCAGATCTAGCTGCATACTGCGGAACTACTCCGTCTCCCTGCTCAAATCCCACGCTCGAGTGCCATTCCTCTTTATAAGGAAGGATATGTCACACAGCCTCTGGACGGAGGAGCATCACATGCAAAGAGAGATGCTTTCTCCATTAACAGTTTCTGGTATCTCCAGCTCTGCAGCAACAGAACAGTAGTGTGTGGGCAGAGAGTAGGCTTCAATTTCTCTTGCTCCAGTTTCCTTATGGTGTTTCAGCAATGTTTAGGCTGCTAAATCGCACCATTTTTGGAAAACACCCAAAAGCATTAGACAGAAGACCCCCCAAAAAAGGAAAGTAATAAATGTCAGTGTCTTCTCAGTAGATAGACCACCAGACAGCCTGCTAAAGATATGATATACATCCCAGAGCATATATGTGATTTTCCCTCTCTTCTGTAGAGGCAAGAAAAGAGATACAGACCACTCTCAAAAAACTGAGATCCATCAACTACAAATACTACCACTACAAAAGGAGAGAAGATCTCTTCCTTGGAGGTAAATAACACCGGCCTAAGCTGATAACAGGATACTGAGCACACATGGAGATGTCTTTGGTATTTTCTCCAGCAGCAGGGTACTGCACTGAGACAAAATAGCTGGGAGGGTGATCATCCTATCACTAGAAAGGGGATATTTCTGAAGAAGCTGAATGAACACTGGTATTATTCAGCAGGGGCAGATGCCTCTCTCTCACCGCGGTATCAAAGTACTAAAAAAAGCTAAATGAACTGTTAAAAGTTCTGTGCTATAGGTAACAGCAAGGAAGAACCATCACACCAAGTATGAGTGACTGCTGCAGAATGTCTGCCAGCTGTTGGGTCCCCTGGCACTAACACAACAGGACAGAAAAGCCCTTATCTGGGCTAAGGAAATTTGGCCTAGACTGAAAAAGTAAAAAGACACAGAAAGACTATGCTGCACCCAAAACCTTCTGCCTTCTTCCCAAGCAGGTACACCACTTTGCCTTTCACACAGCATAGCCTCCATAATTTGGGATGGGATGATGCAGCATATAGATTGAATTGTGAGAGAAAAACTCAGAATTCCTTCATTGCATTGTTCTGAAGCGACTATTCATGTCACTACATCGCTAACAGCCGTTGTAACACAACTCACAGTTCTCTCCAGCCGAGTACTTGGTCCTACAGTAATTATGCTCTTCAGAAGGATATTCTACCCACTCCTACACTAAAGATCTAAATTAGCTGTGTGCACAAAATGCCACGTTAAAATTTAAACAAGTTTCAAATCTCTCCCGTTGGTACGGCAATACGACTACAGGCTAAGCTGGTACAAGTAAATAACTTCAAACTCTGTTTTCCTGAACAAGGCTACTCTAATATTTTGACAAACTGATTTTTTTGTTTGTTTGTTTCCTAGCACTGTAATACCCAACTCTAAAAGGTCACTCTGTCTTCCTCCTGATGAGTTCAGTATTATTCTTCCATTCTCAGAGAAGGTCAAAAATATATAATATCTGCATGTTCAGTGTCTAAACGTTGCACAGCACTGTGCCACCTACCTAATACTATACCATAGTGCTTTGTGCAGTTATTAGGAAACATTCAGAAATCCAGCCACAAAAAAAAGCTGCTGAAAACAACTCTCTCACATTTCCCACAAAGGACAATTTCCAGCCCACCATGAGCGTGCATTATTACTTTTGTACAGAACTATAAAGAGAGAACCTTACTGTAACGTATTCACATGCAGAGATGCACAATGTACACGTGCAAAAGATTATCCATGTGAACTGCAGAGTTATGTGATATTGTTCTAGCATGATGAATAAACTTCAATCATTACTATCTGCAGGAATTGCATCGTCTCCCTGATGCACCCCGCCACAAACCCACTTCCTCAAAATTTTCATCCTCCCCCAACAGCAGGAACATTTAAATAAACACTTTTAAAACCGAGTTTTCTGCTCCCCCTGCCGCAAACGTAAGATCTCCTCTCAAAAAAAATCATCCTTATTTGGAAAAACAGCATAGAAATAATTTAGTCTTGGGATCGAAGGTTTTCTTACACTGTAAGGTAAAAAAAATGTTAATCCACTCCAGTGAAAAAACCCACAAGATTTTGAACAAAGAAACAGAAGATTTCTTCCTTTCCATGTCAGTCAATGCTCATCTCTTACCCTAAACCAGCAAGAGATTATGGATTTTAAAGTGCTGCCTTTATGCACTGTAAAAGCTCTTCTGGAAGCTTTTCTGACTCCCTCTGACACCCATGCTGTCAGGCCAGTAGCAACAAAACCTTTACAAGTGGGTTGTTATATTTTTCTTGGCACACATTTTATAGAAAGCTTGGTCAAACATTTTCTCCCCAACACAGAAAACACATTCACTCTCTATATGTGCACACCTACGCATGCTTCTCTGCAGAAGTTTTATCAATGTTGTTTTGGAATAGCCAGGATAACTCACTCCCAATTTCACCAGTCACAAGGAATGAAATCATCACAAACTCTCACCGATAAGGGGGAATTACTAGCCTTGTCATTCTGCTTCACTGAAGATAAAACCGTGGAGGATTCTTACTCCCAAGGCTTTGTCCTCCTGGAGCATAGTCTGCAGAACTCAAAGCTCTTAAAAGTTTTTCTAGACCTCATGTATGACAGTAAGACAGCTGGAGGTCCCCCACGCCAAGCCTGTTCCTCACGTCCTTAAGTTTAATTCTTCACTTTAACGGGGCCATACAGCTTCAATTCTATGACATTCTTTTGTTTAGAAAACCCATCATTAACCTCTGCCTGGACATTCCCAACCAAGTTTTAGCAAGAACAATATTGAAGGTAAGTGAAAGTTTGTATCACGGAGAACACTGATCAAGATTTCTTTAATAAAAATACTAACTCCTCTGGAAACAAAAATAAGTGGGTAAGGAGACAGTGGAGGTGATCAAAGGCCCATACCTTACCTTTACCATGTCCAAGAAGTATCTACATTCACACCATACACAAAGTTGGCTATATTTGTGTAAGCAAAAAACCTCTGTGCATCACTGCACAGTCAAACAAAGCTTTTAGAGCAACAGCTAAATAGACCTGTGCCCTACAATGAAAAACTGTGTTAGAGCAGGAAGCAGAGAACATTTTTCATGAACAGGCCAGAGGTGGAATGACCATCATAAATCTTGCCACCTCTTGTAAATAATGCCAGGCTCATTTCTTTGACCTCCTCTAGCAAATACTGGGTAAGGTCTACAGCTGTGTACTATATATAAAGGCAATTCCAAAATAAATAATAAATAAAAAAAATCTAACGTGCATGTGTTAGCCTCACAGCAAGAATGAGAGAACAGACATGTGACAGATGATAGCTCTGCTGCTTGTGAGAGTCTCAGATACTAAGGTGATAGGCATGGTACCAGAATAAAGCCTAAGCAAGGTACCGCTTTAGTACGCTACAGTTAAGAATAAGAATCAAATAAGAATTCCCCGAAAACATGCTGGCAGCAAGTGTCTCAGCTGACTATAACCAAGCCATAATGACAAGAGAAGACAAGGGATTAGAGCTGTGACACTTTATAAAGACAGGCATGACATGGTAACACAGAACAAAAATGTCACTGTTTGAAAGCTTCTGATAAATCACTTGGTAGGCAAAAGGAATCAGCCTTTCCATACACCATAAGGATGAATCCACGGGAACTTTTTTGCTGATATTTAAGGTCTCTGGAGTTTAACAGTCTGTTATAAATGTGGCCACTTACCAAAACCCAAGACAAATTCCAGCACAGCTGTCTCTTGAGCATGACAGGTATTCTCTAGTATTCTGGTTATAACAGCTGTTTCAACCTGAAAACGTCCCCACCTGAAGGATTCTTACCTGCAAGACATCTTGGATCTTCACCCACACATCAACCATGTCATAGAGCTTGATATCACCATCATACTGGCTGCAAGGAGACGCCACTGTTTGCTGAAGGTGCCCAAGGACAACAGAGTGCGCGGCAGCCACGGCGTTGAACTTGTCAAAGAGAAGCTCTAGCAGTTCCAGCAGTAACCTGCAAACCATCAAGACAACCTCCACTCAGTTTCTAGAAGACACCGTAGGCACAGAGTCATACACCACATCAGAGCAGTGGGCCAGGAGTCAGGAGACTGTGACTGTGACTTCATGTACCCTGTTTTGTGATAGACGCTGTGTGCAAGCTGAGAGGTCACCTAGCTTCAAACCCTCTCTGTGGGCTTCAGGCGACTGACTTCAGCTGTTAGCAGCTCAGCTTTGGTACCTAAATACTTCTGAGGACCTTCCTTCTTACTCCCTCCTCTGTATCAGAATCGCTTACTTTTAATGTATTCCACTTGGTGGTATAGGGAAGACAAATGCATTAGTAACTACGCAGTAACTACACTTCAGTACCATGATATTATAGACCATTTTAAGTTCCCAGATAGGACTGCAGACAACGAGGGAGACTATCTGCTTTTCCCCCAGAAGAAAGTAAGAGTCTCAAGTCAATAAAAATTGACTTACCCATACAAACAGAATACAAGATATTCATGCTGAATTATGAAATGAGTGGTATGGCAGGTTTTAAACAACACGAAAGATCAGAAACATAAAACATCAAGCCTCATCAACTGTGTCAGTTATCAAGATTTTACTACTATATGGAAGGTGCTACAGCCATAACCTCATCTAAGTGTTACTACACTTCACCTGCTCCTACGGCTTCCTTGCTGCCCAATTATTGCAATTAATGTACCTTTGTAAAGTCCTAAATATTTTGTGATAAGGCAATGACTCATCACATTTCTTATTATTTGAGAAAAGAAAAATTCTGATCAAGTTCACTGCCGTTTAATGAGCAATTCAAGTACACATGTAACCCCAACAAAATGTGAAGATAACACTTCCCAAATCCATATGTTAGGCACTTCTAGCTCTGACAGACAGGCTCCATCACATTTAACTGCAGCAGCTCAGGAGTTACCACACGCTTGCTGTGTCTACCCGTCAGAAATTGCCGTCTCCAGCGCAGGACAGAAGATCTGCACCAAAACCGGAGTTGCACCCACTCCTTAACCACCACACTTGAGTCTTCTGTGTTAGTTAACAATCACTAACGAGGTGTGTGTTTGTGCCTCAGCCATTTCGGAGTGCTGAATATCTGCATACATCCACTTTCATCAGCTGTTTAAGGCAGCAGCTGGATAGTTAACTACAGTAATTAAGAAGCTGTTGCACACCGGCTG